>NW_023396890.1:2127879-2427879 GCF_011125445.2 Fundulus heteroclitus
GACATGTTTCATGTTTGGCGCTATATAAATAAAATTGAATTGAATTGAATTGAATAAAAGTTGAGGTTGAAGACTCTATTACAGGAGATCTGAACTGGGTTCAGGTTCTGACTGGACCTTCCACCATGCTGGTTTTCAGCTGACCTTACTACAGATCTCCTGTGCTGATGCTGAATATTTTGGGCTCTTCCCGCTGTGAGAAGTTCAGGTCTGCTGATGCTGAAGGTTTTCTGCTGCGGTTCTAATGCTGCGGTTCTAATGCTGCGGTTCTAATGCTGCTTCCTGCGTTGTACCGACCCTCACGTCTGATACCTGCTAAGCCGCTGGTAGCCTTGTGCCGTGGTCCTTCTGTACTATCCATCATGGTTTAGGGACTTTTAATGCTTCCAGTACCACTGATGTTATGGTAACATAACTGACATGAGATCTAATCCAAAACCCATCTTGTTATTCTCTGCTCTTCCACGTCCTCCTCCCCTTCTTTGGACAATTTTGTCCTCAGCAGTTTTCCTGTCATTCAGATTCTCCCCATGCCCCGCCAGGTACATAAACTTAACTCCTCCCGTTTCATCTGCAGACAAAACCCAGATCATAACCCCAACGACTGCAGCCCGTGGCGGCGGCGCACGCAGACACAACAAGTGGAGTGTTGGGAGTTTACAGGGGGGCCCATCGCTGCTGCCAGCCTTTTTATTGCAGCAGTGAATGGGCCCTGCCTGTAGCCAGCAGTGGTGGAGTTAGAGACACAGCAGAGGTTCTCGGCAGGCAGCTATTATCATGGTAAACGGGTTGAATGGAAGAGGATGGGCAGGACCCACCACACATAAAACAGATGGGGCAGGGAGGGAGGAGGGACAAACAGCCCGACCACCTCAGAGACGGCACACATGTCAGACGGAGCAGATCCAGCCTTCTCATCATGAAAAAACCCATTTTTGTCCAATAAGACTCTTTGTTTTGAGCTTCATGGTTTTCTCCTCAGGATGAGGGCACCGAGACATTATGTTATAAAACCCTGTAAAAAACACGCATGTAACAGCGAAAGGTGGAATCAAAGAGGTCAAGGGAAACGTGCGCAGGTGTCTGGAAGGTTGGAGGAACCAAAGGTTTTATTACAGCCCCAGGAGGAAGCTGGATAACAGCAAGAGACTCGTTTAAAAACAACATTTTAAACTTTAGTTTTGAACTATTCAACTAAATAAACATCCTCAAGTCAAAGAATAGCATCTACCTCCATCCCACCTTCATACCATAAAATGTTTGCATCACCTACAGATAAAGCAAAGTTTATCTACCGGACTTAGATTTACATTTTAATGTGACATGTTTCTTCTGTTTGGGGATTGAACCAGGAACCTTGCAGGACTCGTAGGACACAAGTGCCCTGCTCTAAAGCACTAGAGCAGCACCAGAGGAGACACGCAGAAAGATGCTCAGTGTTTAGAATATATGGTGCGCTAATAGAGGTTTATCTGCTGATTATTGAGGAAGGGATACGTATATTTTACATGTCATTTCTAATAAATGTAATAAATACTTTCTTAATGACAACAAAGGTCATAGCTGAATAAAATGATCCAGATCTGATGATCTTGATGGTTTCCAGTACGACTGTGTGTCTACAAAGCAGCGTGGCGTTAGCTTGCCTGTGAAAGAAAAAAGTTTCATACTGATTGAGATGAAACAGACGATTTGTGTTTCAGCTGCTTGGCAGAAAGCGAGAGCAAAGAGAGACGACTGTTAAAGGCTGCCTGATAATCCTCCATGTTTAAAAGCCCTCCTGGAAGACGTGATGCGTGCGAGGCAATCAGCGAGACACTCAAGTGTGCCGCGAGCGCACACACTCTGAAACGGATGAAAAAGGAGGGAAAGGACAGAGCAGAGGAGGGAAAACAGAGCAAACCTTCCTCCTCCCTCTCCTTTTCTCTTTTTCAGCTCATCTTTCTGTCTCCTCTCTCCCACTTCCTGCTGGCGCTTTTAAAGGCAACACAAACTTTCAAAGGTCCTTTTCTATAAAGGCAGACACAACAATTTATCTCCCTTCCTCGCTGGGCAGTTTTCACACGTCCTTTCAGGAAAACCTTCCTCCTAAGATGGAGTAAAAATGTTTGTGCTAAACCTGAATCTTGAGGTTAAGGGACGTCTCTTGATGCTGCTGGAGGTTATTCTCAGCCATGCGTCACCCTGCTGTTCCACCGCAGAGGAAAGGGAACATCTGGACGCCTAAAATGGCCGCTCCCCACAGCAAAGGTCAAGGAGCAGGAGCCATAATTAAAGAGATTTGAATTGAGCCTTAAATTCAGCTGAGATCAAAGATGGCTGTTTTTTTAACCAGCGTAAACCAACTACTCTTTATTAAACCTTTAAAAAGCCTTCTGCTCCAGGTGAGGCTTGAACTCACAACCTCAGCATTGCTCTGCAGGTGACTGTCTTATAAGTACCGCGCGCTGACCGGTTGCGCCACTGGAGCCTGTTAGCCTTAGCAGCCAGTCTGCATCCTAGATGCTGATGTTAGTGAAGCTGCTTACAAGCAGAAAGCTGGGACTCTAGATCTTCACCTGCTGTGGCCAACAGTTCAGTCAGCTCTGAAATCACTGTTAGCTTTCAGCACAGAGCCTCCGCTGCCATGTTTTTAGCTACATTTCAGGAAAAATTCACTTCCAAGCTTTTTCTCTGATAGATTTATGCATTAACAAACATTAATTTCCTCAAAACTTGGACTCACAACCTCAGCATCGTTCTGCAGGTTACAGTCTTACAAACATCATGTCCTGAATGACGGCACCATTGCATCCTGTTGAAGGCCTGGATTTGCACCTTTGCTTTGATTCACTTGCTGCAGCTGACCTGTCAATCTTTGATCTTCAATACAAATCACCATTTCAGCTGCTACAAACACGCCCTTTAGGTCCAGTGCCTGAAATGTTAGTAAGTAATTCATCAGGACTGCTTTGTTTTCAATTAATATTGAGTTTTCACATCTCACTAATCAGACAATGATGTTGTATCTATACATCAGTCAGGCTTCAGGAAAAAACACAGCACTGTTATAGTTGCTTTAAAAGTTGTAAAAGACATTTTGGCCGCTCTTGGCAAAAATCAGCGCCGTGTATCTCTTTATAGATTTGTCTAAAGCTTTGGACAAAGTTGACCATGATATTTTAAAGGTTAAGCTTTTAAATTCAGGACTCTCAGAGCAAGTAGTTGTGTGGTTCTCAGACTCCCTTAGATCATTATGGTCTGCTCTTTGTTAGGGTTCTACTTTAGATCCACTATTATTTACTATTATCTATAAATAACCTGGGTCATAAAGTGGATGACACAAATGTTCATCTCTACGCTGATGACGCAGTCAATTATTGCTTTGGATCCTCTCTTGAAGTACTTACAAACTGCTTTTAACGTCTTTCAGGATAACTTACTCCAGCTGAAGCTTGTTCTGCATGGTTCTAAGACAATGCTCATGATTTTTAGCCCCTCTAAAGTTAGACTGTATGATTCCTAATGTGGTTGCTTTGGATGGACGGGTACAGAAACACCAGTTCCTATAAATACCTGGGTATGTTAACGGATGACTCCCTCACTTTTAAAGCACATGTGCTCCCACTATTGAAACAGTTGAGACTGAAACAATAGTTTTCTTTTAATGTAAAAAAGTGACCTTTTCCCACACAAAGACACAGTTAAGCGTTCTGTCTTTAGATTTATAACAAACAGTTTGACCCGTCATTGCGAGTTATAATCTCGGCTTGGATGGCCTTCTTTGACTACCTGCAGGCTCCATCCTTGGTAAATTTTTATATTTCAGGCAATTCTAGGTCTTCTTCCTATCTGTTGTGTGAAACGAGAACACCAAGCGATACTATTTATGTTCCAATGAGCGGTTCTTGTTCTCTGTTCGCACAGAACTTGGAAAAAAAGGCTTTTGCCCCCCCCCAACACGGAGCTCTCTGCAGAATGTCTTGCAGCCTGACAGCTTGATCTCCCTGAGAGATTTTAAAGCTAGATTGATGGTCTTAGGAATTACTTCTTTATTTTTTTTATTGTGTCTGATGTAAAATTTTATAGTTTTAAGTTTTTAAATATTCCTAATGGTTTTCAATTGTGATATAAAGGTTTGCAAATTAAACCCAGTTTTTATATTAATCTCAGTGTTTTGTGCACCTGATTTTAACTCCATATTAAAAGCCTTCTGCTCCAGGTGAGGCTTGAACTCACAACCTCGGCATTGCTCTGCAGGTGACTGTCTTATAAGTACCCGCGCGCTGACCGGTTGCGCCACTGGAGCCTGTTAGCCTTAGCAGCCAGTCTGCATTCTAGATGCTGATGTTAGTGAAGCTGCTTACAAGCAGAAAGCTGGGACTCTAGATCTTCACCTGCTGTGGCCAACAGTTTCAGTCATCTCTGAAATCACTGTTAGATCTTTCAGCACAGAGCCTCTGCCTGCCATGTTTTTAGGAAAAAATCACTTCCAAAGCTTTTTCTCTGATAGATTCATGCATTAACAAACATTAACTTCCTCAAGACTTGGACTCACAACCCAGCATGGTTGTGCAGGTTACATTTTGGTCCAGTGCGTGAGAATGTAAGCAAGTATACATAGATAGTATATATATATATATATATAGATATATAGATATAGATATATATATATATATATATATAACATACATATATATATATATATATATATACATACATAATATATATATATATATATATATATATATATATATATTATACATACATATATATATATATATATTATAGTAATATATATATATATATATATATATATGTATATATATATGTATATATATATATATGTTGTTTGCATATATATATATCTGGAGCGTGTAATGAAAATAATTTCCCTCTTGGATTATTAAAGTTTTTCTGATTCTGATTCTGAAGTAATTCATCAGGACTGCTTTGTTTTCAATTAATATTGAGTTCTCACATCACATCACTAATCAGACAATGATGTTGTATCTATACATCAGTCAGGCTTCAGGAAAAAACACACAACTGTTATAGTTGCTTTAAAACTTGTAAAAGACATTTTGGCCGCTCTTAGCAAAAAGCATCGTTGTGTATCTCTTTATAGATTTGTCTAAAGGTTTTGAGACATTCCATGATATTTTAAAGGTAAAAAACAGCTTTTATATGAATCATTAACATCTTGGTGATTTGTGCACCTGATTTTAACTCCATATTAAAAGCTTTCTGCTCCAGGTGAGGTTTGAACTCACAACCTCGGCATTGCTCTGCAGGTGACTGTCTTATAAGTACCTCACGCTGACCGGTTGCACCACTGGAGCCTGTGTGATGCTCAACGACTGTTCAACCAATCAGGCAGCGCGCCCAGCAGCAGCAGCTCAGGCTAACCCTCCATCTCTTGTATGTACCTAGTATGATTAATGCCAAATAAAACATCTTATTTTAGGTAAGGCTGAAACTCAGAGGCGGTGCAGGTAATGATCCTATAGGAACCAGACAGTGACCCGCCTGCTGGGCCCTGTGTCCATACGTTGGCTTATATGTGGACGGGTTTGGGCTCCTGCTGCTGCTCAGGGTCAAGTGATCACACCATTGAACACGAGCCTTTGCAGTCAATCATCTGCTCCTGCTGAAGCTTAAGCCAACTGTGAAATCTTTGATAATTCTTCGATACAAAGCGCCTCATCTGCTGCTACACTATGTCATTGTAAAGAGGACAGTTTAAGCCTTTTGACAGTTTAAATGTTATAACAGAAGAAGGATTAACAAGCATCACAACATGAAAGCTTGGACTGAAGGAATTTCTAAATGAGATTCTTCATCAAGAGTTTCAGTTTTAACAGAACTGAATGACTTTGCTGCTGTTAATAGAGTAGACATTAAGATCCATACGAAGCTTTGCACCTTTTAATAAACCTAAGGGTCCATGAAGAGTGAAACAATGCTGTGAATCAGCATAAGTGTTGAAACACTGCAGAACTTTGCATTTCACATTAAAGCGATGCAGGAATGTGACGCAGATTGTAAGTTAATGCCTGCAGTAGGTCCCGCTCATCTGCTATCTTCTGAGGTTTAGGGTTTGTGGTCAGGAAAGCTCATTTAAAATAGAGAGGTGCTGAGTTTTGTTCCAAAAAGTCTCTTTTTCCCTTTTCTTAGAGCCGTCACTTCAGCGTGGCGGAGGCGTCTGCGTTTGTTCCTCACAGCTAGCGTGTGGTCGAGGGCTTCTGCCCCACATTGTTCCCCCATTGAAAACTGGCAGCAAGGAACTCATCAGATTTCAAGGACCTTGATGGGAAACAAGCTCATAGATGGGTGAACTTTGCCCAGAACAGGAAGACTGAGGCACCTCCTGAAGCCAGGCCTGGGTTGGAGCACCTGGTAGCTTCAGGAAGGGCCTTATGCGTCCGCTGCCTGCAGAGAGGCATCAAGGTTGGTAGCTTTGCTAGCCTGGGGGCAGGAAGCGGATTATGCTGACTCCTGGTTCTAAGAAGGCCTGAAGTAACCCGTCTGTAGGCCCAGCAGAAATAAATGACTCTGTGATTTATTTCAGTAAATATGTGACCAGAACCGCCTAATTGCTCATAAATGGAGATTTCTGCACATCTTCTGCTGAGTAACAGCGACCCATCACAACTGAGAGGAAACTTCCTGCAGCTGCTCCCAGGTTCAGTCAAGCCCAGACATGCCCTGTTCAATGATTAGTCCTCCTTGTCTTACACCAAACACAGTGCCCCCCCCCCCCCCCCTCCCTCAACTATGCATCCCTGTTGACCCATCACTAACTGAATGAAACCCAGTTAAAGAAGGAGGGACAAACCAAGCATTTCATTAAGAACAATAACAGACGTGCCGTGTGGGAGAGCCACATTCCACAGACCATGGTACAGCGAGTCTGCATTACTGGAAATGTGCACAATTACTCGTAACCTTACAGCTCAAACGTATTTCATTACCACGTCTAAATACTGCATCGTTTATTGGTATTGTGAGGATTGGGACTGTTCTGAGACAATAACCTTTTATTTTTTACTAATTTAACGTACCATAAACTATAAAATGCCATAAAAAGCAAAACTTCTAAACATAGATGCCAACAGGAAGCTTTATGAATATATTTGGAAGGTAAATGTGTGCAAACCACAGTTTGACAATAACTATAAATGTTCAATAGAAGATTTACATTTCTGAGCCATCTTCCCCTGAAACAGTTGAATCGGTTATTTATGAATTTAAAGCATAATCTGCTGATATTTCTGCAGATTTATGCAAATTAGAGCCAGAGTATATTGCACTGTACTCTGAAAGTCCAGAGATGTCTGTGATCTGGAGTTGCATGAAATATTTTTTATGAAGGAAGTGGGAAAGCCATTCCCCCACGAAAGAAACCAAAGGACTACAATGTTTATGTGTATGAAGTGGAATTAGCTTCATATAATCGTGTTTTAAAAATGTTTTAATGCAACAATATGTCATAAAATTGGTACATTTTTGTAATCTGGATGGAAACGCCGCTCCAAACCCGATTCCTCCCTGATTTACTCAGATGTGGTTTTGAGGAGCGCAGCAATCTTCTTCAGACCTTTGGCTCACTGTGAGGAAAGTTCTTCTTAATTTCTTTTTAGAGCGGTGTTTTTGGACAAGTTGGTGCAAAAATAGATGCAAATTGTTTGCATTTGTTTGACCTGATTGCTGTGTATGTGCATACATTTAGCTTTGTAAATCAAGTGCCAAAATAAAGAAGATAACGCATTAAGACATTCAAAAAAGCGATAAGGAAAACTGCAAGAGACCTCAGTGGTTATGGGTCTGCCAAATATTGCCGGGCCCTGGAATAAACACTATAAAGATTTTCTGTGTGCCAAAGAAAACAGGTTATGCTAATTTAGACTACTGTACCTTGACTATGACTCAGGATAAATTGTTCCTTGTGTTTAACAACGGCTGTTATCCATTACAGACTAATTGGAATAACAGCGGACCAAATAGTGCTCCTTGTGGTACACCATAGGAACCATTTTTTCATCTGAAAGTTTGCCTGAAAGGTTTGAGCACTCCATGTTCCTGGTTTGCTGTTTGGCTTCATGTTCGTCACTATTCTTGTTTATTATTGTCACTATTATTGTGCGATTATCAAGCAGCAATACCATGAAAACGATTCTTAAGAGACTCAACCCAAACAGGGGAGGAGCAAAGGTAGCAGCAGGATGGATGCAGGGAGCAGGGAGAGAGAATCTCCATCAGAGAGATTTTAGTAGGGCACCCAGGGAAAAGGCATTGCTAATGAGGTGTGTGTGTAATGTAGAGACCTTACCTCCAGAGATGAAAGTGAAATGTGTGTTTGGAGGGAGGATCCTCTGGAGAATTTCACCATTTTACTTTGCTATGTAAGATCCGGCTTCATTCCCTCAGGCTTAGGTTTGTTCCTGCAAGTCTTCTGCAAAGAAATGCTGCACGTCACAAAATAATCGTCAACCCCAACGTTTGACTCAAACTTCCCCACAAACGATGTTAGAAGGGAACCGAATGACGTTGTGATGTCTCATAAAACTTAAACTTCTGTCATGATACAAGCAGAAATTTACATGATGTTCAGATCAACACAAAGCTCTTCAGAATTATGAAGTAGAAGAAAAAGGATAATTGGTTTTAAAATGTTTTAAACATTTAGACATCTAAATTCAGACATCTGAGAAGTGTGGTTAGCATTTGTTTTCAGCCCTCTTTACGCTGATACCCCTAAATAAAATCTACCTTCAGAGGTTGCCTGCTAAGTGACCTGGGTCCAGCTGTCTGCAGTCTCAGTCGGACTTTACTTGTTCCGGTTCTGGCCTCAGAGGTTCTTCAGAGAACCTTAGATAGAACATTGTGACTTTGCATGAGAGCAAAGCCACAATATTCTAGTTTCCACTAAATCGAGCCAGAAATGTCAAATTTTACGTCTATTTATTGAGTCGATCACTGATCAAAATCTATTTTAATCAAAAAGCTTTGCTTATTGTGTCAAATATCGTAAAAAAAATGTGATCAATAAGGATGACTTAATTGCAAAGATTCTAATTTCTCTGATACATTAGACATACAGACACAGTTCCAGTGGATGGTTTAGAACATGGCCTAGTCAAAGTCCAGGCCGAAATCCAATGTAGAAACTTAGGCAACACCTGAAAAGGGACGTTCATTCACTCTCCATGTAATCTGACCAAGCTTCAGGTATTTTCCACATATTAATTGGCAGAATTTTCAGTGATTAGACGTTCAAAGCTGCTGGAGCTAAAACAGCGAAGACCTGCAGCTTTTACCGGGAAGAATAATGTTTCTACAAAGTACTGATTCAGTTGGACCAAATGTTCACTTTTTAGATTTTTATTTGGAAAACATGTTGGAAACCATGAATAATTTCCTTTCCACTACATAATGTTGGTTTTATGACATGAAATGCTACTAAATTGAAGTAAATGGTGCAATGTTCCTCCAGCAGGAAGACGGCATGATGAAGACTTCCATGGTGGACCTAAATAAAGACAGACAGACAGGGAGGTCTGTCAGTGTCAGTCCAGCTGGTTTATAGGAGCACACTGGGGGGGTACTATAACATTACTCTGTCATGGAAGGGCTCATCAGGCAGGTGCACACATCCCCCCGCCCCCGTCCTCCAGCTCGCTCTCCTTCACCTGACAGAGCTGAGCCTGAGGAGCGTGAGTGAGTTGCTGGTTCAGGTACAGAGAGGAGGGTCTGTCAGTGGCCACCTGTTGGCCAGCTGTCAGGGTCCCGTTTCAGGGTTACCTTTCCAGGTAAACACAGCTCCTGTCATCGCACCGTCCCTTCTTCTCACTCTGCTGTTCATCCCCAAAAACCTGAATGTAATTTCCCCCTGAAAATCAACCATGAATTTAATTAAGAAGCACAATAACGATCAAAGTGCGTCTCATTATTAAATCCTCTTCATGTGACATTAGCATTGCTGCAGGAGCCTCGGTGCAGCATCGGGGTGCGGTGGAGGAGTGATGGAAGGAGGAGGCAGAGGCAGGAGGAGGTGACAGGAGGAGGTGACAGGATAGAGGAGCACAGGAGGCACATGAGGAGGATGGAGGCAGAAGGCTGGAGCAGGAGCAGAGACATTTCACCTTGATCCGTCTACTCCAATATGTCCACTACCTTCACATTCTCCCATTTAAGTTCTCATAAACAGAGAAAAGGAAATTTGCTCATAATCCTAAACATTTAATCAACATTAGTGTTGTATAGAGCCTTGAGATGTGTGATTATTTTACACTAAAAAGAGATTATTTACCACTAATCCTGGTAAATACCCCCTCTCCGCCGACTAGTTTTGATGCATTTGTACCTAAATGGCCGTCTGCAGTGTTCTCCAGGCTGAGCAGCATCACATCGTTTGTCTCACAGGTTCTCTCTGCCACTAGTGTTCTCTTTTATTTTCACAATAAGCCTTAATGGACGTCAGGGCCATCTGGTTTGTGTGTGCATGTATGGAAATGGAAATGTGCATGTGTGTGCATGCTAAACTGCAGGTAGGTGCCGCAGGCAGCACCAGAGGTACCAGTAAGGGTTCTGCACACTGGATGAATACACGAGGAACCCCAGAGAGCAACGTTGTTGCTGAACTCCTTTACTTTGAGCAGCAGACAGGTTGCACCTTTTTTCTTTACCAGTTTCAGGAAATAGTCCAATGGTGCCTCCTGGAGGCAATGAAGGGAATAAACATCTGCCTTAGACATTTACATAAGATGGTGACCTGCAGAGCAACGCTGAGGTTCTGAGGGATTCTGTCAAGCCACCGAATGTGGTTCTCTGACACCGGAAGCTTCCCCTCAGTATGATGCTGCCACTACAGTGGGGTGCTGTGTGCGGCGTTAGGTTTCTGCCACACATGTAGGCCAAAAAGTTCAATTCCTCTCCTAAGGCGACTAAAGGAACTTGATCCCTGTTTTAGAACCTGACCCTGCTTTAAAAACTGGACCAGAACTTTCCCCCTCAGATGTCTGCTGGGATCCCTGAGGAGTATATAGTTATGTTACTTTAAAACTGGATTTTATTTAACGGTGGCTGAATGCAGATGCACACATCATGCTTCAAATTTCATCCTTCTCATTCAGTTCCACAGTCAGGCGCTGCTTTGTTTTGGTCTTTTATATAAAATAGGAAAAGATCAAGGAACCGTCAGGGAGGCAACAGGGTTATAGCTGCAGACATGATTATTTAAAGTTTCTTTTTTATCTGTGGACACGAGAGAATGTTGGATCCGTTGGTGTATTCAGTCTGCAAAGACATGATGGATGGAGAGTCCCACCACCTTTCAGGAAGGAACAAAAGATTAACTCTGGTTCAGCTGTAAAGTAGCTAAAACGCTACAATCTTTAATTAAACATCACACTTTCAACAGATTTTCACAGTAATTCAGCCTCTAGCGCTTCATTCACAGGATGAATATTTACCACAGGATGGAAATAAAAACATATTCCATTAATGGATAAAGAGTATAAAAGGCTGTGAGAAACTTTGTGACCAAATCACAATTCAGCCACGAAATACTGCAGCAAAAACATATTTTACACAATTATTTGATGCTTTTTAAGAACTTCCAAACAGGGCAGAGAGAATGACAGATTTCTGAATATTTATTTATGTATAATGTAGTTTACTAATATTTACTCTATGTGATGTATAACCCAGAAGGAGTGGAACAAAATCAGCCTATACTTCCTCCCACTCCTTTAAATATGTGAGACTAACCTAGAATGAATACAGCTTTATGTAATACTGTTCACAACCTGCACTCAAATAAAACAAATCTGTGGAGAAGGGGAGAGTTTAGGTAAAATTAAGGCACCTTTTATTATTTTAGCATCTATAAGTGATTTTAATTGAGAAGAAAAGTTAAAAAGTAAAGCCTCATCTCCTCTGGAAGCGCCTGTAATGATCGTTCTGGCCACAGAACCTTCTTGCTGCAAGGCACCAGCGCTACGCTAGTCGAGTTTCCAATAAAAGCAACACTGTCTCCTCCAGTCAGTCCATGCTCTCCTGGTTCTGATGCATCCAGAACCCTCTGGTCCCACTGAAATGACGCCTTTACTTCTCCATGTTTAGCTTCCTTGTTGCAGCTCCAGCGATGTGACGGAGCGGTGCCGATGCACCGGTGCTGATGTTCAGAGGTGAGCGTTCAGGTCGTACTTCTCACAGAACTTGTCTGTGACCGGGACGCAGGTCAGGTACTCGCACCACTCGCACTTTACCGGGTAGACGTAGAAGAGAACGGCCAGGGTGGAGAGCAGGCCCAGGAAGACCAGCAGGAAGCCGCAGATCTGGACTCGCTTTCGGTACATGTCAGAGCGCCCGAAGCTGCGTGTTTAGAAAGAAAGATTATTTCCACACAGACCATTTCCCTGCTGAGCTCTTCTGAACCGCGTGTTGCGTTCACTGACCTGATGTACGGCAGGAAGGCAAAGGACAGGAAGAACCCCGACACAAAGCCACAGATGTGGGCGAAGTTGTCGATCCACGGAAGCAGGCCGAAGGAAAAGAAGAAGACAGAGATGGCCGACAGTTTGAGGAACGCCCGCCACGGCCGCTCCAGGATCTGCCAGCTCTGGAAGAGCTCCACGAACAGACAGGCCAGGATACCAAACTGGCTGCCAGCAGGACCCACCTGCAGGAGGAAGCAGACTCTGATTAAGGTCCAACACATGAAAGCTTTCATTAGATTAGACTCTGTAGCTACAAGCCTAAAGTATGTATACCCTATAATAACAAAATTAGGAACTAGACAGAAAACAAAGCATGGTTAACACAATCTGGGTTTAAACATCTATATTCTGATAACCCCTAAATAAAACCCAGAGGCATCAGCTGCCTTCAGATATCCTCCAATCAGGAACCAGAGTCCAGCTGCGTGTCATAGAGTCTGAGTCTGACTGCAGAGGTTCTGGTTCTGGCCTCAGAGGTTCTTCAGAGAACATCCAGCATCATGGAGACCCAGAAACCCAGCAGACGGGTCAGGGAGGAGGTTCTGGTCCAGTTTCCAGCAGGTCAGGTTCTACAGAACCTCCCAGAGTTCTGATCATCATGTGGACCTGCAGAGAGGATGGACCACCTGCAGACCTACCAGGACATGGACGTCCACCTGGACTGACAGGCTGGACCAGGAGAGCATTGATCAGAGAAGCAGGAGGATCATGGTGGCTCTGGAGGAGCTGCAGAGACCCACAACTCAGGTGGAGGTAGCTGCTGACAGAACAACTGACCGAATATCGCTACTTTATGGAAGAGTGGGAAGAAAAAAGCCATGAGAGGTCCTGGTTGGGGTTTTTATTAGCCATGTAGGAGACACAGCAAACATGTGGAAGAAGGTCATCTGATCAGTTTTAGACTGAAACCTGTGGCCTGGTTGAAAAACAACAACCAGAAAATGCAGCACATCCCCATGAACACTCCATCTGCATGGTGAAGCACGGTGGAGGCAGCATCATGCTGTGGGAAGCAGGTCAGAGCTGATGGAGCTAGAACCTGTTAGAGGCTGCAGGAGAACCTGAGACTGAGGTTGAGGTTCTCCTTCCAGCAGGAGAACCAGCCTGAACATGCAGCCTGAGATTTTATGGGATGGTTATAATGGCCTAGTCAAAGTCCAGGGATGTTCTCTATCCATCAGGCTTAACTTGGGTTGTTTTGCAAAGATTTCTATCTCTAGAACAAAAGTGGTTCCACAAAGTACAACACAACAAATCTTCTTGGTGTTGTTGTGTGGCGTGAATCCCAACATAAACATTGTGCTTTTATTGTGACAGAATCTAGAACAGGAACATGAATGCTTGGCAGGCGCAGCAGACCCAGCGTGCCGTCTGCAGACGGCTGTACCTCGGCTCTGTAGGGAAGGAAGATGGCAGAGGCCAAGTTGCCTGTGATTCCGCTCAGCATGTAGATGATGGAGATCCTGAGCCAGCCGGCCAGCTTCTCCAGGTCCCTCAGCACGGTCATCTGGAAGAGCACAGACACCAGGCAATGCAGGACGCTGCAGAAACACAGAGACGCCACACGGTCACGGCTCTGGCTCCTTTCACAAAATGCTGCTGCAGATACAGATTCTGAGAAAAGTTCAGTGACCCGGCATGAAGAAAGAGAGACAGCCACAGCCGGGAGAACTGATCTGGGATCGCTGGGTTGAGGAAGGGGAGCAAGCCACACACATCATCCATACAGGCAACCTGGAAGACAGAATCAGAGTCATGAGAAGGAACGGCTGCGAGAGCCGCTGCCGTCCTGCAGCGTTCAGCGTTCAGCGGCTGCAGCGCTGCTCAGTTTACCGTCTTTACCAGCAGAGAGCAGCAGGTGGCGCTCAGGGTGCAGCAGCAGATTCTCCTTCTGCTGCAGCTTAAAGCCTCACCAGCAGCACATTCTCCTGCTGCTGCTGACAATAAAAGGGAATCAGGTGGAGCGCCACGCCATCCTACCTGTGAGCAGAGCGTCGCCTCCTCGTGAAAGTATCCGTGCATGAAGTCACAGTACTCTCTGGAAGTGATTTCACATCTGCAACACAAAACCGGTGCTTCACTCCACCGTCAGCGGCTCAGCGCAACAAGATCCAAGAATCTAAGAAATCCTCACCGGCCTTTGGTCCCGATGCAGCAGGGCCGGCCTGTGATGCTGCAGTCTATGTGGGGCAGGTTGGTGTGGTTCCCAGAGTTATACTTAGTGCAGATCTACAGAGCAGAACCAGACTGAGCCATGAAGATTTGGAGATGAAATCATCTAAGAAATCTAAACCAATATCTGATGATTGTCGTCATCAAATGATGCTTTCAGACCAATTAGTAACTGAATGAGTGATTTAGTGCTGCAGGTTTGTGGACCTACCGGCCACTGTGTGATGTCATCTGACCACTCATGAGGCGAGACTGAGGCCGGTTCCTGACAGATTCTGCACGTTCAACAGAAACAACAGAAATGATATCTGCTCTGTAACAGTCTGGTTATGCTACAGAATCACACCTCCGTTATTTCTAAGAGCTCACAGCAAAACGTTAGTACACCCTGAACACTTTAAGATAAAATGTGTTTTTTAAGAGGGCGTTTAAATCTGTCCTCATTGATCCTGAATTACATCAACATCTAATAAACAAAACCAGGTAAAAATAGAAAAACAAAGAAAGTCTGGTCCACGTTTTAACAGCTGATGTTTTCTTTCTGACTTTATCACCGGTGAACATAAGATAAGATATGATAAGATAGTCTTTATTGATCTCACAATGGAGAAATTCTCTTGCCACATCGGTTCATACAAGAAGGTGCAGAGTAGGGAAGGTGCATTCAGTTATATACAGTGAATCTTCATATATACAATGGATCAAAAAGGATACAAAAAAAAATACAAAAAGAAATAAGAATGGGCCTATGATGTCTTATTTACATATATAGTGGTCTATATGTATATAAACATATATACATACTTTATATATATATATATATATATATATATATATATATATATATATATATATATATATATATATATATATATATACATACTTATATATACATACTTATATATATATATATATATATATATATATATACGCCTACATACAAACGTATGTATGCATGCAACATAGCTGCACTTCATTAAAGTTTGCAGATATTCTTTCATTCAGTCCTGTGAGGTCTGGACTTTGACTAGACCAAAGCCACTTTAGTCATCCGACCGCCTGTAAGCTGTTAGTTTTTGGTCATTTTTAGTAGATTTTCTATATTGCGTTAATATTGGGCTGTTAATCTGTGGATTATTTGTTTCAATGCATGTTGTTTTTATCTTATTTTACTGTTCAGGCCTTTGGTCTCATGCTGGTTGCCTAATAAATAAAGGTGGATTTAAAAGCACCGACTTGTTTAATGTTCACAGGGCGTCTGCATGTAAAAGTTGATACGTTTGGCCTTCTTAATGGTTTTCCACTCATGAATAGAGACTCTTTTTTAACGATGGAATTCAGATTATCCCAGATTAATGGGGACAAATAGCTGCTACTCTAAGGTTATTGCTGAGGCCGTTCCTCTGGCGTTGTGCTAACACAGGTCGGATTCTCCGGAGCAACCAAAGTTATGGAATGATGCATCTGTTTTAGATGGGATGCAGTTTTTATCTTCCCATCCGTGCTGCCCTCCAGTGTGTGAGTGAAGGGGACAGAGACCACCGGTTACCTGGGGTCCTGATGGCAGACTGAACCATGGTGGCGGGGTTTACCATCTAAAGATGGAGCACTGGGGTGATGAGGCCACTTCACCCATACTGCCAGGGTACTCTGCACACAAAGACAGACAGAGACACCTTCAGCAGCTTCTATCTGATGGACGACTGCAGACAAAGTGGAGGAACAACACGGTGCCTGAGATGATCAGAGGCTGGTTCCACTGACCGAACACTCCTCCTGTAACGTCTGCAGGCAACCAGAGCGATCGTTCCGAACACAGCAGCCCGACTCTCTTTCTATTGCTTTCGTCTCCTGAATCAATTTTTGGATCTCTTCATCCTGACGCATGCAAGGAGAAAACTTTGCACCAAGATGGATCAGCGCCTCCTGCAGGACAGTGGCAGAAATGTTGCAGTTTGGTAAAAAAAAACCAGACAGAAATAACCTTCAGGTGATGCGCTCCACCAGCACAACTTAATAAACCACTTTTCACCTGCTTTAGGATACTTTTAGTTAGGTTTACTGAGTATTTGAAATCTAGAAAATAAAATAATCACAATGAACAATAAAAAAAGAACTACAAAGGATAGGGGCTAAAAAAACTCTGCAGTTTTAGAGAACAAATATGGCAGCAAACATACAAACTGTCCAGCAACAAATTAACGACTTTATAACTAGCTGAGCAGTGAGCTTAAACAACTATTCATAATTTTATTTATACTATTTATAATCAATTTAACATACAGCAAATTAGTATTTCTCTTTTGTGGCCCACCAGAGGCCTCTTGCTGCCAAATAATGTACAGAGGGGACTAGCAAGCAGTGAGATTAGGTACCATGGGCGACCAGCAGGGGGCGATGCTCAGCAGTTTAAGTGGGGAAATTCTTTAAGCAGGAAAGAAAAGCTGAATAAATGTGTGCACTCATTCACTCAACATGTGATCTTTACTCAAAACACTTCAACCTGTGGAGAATCTGGGCTTCAGGGGAAGGAACGAGTGAAGGGACGGTTCAACGGCGCCACAGATCACGCCACGACTACGACAGAGTCAGCAAAAAGAGCGCAGAGGTGAGCGGAGAGGAAGCATGAAGAAGAAATGATGCTGCATTTAGTTTTTAGGTCCTGTGTGTCAGAGCTGAATGTCTGATGTCTTTTATATGAATAACCAACCAGCCCTGGCTTTAGCCGCCATCACCAGCTCAGCCTGACCCGTTCTTTCTCAGTGTCTGAGCTAACTGAAGGAGTGTTTGACTGCAGCTGCTTCAAAGCTGCACCTTTAATCCACGCCGTGCAGCAGGAGCTCAAAGAGTCGTTTTAGGTAGAAAGATGTTCTTGGAGAACCGCCTTACAGACTGCAGAGTTGTCTGGAGAGATGGGAGCGCCGACTCCAAACGGTGCACAGCAGAGTAACAGCGCTGGTCCGAAATAAAGCAGAATCTACAACAGCTCCCTGAATAATGCTGTTTTTTTTTTTGACTGCAGGAAGTCTCACCACAGAATGCTTTTAAATGCCTGCTGGTCTTTACGTTCTTCCTCCATCCTAGTGGACAACCAGGCTATAAATCTCCAGATTGTGAGCTCACATCTAGCAGTCCTCTGCTCTGTTCTGCACGGACAGCCCAGTTCTGGGTCACAGAAACCTTTGGCACCAAGTTCTGACGCCCTCAGCATCCCTCCTCTGTTTTACCGTTACATTTTTACACATCTCAACTTTGCACATGAAAATAAATCAGTCAACAGTAAAATCTGTAAAACGCTTTATCTTTTGTTTTAGTTTAAATAAGTTCTCTTAAGTGTTTTTTCCTCATTTTTAGCTACCGCTGCTTTTATTGCTCCAACACTTGTTTTATATATAGCAATAAACTTTAACTTTTGGTTCTGAATCTGTCACTTTTGGCCTTTCTGATAATTTCACCTATTCATCCAACTTTAGATAAATAAATCCCTTTATTGTGCCGTTTTTATTATAAATTGAAAGATTTAAACACTTACAGAGCTCGGACCCACCCAGAAGTTCTGTTGCTGCACAAATTTAACGTTTTCATAAACTCCCTTATTTCTCAGCACCTCAAAGAAAGCAAAGTATTACATTTAGAAAAAAAACATGTAATCTGTGCATTAGAAATAATAAACATGCAGACTGGGCGACACACTCACAGAGTCGACAGTCTCGTGTTGCGTGAAGCCGATGGGAGCAATGCCGTAGATGGAGACGGCCAGGATGGTGATCAGCAGATGGACAAACGTGATCCAGTAGGTGAAAAAAGGCCTGCAGAGGGAAACGTTGAGCTCTTAGTGAGACACTACAGCAAAACTTTAAAGAAACCAGCGCCGGCGTCCTGCCTGTGATCATCCATGTCTTCTATCTGCCTCCTGACGAAGCTGTCCAGGCGCTTGCGGTAGGTGCGGTTTGTGAGCCGGCCCACCATGCCCAGCCCGTAGGGCCTCTTCTCCCGGGCAAACAGCTTCTTCACAGGAACTGCGATCCTCTGTCCTCGCTGCCTGTGGCTGCTGGCACTCACCACCTCCTGCTTCAGCCGCACCTTAGGCTGGACCAGAGAGCCGTCCTTCGCCTTCCTCCAGCCTCGCTCTAAAGGCCTGGATGGAGACAGAGGAGGGAAGGGTCAGAGGGAAAATCCTTCCAGATCTTTGGGTTTTTTTTAGGAAGAGCAGCCCACAGCATGAGGTGAGTCCTCTCCAGCTTGTTCCTCTCCAGAGCGCCTCCTGTGAGCGCGCTCTCATCCGGCTGCTTCAGGTCGGCCTCTGACGGCGTCTCAAAGACGTCGTCGGCGTAACTGGACAATTCCTCCAGGAAGCCGTCCTGAAGAGGTGAAAACTACATCAGTGCAAGTTTAAAATGCTGCAGCGAGAAAAATGAAACTGAGGTTAAACATTTCCAGCATATAACATTTCTAGCTCAGGGTGGTCTCCTTTTATTAAGCTTATGTGATTCCTGATTTCCAGACTCATTTTGAACAGACAGAAACCAGTTTAGTGGTTGAATAAAAGGCTCTCTGCTCACTCTGGTGAAGAAGGATGTGTCCAGCTCATCAGGGAAATCCTCGGTGTCCTCCTCAAAGAAGCTGGGAGGCATGAAGCTCCGTCTGCGACTCCTGGCAGCAGCGTTCTCGCCTAATGTCCGACCCTGAAAGTCATGATAAAAACTCCTCATGTCATCTGCTTATAACCTCCAGGTTCAGATTAAAAAAATGATGTAATGAGAATAAAAAGCAACGAGTCAAAAGATTGAAAAGAGTTTGAACCACTGCATCTTGAGGGGAAACCTGCTGATCAAATGTTCTCCTGTCTGACGTTCTGCTCGGCTGTGGGAACCTTTGGTTCAGCAGCAAATAAGGCCAATTACCAAGTATTATACTGCGCCGTACCCCTGCAGCCAGGAGGTTGTGGGTTTGAATCCCAGCTTGGGCTTTTGCTGAATGTTCTCCTCATGTATGCATGGGTTCTCTACAGATACCGGTCTGTCTGAATTACCCTCAGACATGAGTGTGTCCTCACATATGAGCTGGACAAGCTGTGCAGGGTGTCCCCCGCCTCCCGTCCGTTTCCAGGTTCTTCCAGGAACCAGAACCACCTGGGAGGCTTTCTGAGCCGCCTCTGATTCTGGTCCTGGTGAGACGGTGAGAGGCCGCCCGGCACATCTGGCCCATCTCCTAACAGCGATGTTCACAGAGCAGCGGCGGTGGATTAGCTCTGATTTACTCGTATATTCTGACCTCAATCCTGCACATAGCTGAGCGTTGGCTGTGTTTTAGCAGAGACCATCTGCTAGGAGGAAGCCCCCGTCAGTCAGCCCCCCCCCCCTCACGCCCGGCACCTTCACACACAGCCCAGGGTCAGCGCTGCTCTACTGTAACATGTTTTATCAGTTTAATCCCCAGAATACAGACACAGGCTGAGCGGATGTTTTACACAGCAAGCCCGTTAAAGTAGGAACACACACACTATGATGCAGATTAATGTGGGTGGGTCGATTTCCAGGAATAAATTACAAATTGCTTTAATACAACTAAAAAGGAGCAGTTCAGCCATATACATGCGAGTTAAAAGCCCTTAAACTTTTCCACATTTTATGTAACTTTTTTTTTGGGATTTTATGTAAATGAATATATATATATTTAATGCTCTTCTAAGCATAATGAACACTCAAAGTGCTTTACTCCAGAGCCACATTTACCCAATCACACTCACTATTCATATACAATTTAGGGTTAAGTGCCTTGCCCAGGGGCACTCGGACAGGTAGCAAGAGTAAGCTGAGATCCAGTCAGCAACCTTCAGATTGCAAGCAGCACTCCACAGTATTTGACGGTAGCACATTATGGTGTAAATAATTATACACACGAAACATAGAAATCTGAAAAGTGCGGCGTGCATTTGTGCCACAGCCGCTTTTACTCTGAAACTCTTAAATAAAACTGAGTGCCTTCAGATTTCACCAAGTAGTAAACAGAGTGAACCTGGGTAACAATGGATAAACTTTAGTTTAATCTAACAGCACAATAAATGTTCTATGAAGGCCTCGGAGGTTTGTTAGAGAACATCAGAGAACATCAGAGAACATCAAGCATCATAAAGACCAAGGAAATGAGAGATCCACGACTGAGGGTGGAGAACTCCACAAATCTGGCCTTTATGGAAGAGCAGCAACATGAAACGCGTCAGAAATCCTGGTTAATGTTCACCACAAGGCGTGGAGGAGACAGAAAAACGTGAAAGAACTATTTTTACTAGAAAAATGAGAAAACCATGACCTTGCTTCTATTTCATAGTTACAATAATTACTTCGTCTATCACAAAAATCCCTATGAAATAAACAAAATCTGTGGGTTTAAATGTGGAAAGGTTCAAGGGGTGTGAATACTTTTTGTTTTACTATACCATTTTATTGCTACTTTAAAAAGAACATAGAAGCTGACCAAAGTGCTGCACAAAAAAGAAATACATAAAAAATATATACATAAAACACTATAATTTAAACAAAAAAAGAAAGAAAAAAACAACAAGTACAAGTGAAACACAGAAAAAAAACTGAGTTAAAAGCCAAAGAAAAAACTAGTTTTAAAAACATCAAGAGATGGAGCTTGCTTAACCACCAGTGGCGGCTCATTGCACAATTTAGGAGCCAGAAAAGCTCCGTCTCCTCTGGATTAATAAACAGATAAAAGCATCTAAGAACACACAAAGGTAACGGGGGGAGGGAGCAGTTCAGATAAATAGGAAGGGCCAGCCCATTGTGGTACTTAAAGCAAATAAAATAATTAGTTTTGTACATCTAAAGGGAGCGTGGCCCATAAAAAAAAAGTCTGAAGAGAGAAAAAAGCACCTTCATCAGCGCTGCTGCAGCCTTGATGCTCATGACAGCAACAGACTCCCGCTTCCGCCGCCGGGGCATCCTGTTGAGGGCGGAGCGGGAGCTGGAAAAGGAGCAGAGGGACGCGGCGCCGGGCGTGAGGGGGGTCGGCGGGACGCTGAGGCCGTCCACCTCTTCAGCCACGCGGAAGGCGCGGCCCCGAGCCAGAGGGT
This sequence comes from Fundulus heteroclitus, assembly GCF_011125445.2. Lineage (NCBI taxonomy): Eukaryota > Metazoa > Chordata > Actinopteri > Cyprinodontiformes > Fundulidae > Fundulus > Fundulus heteroclitus. The sequence continues at coordinate 2,149,618 of NW_023396890.1, forward strand.
CCACGACCTGCACACAGACACGAGGACGTCCAGAATAAACACCTTCCATGCAGCAGACGGCAGGAAGCAGCTGCCGTGGATTCATGTACTGGGAGGTTTATAGTTTCCTCATTAGCTAGCTTATATAGTTAAATTATATAAATGTAAAAGGACATTTATTTAGTTTACTATTTCCTACATGTGTCAATAACCAGTGATCTGAGTGGTAAAGTATCAATGTTTCCTTCTCTTGGCTTCGTCTCTTTAAAAATCAAGTATTCATCAAAACCAGCAAATCCTGATTTGAGTTCATGAAGCTGCCAGTTTTTATTCTAAGTTGCTTTTGACTTGCTTTAAACAGCATGACGCAGCTGCCATGATCTGGTTATTATTGTCATTAAGGTCTTTCCGTACCTTTATCATTACAAATCATCCATTCCAGGGAAATGTGTCCTCTGCATCTAACCTGTCCCTCAGGGACCAGTGGGCTGCCACCAGTGGGCTGCCACCAGTGGGCTGCCACCAGTGGGCTGCCACCAGGCGGCGCCTGCGGAGCATCCTGGGCCTGAGGGTCTTGCTCAGGAACCCTGAGTGCCAGCCGGTGGGATTTGAACCGGGGAACTTACAGGCTCTCCAGGAGGCAAGCGTCCTGCTCTTACTAGCACAAACTCCCCAAAGCCGTACTGACCTTGGTGTATGTAAACTTCTGACTTTGAAGAAAGTAACAGGAAGTTCTGTTGCTTATTATTCTTTATTATTATTATTATTATTATTATTATTATTATTATTATTATTATTATTATTATTATTATTATTATTCTTTCATTTAGCAAGAAGATCATTTTAGTGATCCTAACTGGCGTCTCGGTCTGGTTTAATGTCTGCTTCCCACTGCATCAGTATTTTACTGCACTTTTAGGCTTTTAACCAGAGATTGTAAAGCATGTATTCTTTAACAAAATACTAAACTGGGACCCAGATCAGTCCTGCTAGAGACATCTGCGCTGATTTATAACACTGACTCTCAACAGATTTACTGTCTACAAGCTAAAGCCTTTAATGTTAAAGGTCCACATCCTTTTCTAAAGAACATATTCATGTTTTCTCTGCAGTGAAGCATCAACTGAACCCCAGCTGGGACGAGAACGCAAATATAAAGTTTGGGACTAAAGATCTGATGAGAAATGAAGAATTGAGGGAAAGGCTGAAGGAGAGAAAAGTGAAGGAGAGAAAAGTGAAGATTCTTCCCGTTTGGTCCCTCCATCGTAATCCTCCGAGACTTTAGCCTACCCTCTGCATCCCATAGTGATGGTGGTGGGGGGGGAGGTAGAGGGGAGGAGGGGTCTCAGTGCTGGCCAGGGACAGATTGTCCTGGCTATGCAGCTCCATGTCCCTCATCACCTGGGCCTTCAGCCCCCCGTACAGCTGGCTGCAGTGCTGCAGGCTCCGCCTCCTCCATCTCTGGCTGCTGTCGCCGTCCTTGCTCACCCCGAACCAGTCAGCGGTGCCCCTGCAGCCAGGACGCACCCCGTTAGTAAAGATCTCACAGGATCACGCAGAATTAGAAACATTTCTGGCACAATCTGGCACACTGCTGCAGGAAGAAACTCTGATATTCAAGGAATGAATTCATTCATTTTCAGTCAAACAGCTACGTGCTGTATTCTAGATATTCATTGTAAAAATTAATACTTTTAACACCACCAGGCCGATTAATTGATCACTTTCACACTCTGGGAGCTCCTGTGTGTCCCTTTAGGCTGAATCAGAGTTAAATCTGATCCAACAGAAATAAACAGGAGGGAAAAATGCTGAATACACAAATTAAATGGCCAAATTTTTCAAACACGTTTAACTTCTCAGATTTTGTCACATTAATCTTCTACGTATTTTATTGGGATTTTACAACACAAAGTACAGCATAATGGACAAGTAGAAGAAAATCTTTTTGTTTGTCCTCAGAAGTCACCTAATTGGTGCTGCGAGTCATTTCATCTCTGATAGCAGTAAATAACATGAAATGGCATCAAAATTCAACTAATTAGTAAAAAGAATAAACCTAAGTCAAACTTCCTCAAATTTAATTGATGATGAAAATTCTGGTCCAGTTTAAAGCAGAGACAGATTCTTAAACCACCCATAACTCTGGAGGAGCTGCAGAGAACCACAGCTCAGGTGGTAGTAGCTGTTTACATGACAACTATTAGGTGGATGGAGATAAATCAGGACCATCCTGGAGGATGTGACAGTGGTGTGAGATGTAGTGTAAGGTAACCTACATGTTCCAGTCATTACATCCTACAGGTCATTTAAATACTGAGTTAAAGTCAGTGAATCAGATGTGGAGGGTAACTATTTTCTACAAAGACATGCACAAGTTGGTTTTGAGAGGTTGAAGCTCAATAATTGGAGAGAAACAAATTTCACAGTAGAAAAACATGCAGGAAAATCCTAATTCAGAGGAAACGAGTAAATAAAACCAAACTTTGCACCATTTCTGATGAAAGCTGCAGGTTGTTTCTCCTGGTTTGTTTCAATATGATATTAATTGAGATCAGAACATTGATATTAATTCAGACGAGAACATCACAGCATGTTGGGAAGCATGTAGGACCTCAAGCTACTCTGGCCACACCTGCACCTTCCAACAGTTTTCAGGAGGAAACTGTGATGCATTCAGCAGATTCAGTCGACTGAAGCTTTACCACCAGAAGCTGCATTTCTGGACGAAGATCGTTTGATAGCAAAGAATCAGGAATGTGGTCCAGGTGATTAAAGAAGGATCTGTCAGACAACATGGAGGAGTCCTCTTCCTTATGAAGCTCATGTTAACTTGGATCACATGAACCCTGATGAGCTTTAAGAGAGTGGATTAATTAAAAACACTTAAAATAATCTCCTCCCTGGACTGTCGCTCCTTCTCTAGATCAGCTCACAGTTACTTACAGCTCCTTATAGTAATAAAAGCTCTCTGCCTGATAGTGACCACACAATGGGCTGTGATGAATCAGGAGTGGGAGGAGGCCACCCATGGGCAGACTGCTTAGAGAGCAGAACGTCCTGTGATAAACACTGAGCCATCATCAGTGAGAACAAGCCAGCGGAGGAAGCCTTTTAAGGCTGAAGACGAGGCGAGGCGAGGGTGGAGTAAGGCTGGGGGCTCCGCCCTCACAGAGCAGCGTCTCAGATAGAGGCACCGCTTTGGGAAAACCAAGAAGGGCCGGAAAGATGTAAACAGGCAGAGGAGGAGCTCAGCTTCTACTTAGCAACTGTTTGCTTCCTTATGCACTCTTATACTAGCAAACATTTCTAACCTAGTCTCCAACAAATGCCACTAAACACCTGTGGGCCCCATTAACAGGGCTCCATGCCCTGCAGGTAAAAGGATGTTTTGTTTGGCATTAATTATCTGCCTGCAAAGAGGCAGCGGAGCGGAAAACTTCAGCCAATCTAAACAAATGCAACGAATGAGCGAACAGGGAGGGAAAGAAACCGAGAGGAGAAACAGGAGCTCCATACTGAGAAATGTTGCTGTTGATCAGAGAGGTAGGGAGGGGCAAGACCATTTAGAGACAGATAAAAGAGCTTTAGAGAGTTTAAAATGCACAGGAAACCAATGCAGAGAGGATAAAACAGGAGAAATAAGAGTTCCAGTTAAAGGCGAGCAGCAGCGTTTGGTAGCAGCGAGGGATGGACAATAATTCACTATCAATTTAAGATTTTTATTCAATTAAGGTGATGTGACAATTCCAATATTTACATATAAAGTCTTTTATGCATTTTATTTTTAATGCAAATATTTCTAAAATGTTATATTGGATGAGGTTTATAAAAACAGAAGTTTGTAAATGTGGTCTTTCTGGGGCTTTTACTTTGTTACATTGATATCATATTAATATTGTATCGACCAAAATTAGGAAACATATGGTGGTATAAGTTTTGTCCATATCGTCCAGCCCTAGCACCAACTAAAGGTGTTATACGGATGATTTACTAACGCTAAGGTACAACTCATACCTGTAATCCAGGTTTTAGGGGCACATAAACCTGAGTATCGTCGGCATAACAATGAAAATCTTCCTTGTGATAGCAGAGGTCCAAAAATGGAGCCCTGCGGGTCTCCACATGACAACGAAACACCAAATGATCCAAATCAGAACAACTCAGCAGAGATATTGTCACCTGATCATCACGCTTACTACTAGACTACTACCACTACTGCAGCACACTTATTTCTCCTGGGTAAGATGAATAAAAGAGGAAAGATGAGAGAACATGCCGTTTAAGTGGGCCTGATGCCACCTAAACAGAAATCTGCAGTCAGAGCCACGATTAAAAGGTTTAAATCTGAACCTGGAGGTTTATTTTGCCACATCTCACAGAAAGGAGGAGAAGGAAGGGAGGTGAAAACATTCTCCTACGCTCACGTTTCCTGAACTGCAGCAAAATGTCACATTTTAGGCTCAGCAGGTCAACCAACGCTCACAGCCTACCTGCCATTGGCTACCTGCCGGCGGCTACCTGCCGGTGGCGGCCCTCTCTGTCCTGTCTTCACTAACATGAAGACCTAATCAGCCCAGACAGTGAGCAGCGGGTTGGAAGCTCAAAAGTCTGATTCCTTTCAGGTCAGTGAACACAACACACTAAGCACTAAGAAGAAGCTGTTACTGACGGTGGGTCATGTTTAGCATCAGGCGTTTAAAATAAATGGGAGAGAGCGGATAACAGGAAGGCTGACTCTGACATTAGTAAAACTCTGCTGCTCTGCCGCCTCTGCTCCTGGATATCAGAAATCTGCCACAAAGTGACAAAAGTTCAAGACTAATTTAATATTTATCACAAATCTTTGCTAAATAAACTAAAGACATTTCCACCTGCAGCCTAACGGGTCTTTGCTCTGGACACACTCACCTGACCTGAGATCTCCAGGGCGGGTTGGGGCTCTGGGTCATACCTGGCAGGGGCTGACACCGTGGAGGTGAGTCCACCCCATCAGCACCATCACCAACGCAGTAATCCCATTTATGCCCTAACAAATCCTCCCAAATGACGCAGCCACGCTTCAGTAGGGGGATTTCCTGCTATCTGGGCCAGCGGTACCTCAGCGCCAGGTGAAGCCAGAAGGATCAACTATGATCCAGACGCTGGTAAACAGTCCTGCTGTCCTTCCAGGGGTCCTGGCTAATCAAAAGATCAACTCCGCTGCTGATCTTCCTGCTTCCTCTGTCTTCCACGGAGAACAGTGTGAAGTAAAATCAGACGTGCAGCGAGCCTCCAGTTCTCTTCCAGCTGGACCGGATCACTAAAAGCCCCGTCAGCAGGAGGACCTGACATCTCCTGAACTTGTTGTCACGAGCTCAGATCGCTGCTCCTCCATAAGGCGGACGTCCCGGTGTCTCCTCCAGATCTGACAGAGGGTCTGGTTCTTGTCAGACTGAATCCCCCCCACAGCCCAGAACCCCGGAGATCTCCAGCAGTGAGGCAATTCTCTGCTTGTTTAGCAGAAACCTTGTAAACAGCCGTTCTTCTCCTGTAAGACGCCACAGGAAACGGATCATTGTTCACATTCGGAGGGCACTGGGACATGCCTGAACTCGCCACAGACGCATAAAGGTAGCGACGCAGCAGAGACACAAAGCTCCTCTGCTGCACTCCTCCTCCTCTTACATCTCAAACACTCATTTTAGTTTCTGCAAGCAGTCAAACTGGGCTTTTGAAGTCCAAACAGTTATAATTATGAGTATCGGCGTGTCTACATGATGAATCATCAGCCACTGAGCTCTGATCTGTCAAAACGCGCGGCTCCTTCACACGAGTAGTGACTCACCAAACATCTCAGCTCTGCTCTCAACACACATCAGGATTTCCCTCCCAGATTTATCCTCAATCTGGAACGGCCATCATGACCTGCTGCTGCTGGAAAAGCTCCAGATGCTCCCGCAGGAGCTAAAGACCATCAGTGAGCAGAAAAACAGCCCTGAACCTACAGACACATTACCAACCTGATCACTAGGAAATCACTACACAATGACGTAAATAGTTATTTATTTGTCACAGTAACAATTAGATGAATATGTTTATGCATAAAGACAGTGCAGCTCTACTTTCTGTCCCTAACGTTTTCCATGTCAGCCTCGGGGTAAAGAAAGCGTCGCTAACACGTTTTCCAGCCCTCTGATACCTGATGATCTGTTTGGGGATAGACGAGCGCCGTCTGGCCAGTATTTTAGGGACACAGGACCGTCTTCTCATGGTCGACACCCTCCTGGCGCCTCTCTGGCCTTTAGGAGGGACCGTGTTGAGGCGGTCGAAGTGCACCCGTTTCTCGCTTCATGCAGCAGGAGACAGGTTGGCAGGAAGGGCGGAAAATGAGTATTAAATACGGAAAAGAGAGGAGAGGGGAGTAAAGGAGAGAGAACAGCAGGATTATTTGACTCAGCAGAAAAGGAAACTAAAGCTGGAGACTTCTTGGCAAAGGCAGGACAGATTTCTGAGGGTTAGTCGGTAAACATGCAGCTTCAGAAGAATTCGCAGCAGGAGGGACTAAACGTGCATAAAGCTGATAACCTTTCATGAAGATGTGTCGGTTTGTTTGTGTCGGACCTCTTTACGGATTGCATGAAGGGTATTCTCTCCACAGGAGGCTTGAGGTAGTTGTTGGAAGTCTCCAAGGCAGCGATGTGTGTGTGTGGATTTTCTCCCGGCATGCTCACACTGCGCACCCTCTTCACAGGCTGCAGAAACCACAGCAGATGACAGAAATGATCCCTGGATCTCAGGTAAATCCTTCTCTGTTTGCCTTCACACCTGGAACTCATTCAGTAGGATCTGGTCTGCTGCGCTGAGTCTGACCTGAGAGGCCTGGGCCGCGTCGTCCGCCGTCAGCTGGATAGTCGGGATGTCCAGTTTGAGCCACGGTGGCTTCTTCCTCTGGAAGCTGTTGGTCCTGCTTCCCGTCTCATCCATGTCCTCCACCTCCATCTGGGACTGCCAGCTGGACAACAAGCACAGAAAAAGGTTGTGAGAGACTAGTTAGACGGGCGAGAAGAGGTCCTGCCCATCACTCCTAACTCTAATCAAATATACATTTAATGGAGCGGTGAGCAAACGGTGAAGATGTCTGCTGTAAAGTACGGTGGAGGAGCCATGATGCTGTGGGCCTGTTTTACTTCAAGAAGCCTTGGGAAGCTCGTTAGACATTTTCCCAATGATAATATTTGGACAACGTTTCACAATTTAATCTTTATGTTCTAAGTTTTGCTCTGATGAACAGGACATTTACCTGCTGCATATTAATGACACTTGACAGTTATTTTGATTTAAATCAAAATAACTTCTACTGCTTTAGAAATAACTGTAGATTAGATTAGCTTGTTGATTTCACTACTATAAAATGTGTGTGACTCTGGTTTTGCTGCTGTCGCACCTGAATTTACTCCTTATGGGACATTAAAGGATTTATTATCTTAGTTCAACTAAAATAATATATATCCATGTCAAACACTATTTTAATTATGATCACAACTTTTCCAGCTGGTATGTTAGTTTCCGTACAGTACAGAAATGACCTGGACAGTGATTTAGAAGCTGAATTTCTGGGGTTATGTTCCTCGATTTTCACTGAAACACTGAGATTACAGCCACATTTAGGAGTGTATCCAATAAAAAAGCCCCAATAATTACAGCTCTCCTTACATAAATATGTCTCAGTTAAAAATCTGAAGTCTGGAAAAGTTGGACCTTTCCTGTTGTTGTTGCATCACGGCTGCCTCCGCCTCCTCAGCACTGAGCCACAGAGTTCAAATTCACAGGAATAAAATGTTTGGATGTTCGCTGAGAAAGTTTGACTCCATCCTGAAGGACGTCTGGTGGATTTTCTGGTGGGTCCTGGGCAGGTTAAAGACTTTAACACCACCAAAGGATGTGAAGGCAGCAGTGCAACAGCAGAAAAACTTCTGTTTAATGAAGATTCAAAGGCGATATTTGGGGGGAAATTGTATATAAATTGCCAAAGTTTGCAGCTAAATCTGTCTGCAGCCTGAACAATGACTTAAACACCTAAATACTTTCAAGTTTTAGTAAAATTCTTGGTCTTTCCAGCCTTTAGTAGAAGAAACTATTCAAACCCTGTCAATAAAATAAGCTCCGGGTTTATATTTGAAGAAGATTATTTAGCTATAAACTGATCTAAAAGCAAATGTTGCTGTACAACTAATAAAACTACATGTTGTTCCAGCTCCTCCATTTTAAGGTTAAGGTGTTTTACCTCCCCTGTAAGAGAGCCGTTCAGTCTGAGCTCAGGTGGAAACAGCTGAGAATGGAACCCACAACCACATCCCATTCACGCCACATACTGTGTGTTAAGTACCAGGCGTTAAACAATTGCACTTCTGGAGCCGGTACCAGAACCACTGCCCTGCCAGAACTTCCTCCTCAGCAGAAGTCCATCTGCAGTTTCTCAAAACAAAAGAAAACTGGATTTTTGATGCTCCCTAAAAAACTGTGGAAATCTCGTGTCGTTTTCGACCCCATGTCGAGTATCGTTTCGCCACGTGAGTTTAGGTGCATCGTTATTTGCTTTTCATAAATAGATTTGCTGGATGGCTATTAGAATAATATTTTAGCTTAAATGGAACATCTTTAAATGTAAAGACAAAACATCACAGTCATTTCTGGCTACATAAGAAAACAGACAAATATATAAATGACGTTTTCTGTTAGAGTCAGATGACATTTAACTGTTATTTTAAAAAACTGTATACTATTTACAGTCTAAGTTATAAAAAGTGATTTTGTACTAAATATTTCTATAAAAAAAAAACATCATGTCCTCCAAAGACCCTGCTTTAGCAAAGAGCCAGAGAGGCGGCGTAGCAACAATTCAAAACTCTGAGGTCCGTATGAACCCTGAACTCATCGCCTCAGCATCACTTTCCTGCATGTTGCTTTATAATCGCCACTCAGAGAACCGAACCGCTGCAGGTCCTGTAAAGAACGCGATTTATCAGATATTTCTTTAGTTAGGGTCATAGCCTGGGCCAAGCAGTCATAATGGTGCATGAGAGAGAGACTCGGTCTGGATAAAGAGAGACTTGGGTGGCCATCTGGTGAGCAGGAATGAAAGCCTTCCATGAATACCTCCTGCATATCTCAGCTGGGAAGCATTGTGGGGCTGCTGGCTGTGAGGCAAATTACTGTCTCTCTCTTCTCTGGCCAACAACCCATTAGCAAAACAACTATCTCCTCCATCATACATGCTGCTGGAGCCCAAATTCAGACGATTCTGATTCTGGCCAAGTCTGAAAAACCATCAGCAGCTGCAGGACTTCCTGATACAGACTAGACTGTGAGTGGCTCTGAGCCCCCAGAGGCATCCCATAAACAAGAGCACACAAATAACCAAAAATAGCAGCTTTGGGGGGTAAAAATATAACTTTTCTACTAACACAGTTTAGCTCTATAATGTCTCCAAGTATGTTTTCCATGTGGCTGTGCAGCAGAAAACCTGCATGACCTATCAGCTCCGTCCTTACTGGGACCGCTGCAAAGCTAGCTATAAAATGCCCTAAAGTGAATTATTTTATTTTTATTACAGTCACATATCCTCTCTATGAAAGCCAAACCTTTATTCTACCCCTGCCCCACACAAACATAAAACTATGCATTTAAAATGATATCTGATAGAGCTGTTTAAATGTGGCAATCAAGGACAAGCAGGAAAAACAGATAAACCCTCTCCAGAGTTCATTTTTACAGGTCTGTTACAAGTTGTCCAGAGACGTAGACAAATAAATGTGATTCTCTGCTCGTTACGGGAATATCTGTGAAGACGGCGACCGACAGCAGAAACAGCTGATCAGTCATGTGAGGTAAATGCTACGTCAGGACTTACTCCATCTCCCTTTCTGGAAAGCCAAAACACACCACAAGCGACATCATTTTAGCAAAATTAAAGACGTTGTTTTGAATTTTGCTGTTTCCATCAACCTTTTCTAATGCGATACATAGACAGACATCCACTGAGAGCTGATTGGCTGTTATTTCCTGATAATCAGGGGTGCCTGACTTTGTTAATGAATGCCTTTGGCACTAATTCATGGCAAACCCAACCCGTTGTTGCACAACAATAACGTCTATGTGATGTGAAAACTTTTAAACCTTCCCTCTGCGGCTGTGTAACCCCAGCAGATCGTCTCTCCATCCTTATTTGTGTTCAGCCTCGTTTTGTCTCATCTACACAAAGCTACCACAATTATGGCAAGTGATTTTATCATTAAATAGCCACGGAGGAAAAAAATGAAGAATCCTTTCAACAATCAACATCTGAGCAAACTTCTTTCTTAGATAAATAAACACATTTTTCATTGTCGACTGGTTTGGAACACTGAGGATAAATAATTAGTTTCAGGATCCAGAAAGAACTTAAATGTTAAACTCACTTGCCATAATTTTTTACTGCACATAACTTGCATCTTTTTTTAATACTTCCCAGGAGCAGCTGGATGAAGTTGTCCAGGTGGTTTGGTTCAAAGGTGCACAGAGAAAGTGAACCAAAGCAAGTCAACGTCTGAACAGCCCAACAGAACCGGGTCAAGACTCTCCTGGTTTGTGAGAACCCATAAACTCTTTGAATCAGATTTTAAATACAAATCTGGTAGGCTCTACCAAGCATCTATCAATAACAATAATCTTTATGTAGTTGAGTTGTAAAACCTTTTCAGAAGTGCTGAGAATCTGCTCATAGACCCTTAAATGAACTGTCATAGTCATCCATGTTTAGATGGGAAGGGAGTTAGGAGGTGATTAAGTTATGACGTCAGAGTCTGTTGATCCTGGAGCAGCGACACGATGATCACGACACATATTAAACATTTTCATGCTGTGCTCCATGAAAATTACATTACTTACATGCTGAGGTTACACACCTAAGACTACCAGCTTTCAAGTGTTCAGCAGTTAGTAGAAACTAAATGGTATAAAGTTAAAAAGCAGCTGAGTGAAGGAATATCTCAAGAATGCTGACTCCTCCATTTGATGCACAAAGACACAACAAACATCCTTTCCTGACAAAGAGAAATTTCAAACTAAGACTAACCTGCGCATCTCTCCGGTCCGCATCAGAACTTTCAACATTAATCCACATCCTCTACTGACCCATGCCGCCTGTTTGTGATCACAGCAACATGAAATGAACAGAATAAAGCATGAAAACGCGCATCAGCCCTCACCAGCTGCTGCTTCAGCCCCTCCTTCAGGGATTCTCCATCAGACCCAAAAACGCCGTCTCTCCTGAAACCATTCGCATCCTTTTCCCATCCAGTGTTTCACATCCGCCATTTGTTACTCCTCTCATCGTGGTCTGTTTTTTTCCTCTTCTTGGGTTTTCATGACAGGCAGATTAAGAGCTGTAATCCCAGCGCAGTGCGCCACATGACCCAGGCCGCCGGACCGGCTGCCAGGCTCAAAGCGCCCTGGTGTCATCAACACCGGGGAGAAAGCAATGACAATCAGGAGATATCAGGGTCTTCATTTACACACAATAAACTGTTTATAGTTGTTTGGAGGGCTTCATCTGTCAGAGATGAGAAAAGGAGGAAACCTGCAGGTAGCTGTGTGTATTTTTAATTTTTTTTTTACTTAAATCCAATTTATTATTGGTATTTTTTACAGCAAAATGCCAATTTTGGTCAAACCATCCATTCTGTGACCTCCAAAATAACACTACCAGAGCCTGGTGTTGGTGCTGTTTTTTTTAAATAACGAGAATAAAATAACAAATAAAGTAGTAATCTTATGAGAACCTTTAAAAAAAGTATATATGTATATATATACAGCATGATTTACACCAGCTAAACCAAAGGCTGTCCTGCTGTGACTGTTAGCAAAAAGTTATATTAATCTGCACAATAAACTATAAAAAATACTGTCCAACTAAATGTAGCAGGGGTTTATTTTATTGCATTAGTTTAAGTCAGATAACTATAAAAAAAAATATTATAAATGCATCATCAAATGTATGTTGCATTATTCTACACAGCAATAAGAGAGATTTTTGTTTTTGTGTTTTAAAGGAAATCTAATAGATCATGTTACACGCATATTTGTTTAAAATGTTTGCGTAAATACAATAAAACCTTGTTAGCTGTGGTATTTTTACCGAAGATGGTAATTGTGTGAGAATTTCATGCCTATCTATCAGATAATATTGGAATATTGGTTTATAACAGCGGCAAAGACATTTTATTTAATATTGTTCACTGTAGTTCAGATCCAAGCAGATTTTTTTATTTCACCGCTTTAAATAAAATGCATGCTCATCATTTGGTCTGTTTCTTTAAAATTAAAATTAACCGTGCATTTAACTCTATGCATAATCTAAGCATTTTATGCTTTTATGCATTTCCACGCAGTCGAGTGAGTTTAGTAAACAGCTGCATTCATCGGGTTTCCCTTTGACTGCAAAGCCTCCAGAAGCATCACCAAACTCTACATCTGTGGTTCTCTCTTATGTAACAAACAGGACTAGGTCACACAGATTAAAAGTGAATTAGACCCCCCCCCTAACCCTAACCCCATTCCCATCTCTGCCAGATGTCAGAGTCAGAGCAGAGGAGGTCGTTTCCTCTCTGTTTGCTGAGCTCTGCTTCATGTAATCTGCTGCTACTTATTCTAACAAACACTAATAAATGATTTAACATCTGCCACCAGAGGCTGCAGCTCCTGATCACAGTGAGAGGAAATACCTCCAGACCAAACAGCAACCAGAGAAAACAGGCTGCTGCACTCCACCGGACAAGGCTTTTTAACTTTGCAGCTTCGTCCTAACTCGTCTGCTGTGGCTTTTCAAACTGATTATAAATCTGACTATATATCTGTTGGATTCTGAATTTAGCTCTAACCTCTGCAGCTGGCTTGAATCCATCATACTGTGGTGCTGCGTCTCAAATTTAGGACCACACGAACATCTAACTGCTGCTTGACGGCACACGGGGTGAAAACTTTACACACTTCTAGTCTCACTGCTGCCATTCAATGTTAGACTTTAACATTTCATTTTGATTCTTATAAATACTGGATACCGTTAAGTCATAAAATGGCCAATTGGACTATGTCTCCCAGCATGCAACACGGCTTTAACCCCCAGGTGAGCTCACCTTTCTAGACGTAAAACCAAGGCGCAGACGGCCGTCCTTCACGTTTAAACACGTTTTGGACACTTTGCTTGACAAAAACCAGAAAGCACCTCAGCTCTGGTCCTGAACAGAGACGTCCTGCGAATCGATGAAAAACCAAGACGTTCCCCTTTCCACATATGTAGTATATCACCATCATATTATTCAGCCATAAGAGTGTGATTGATGTGTTCCTGACATCTTGCAGATATCAGATAGAAATAATTTATATATTTGATCCTCAGCGTATAACTTTGATCCACACAAGCTCCACCTTGTTTTCTAAAGTTTTCTAAAGGAACCAGTGTGAGTTGTTTAATCCTTCCACCAGGAAGGAAAAGGATCGACTGAAATGAATCATTCAGAACCCAAATGTCCAGGAAATTACAGCCGTGTTCAGCAGCATATCTGCAGCTTTTTATTTTAGATTATAACATCAATAACTGACTTCCTGATTTCTGGATTTGCTTGCGGAGCGTCTGATGACGTCACCTTTAAACCGCTGCAGATTATCAAGAGCACTTTTGATTATTTGTTCCTGGATTCTGAGTTCTAACCAATGAAGAAATTGCTCCCTGTGGCTTTAAAAATGTATAATGTTTGAATGCATGTGAAAAAGCTCATGAGCTTAAAGAGTTTTTTGTTCTTTTTGCCATCAGTAAGCCGTTTAAACTTAAACAGAGGTAGAAACGATGAGAGCAGGAGAGGCTGGGCCTTCATCTAAACCCATCATCTCTTTGAGAAACTGTCGTCTGCAGGAAAGATTTCACTTTCAAAGGGAATCCAGAACAGAAGTGCTGCCAAAAGCTGTTAATTAAAAGGTTAGAGATCATTTTCCCAGTAAACAAAAACTGACTACTTTTAGTCCCTACTGTTGATTAACCTGTTGGCTCACTGAGAAGTGAGGTTTGAGGCTCAAAAGCAAGGAGGACATAAAAAGTTTCACATTTCGAAACCCCGACCATCTGCGCTCCTTCTGACGCGTCACTTCTGGCAAAGCGGTCTGCACAGGAAGACACAGAGTGACAAAAAGTGCTGTGATCTTTGCACCAGAGCTACTGCAGAAAACCTCAAGTAAAGGTCGACTGAAGCCGTCAGTTTTCAGACATGTTCATCCTTCATGCATCAAAGCAAAACCTGAACTCTTTTATAAGCTGTTTGCTGAAAGTAGGAAAGAGATCAAGCTAACAGACGGAGGAGGAAGAAAAATGAAAAAGTCCTCTTCACAAGGAAGGAGATGGAGAGAAAAGCAGAAAAACATGCATATTGTCTGAGATAATGGAAACAAGTCTAAACCAAATTAACAGAAGGATTGTAGTAAGGAGGAAACGGAGATGCATGAGAAACACACCGAATTGATCTCTTCATCCAAACCAGGCACCTTCATGCATTCTTCAGCAACATGTGGCAACCATCCCCACTCTGCCTGCTGCTGAAGGCTGTGGGCTCTTCAAGGTGCATCTTCATGTCTATTCATGCATGGGGGGAGGACCTGTGTACATGAATGTCACCCAATGCAACACCAAACATCCGCATCCGCTGGGCTGTTGTGGATCATGACATTTTACATTGAAGTCAGCCGGGATGACAACAACAAGTCCAGAAATCAGTCAGGACAAAGGAAACACAGAGTTGGGTCCTCCTAATAAACGTCCTGGAGAGATCAGAGAACAATCCAGAGATCTTAACTAAAGAAAAGCTGGAATGTGCAATAAAAGGTCATATTTACACCATTCCCCCTTAGACAGCATGAAAAAATGTCAAAGTGTGTTTAATGAGCAAAAACAGCTGCTGTTGTTAATTAAGCTATTGTTTTGTTCTCAAAGTGTGTTTCAGAGTAACGTCACTTCCTGGCTCAATAAGGAACAATCAGCAGGGAAATAAAGATCAAGTGCTGATTGATGGAGCAGAAGAAGAAGCAAAGACCCGGCTGACCTTCAGATGAAGCAGTTCTGTTGTGGTGCCTGGCGACAGGAAGGTCAGCGTCATAATAACCAGCCTGCCCAGACCCCCCCCCCCCCCACCATGAATGGGCCTCCTCAGCAGCCATCCATCACTCCTTCCTGTCGCTCCTCCACCCAGCCAGCAGAGCGCCGCTACAACAGCTTCCTCTGTTGGCTGCCTGTGTATGAAAAGTTAATGGTAATTGCCCACAGATGCTAAATTAGGACAAGAAAGCGCGGGACGAGAGAATTAGTTCTGAAAAGATGATTGAGAGTGAAAAATGGAGTCATAATTATGCTTAAAGAAAGAGACAAAAGAGGAGTTATTAGGGATCTCCACCAGTCTGGGTGTTTGGGGGGGGGGGGGGGGGGGACTGGAGGATAGACAAGAGCTCTATCCATCCTTTTCTACTTGATTCTGCAATAAAGATATAAAAATTCTTCTTTGGGGATTTTATCAGGACAATTTCACAGAAAAATATAACGAACATTCAGAGCTGAATGTGAAACGCTAAAAGCAAATAATTGTTTTGCTTTTCTTTAAATCGCACAAAGGTTTTCTAGCAACTTCTTGCTTCTCCATAATTAGTTTTTCCACGCTGGTCTGGATGCTTAAAGATCTACTGACGGCTGCTGCCACAATTTAAAGTGTCTGCCATGGAGAGGTGTCCAGGACCAGGAGGATCTGCCCGGAGAACAAAACACCAACTCAGAGCAGGAAGAAGGCTTCTTTCCTCAATCTCTGCAAACAATCTGTGGCTGGTGACGAGGATGAGGAGGGAGAACTGCAGTATTAAAGAGAAACGTCCCATAAATAGAAACAAGGAGAACATGGTAGGGTCCAGCTTGTCTGATGTCGGGTCATGGAGCCAACAGGTCCTACAGGGAAGGCCAGACATGTCTCCAGGAACAAGATCATATATAAAATAATATTTTTCATCCAGCAACCAGGTCTGGCTCTGTGTCGGTGGGATGGACCTGAAGAACATCCTGCTCACATTTCTTTCTCTATTTTCTGGTCTGGAGGAGCAGCTCCACTCCCAGCTGTGAGGCGCGGTTCTCCTTCTTTCTTATGACTGATGGTCCATCCGTCCATCTCCTGCTTCATCCTACCATCATCCACAGGAACCACGGCCTCAGACACAGGAGCTTCACCTTCAGCTCAACAGGAGCTTTATCCTGAGCCACGTTACTCCTGCTATCCTCTTCCCTGTGAGTCTGCTGGTTCACAGTCAGGTCAGACGAACATCTTCCAACTTCTACTTCGTTTTCAGACTCGATGACAAGAGAGAGACTTAAAGGGTTGGTGAATAAAAGAGGAGAAACTGTTCTGCCTGAAAGCCGTGAAAAAACTGCTCAAAATGAACCTTTTAAAGTAATTCTGACCCCCTGGTTCCTGATACTCTCCTTCACCTCATCACAATCTGTCTGATTTATTTCTGACTTTGTCAACTTAAAATCCCAGCAGCTGTCAGGACCTGTGTCTGTTCACAGGCTGGAGAGGCAACGTTAAATCAGTCAGACAGAAAACCAGAAGGGATTAGTGAACTGTAGATGTCTGGGGACCGGCTCACATCCTGGTCATTTGGTCTGAGTGCAGAACGTAGGATGGAAACAGGCTGCAGGAACCGAACTGCTGCAGCCTGACATCAGCTGAAGGTGGCCAAAGTTTTTCATTCACACTGAGAAACTCATTCTAATTCTTAGATAATGGTAAATTACAGGTAAAACTGACCCTTCATGTCTTCCTGCTGTATTTACAGTAATGTCCTCCAGTAAAACAAGAATTATTGTATCAAAATATTAAAAATAAAAATAACTTTTCACAATGATTACCAGAAGAAACCTTCTCAATCAAACCTTGATGATGAAATAATAAATGTAAATTTTCCAGCCCGTTTTCTGCCACATTACTTCAAACATAAAACAGATGGAAGTAAAATAAGTTGATATGGAAACTGAAACGTAAGAACAGCTGAAGTAGTAGTCAGGGTCAAATATATCCTTCATGGCTCCTCCTTTAATGAGCAACACATTCAGCTGCAGTTGCTTCAAATATCTTCAATAATGTGGAATTAGTGAGGTCATAAAACAGAGAAAGGAAAGACGGCGGCGCCTGAGGGCAGCAGAGTCGAGACTAAACTCATCCTCAGTGTAAAAAGCTCGGGGGAACCAGGAGGACAGAACCAGTTCTCCAGCCTGATGCGTTTGGCGCTCAGTGATTCAGCGGGAAGCAGAAATAAGTCTGCTTCTGTCACCGTTTCTCTCTCAGCCTGTTCAAACACGCCGCAGAGCGGAGGGCAGGAAACGAAAGAAAAAAAGGCCCAGCGCCTGAAGGCCGGATCACTTTCACACTACGGCCCACCTGAGTGTGAGCGCCGTCCAGGATGCAGTCAGCCTGCTGCTGCTTAGCTGCATCTGTAGAGACGCACATCACACAGACCTCTGCTAAACGTCCTCATGGATTATTAATCTCTCTAAGGTTAGTCAGTATCTACTGCAGATCACATCTGATTATGTGTGCAGAACAAAACTTTAATGACAACTTTGGGAAGTTTGCATGAAAAAGCTGCAACTTTTACTGCAGTAACATCTATCACTGAACTTTTTAGTAAATCCTTCAGACTGACTAAATTCATTTAGTGGAGACAGAAGTAATTACTGTTTCTCAGCGTCTGGACCTGAGACGGCCATGACAGCAGGTCTATTTGTGGAGGTTGGAACATCTCGGTGCTGATTAAGCCGAATGTTTCAGGTCAATATTCAGAGACGCTGCAGGGACACCGGTTTTAGAGTTTTATGTAAATGTTCTAGCATTTCAAGGAGCTGAACGAGGTTCCCAGAGGTTCTGCAAGAGAACAAAGCCCGCAGCATCACTAATGCCCACCGTGCTTCACAGAGGCCATGAGGATGCTCCTCCACACCTTCTAGACCGCCTGGAGGGTTTGCTGCCAAAGACCTCCATCTTTCAGCTTCCAGATCAAAGATACAATCTGCGAGGAAGAGCCCCACACCAGGCGTGGATGGAGCCCCTCACCAAGTGAGGAAGAGCCCCACATCCGCGGGGACGTCCATCAGTGAGCCGTGGGAGATCCACCCAGAGACCCCCAGAGTTGCGGGCAGGCAGCCCGGGGTGAGCTCTCCCAGGGCCGGGGCGAGCAGCGACGAGCTCCGCAGCACTTACCTGGAGCTGCGTCCGGGTCCCGCCGCTCGGTGCCGGTCCGGTCCGCTGTGCCGCTGGTACCGGGCGGTCACTTCAGAAGTTCCTCCCGCCGCATCACGCGGGCTCTGACTTCCTGAGGTCACGCGCCCCGAGAGCTCCAACCTGCAGCGAAGCGTCCGCGGAAGCTCGGAGCGCCTCGGAGTTTCCTCCCCCGCTGCAGCTGCAGCCTCTGCCGGTCTGCCGCCTGCGGAGCGGAGCGCTCTCTAAGCGCCACCTGGCGGCCACACGGGGTACCTGCAGGCGCTGTGGGGCAGTGAGGGTACAGGTGGAGAAGGTGGGCTGCACTGAGCTGTGGACAGAGTGCATCAGAGGCACAGCGCCTCACACGGTGAACAACGTGGATGTTTTTGCAGATATATAAAAAAAATAACAAATCAAAGCATTTACAGCATTTGGTGAATAAAAGAGAGGTCAGGAGCATCTTGTCTCCAGTGATCATCCTCCAGATCATAGACCACAGTGATGTCCAGATGTTGGACAGGGAGAACAGATGTTAGAAAGAGGCTGAGAGAAGCCATCTTGGTCCAAAGAGCAAAGCCATCAGTGAACAGAGGAGGAGGATGGAGCTTCAGCTCCCCAGAGTTTACAGCTCGGTCCTCCATCACGTTCCAGAGAGATTACATCAGCATCTCATCATGGTTCAGGAGACCAAGTCCTCCACTCACACCAAGCAGCAGCTTCTAACCACCAGGACAGAGATGGTGGCTCACTGGTTCTGACCTGGACTGGTTCTAGGAGGATGAACCTCCATGTGCTTAGAAACAGCAGCGCTCCATCTGCAGGTTGATCAGAACCTCCAGAACTGACAGACACCTGGACAGGTGAGGAGACGTCTTCAGGAGAACTGAGAGAAGGTCCTGCTGCCTCTGGTTTAAGCCTGATTGCTGATGTGACGACCCGACTGAGAATATGTACCGGCATCATCCAGATGTTTCTAAAACATCCCTGTGGGAAATGTAACATCTTCTGTTACGCTGCACACAGCTTTATATAAGAGTCAGAATCAGCTTTATTCACCAAGTTTGTCTCTCACAGAACAGCTTTAGTACATTCACAGGAACTCATGCTGACCAACAAGTAGTTTAGTTGTGATACACACTCACAAAGAATCAATTGTGTAACTGTTGGTAATATGGCTAATATGATAATTAATTAACTAACCACACCACGGTTCCCACCTGCTGATCCAACGTTTTCAGAGGCTCTCTGTCTGGAATGGAAAATTCATAATTTAGGCTCCTAATCTGGATCTTCTTCACACCTTTCTGGAGTCTTAGGGAACATCTGGAAGAACTCATGACACGGATCTAAACAGAGGAAGAACTGGAGATCCGGTGGCAGAGAACAGCTGTATTATAGCCCAGGACAGGGAGTGCCTCCATTCTGGGTCCAATGTTCTCAGAACCAGCTTGGGGTTCTGCTCCAGGTTCTGTCAGGCCCAAACAGCTGCTGGGTGCTCTGCTGTTCTTCTCTTGGAGTCCAGAACTGAAAGTAATCTGAAGCAGTTCCCGGGTGGAAAACAAAAGAACGTTCTGGTGAATAAAAAAAACACGACTGAACTTTGAGCAAGTGGCTCAGACTTGTTTGTTGACCCGATTGGACTCTGTTGGTTCTCGGTTGTTCTACTCTTAAACGACTCGTTGGTCAGGAATGGATTCAGATGTCTGGTGTTAATAGTAGGCAAGTAAAAAGATGAAGGATGTAACAGAAGAAGTAAAAAGCACAGAACTCCCTGTGTAGGTAACCGTGCAGCTTATTAAGACGTCGCTTCATTTATTTTATGAAATGTGATTCATGCAGCTGTCTGATGTAAAACTGAATTCCACATAGAGTTAAAACATAAAATGGTGAAAAGAGCAGAGGCCAATAGGATAGAATAGAATAGAATAGAATAGAATAGAATAGAATAGAATAGAATAGAATAGAATAGAACAGAAATATCCTTCATCGTGCCACTGTGGGGAAATTCAGGTTTATCAGCAGCAACAAGCACAACATAAGAAAAAACATGGTTATAAAATTAGCACAATCAAGAACTTAAAGCAGTGTGCCACTAAGGAGCGTGATTTTAAGAAATGTAAAAAATGTGCATGTAAATTTATGAAAAAACAACAACAAACTAACTACTAACTGTGCGAGACCAGAGGGTCCATCAGATGTTTCTGCTCCTGGTCCAGTTTAGGGTTCTGGTGAACATCCAGGTACCAGAAGGAGTCCACCATCTCCACATCCTGGGTCAGTGAGGTGGGTCTGGACCTGAGGAACTCCACCACCAGCTCCTTTGTTTTCCCTGCATTTCACCTGAGCTGGTTCTGCTGGTACCAGTCTATGGGTCCACTGTCTGTCTGCTGACTCGACTGATTCTGGCACAGCCAGAGTCAGCAGAGAAGTTCTGCAGAATTCAGGACGTCCGGGTCCAGTCCTGGGGTAAGACTGGGGTCCTCATCAAGACATTTGTTGGAAAGACCAGTGGCTGACGAAGATCCTTTCCTCACAGGTGATGGCTTTACAATATTTTTCACATCATCATGTGTAGAAATAGTAAAACTTCATCACTGACGTTATTTTTGGGCTGCCCCAACAAACACAGCAAACAGGTCTGAAGGAAAAACTCGTAAAAATCCTTAAAGTCTTAATCAGAACTATAAAGTTTTCTTTCATTATTTAAATTAGGCCATTTGTGTCATAATTCACCCTTACAAATATTTGATGTAATTACTGAGAACACGTCCAGATGGTTTCCTGGACTCTCACCTTCTCTGCAGATGGTTGATCCGCCAAAGGAAAGATAAATGTTACCTGTGTTCAGATGCCATTAGAGGCAGTACCAGGAAAGGCCTTCAGGTGGCACCAGACTCCGGCTTCTCGAAGCAGCAGAACTCAGCAAACAGAACATTGGACCTGTCCGTCACAGAATGCAGTGGAACACCCTGGACAGGTAGCCAGTCCATCACAGAGACACAGAGCAGATAACTGCACACCTAATGGCAGTTTAGAGAGACCAATTAACCCAACAGCCATGTTTGTGGACTGTGGGAGGAACCTGGAGTACCCACAGAGAACCCATGCATACAGAGGGAGAACATGCAGACTTAATACCACAGCATAGCATCTTTAATTATATAGCGCTTAAAAACAGCCAACAGCTGAAACAAAGTGCTGCACGTCGCTACAAACTAAAACACATCCATTACAAAACTAATCTAGACCAGAAAGACCCTCAGCATGAAGGTCCAGGATTTGATCCAAGGACCTTCTTGCTGCAAGGCAACAGTGCTACCAACCACCCCACCATGCACCCTGGTCACAGAGCAAAATAAGATAAATAACAAGTTAATTTGATTTATAAAGCACTTTTTAGTACTAAGACGATTCAAAGTGCTGAGCATGAACAGAACATAAAACGGGAAATAAGGCGAGACAGAGGAACAACAGCAGGTACAGATGTTAGACTATAAACCTCAACATTACGTAATATGAAATTATTCTTTACAGTTTTTATTGGTTGCTTTGACCTGTTTGAAGAAACTGGCAACCTCTTAGTTTTCAGCATCACCATCTCTGCAGAGCAAAAGACACCTCTTGCAAATGGGTTAACCCATTTTCATTGGTTTGACTCATTTTCCCCACCCTTTTGCAAAACAGTTAACGCAGATGTCATTCAAGCAGTCCAAACTCCATTGCTTTAGCTGTGGTAGCAAAACAGAAACCATATGTTCCAAGCTCTTAGAAACTTCTTGCTCAGAATGAAATCACTGAAGCACCTGATTGACACTTCTTTACACAATTTTTTAATTTGCAGTCAGTTTGCAAGCTTTGCGTAAAAGGTGCCATGTTGTGTGTTGTTCTTTGCAAGCATGAATGGTCAACATAAGGCAGATGAGAGTCAGAGTAAGAGGTAGATGGGTTGGGGGAAGAATATTATGAGGAAGAGGAATCCATGTGTGAGGTGGCAGTGTAGCTGGAAGGGCTGAAGTTACAGATGAAATTTGGGAAACTATGATTGATCATGTGGTAAATCATGGCCTTTCACTTAGAAGGGCGGGACAAAGAGTCCAAACTTTTCTCAATAGAAACAAGGTTGCATCCATGGTAAGAGTTTTTCGATGGGACAGCAGGTATTGCTGCTATACAGTATATTCATCTCTATCTATTCCTATAGAGGAATTCTTCAGTGCATGGTGATGGAAAGTATATGATCACCTTCCCTATGAGCAGATGCCCTTACTCAATGCAACGACTGCTGCTGCATAAGATGTAGATGCAGAGGCATGTCAAGGATGGATCAGGCATGCAAGAAGATTTTTACCTAGGTGCAAGGGAAAATATTTGAATGTGATGTAGATGAGGCCATGTGGCCTATTCGTCAGGACAGAATGGACTAGAAGGAACAAACAGCCCTAGTATTTTCTGTTGGAATTTTTCATTTTTTGGAATATTTCATTTGTTTATCTGGAAAAAATGAATGAAGAATCAATAAAATTTGCATCACAACATATTTGCTTCTGGATCCATTTTTTGCAAAAAGGCACATTTGATTACAAATGACACTGCCATGTAAGCTGCATACAGTCTTTGGCTACAATGAACCAGCAATGCTGCGCTGATTCACATTGAGTGCGGTATTTTGTATTTTGTCGCCCCTTGTGTAACGAATGATTGGAAGGGCTCAAACATTTGTGTGCAGGTTGTGTTGTTTGAGGGCAAAATGTGCTTTTGGATCATATGTTAAATGTTTTGGCAGAGTTGGAGCCTTTTGCAAACAAAATGTTTAATTTTGACCATTGGTGCCACTGTTTAGGCCTCTGCGTTAACTGTTTTGAAAAATGTGGGTTTTGAGTTGGCTGCTGCATCAAAGCAATCTATAAAAACTGTATTATGTTGTGCAATAAACCAACAAGTAACAATAATCACGGCACCATTTTTTATTTAACCCACTGAAATAATGACAGCAGAAGTTTTTTTTACATCAGCGCGTTTGATCAGAGGCTTTTAAGCAGGACTCAGTTCCACACGGCAGAAACTAAACCTAAAACCAAAAGTTCATCAGTTCATAACACCAGAGTTCATTCTTGTCGATAAGTGAACCTACGGCACCGCCGCATACAGCGATGTGACTACGTTACTACGTTAAGCCCCTACAGAACCACCACCATGTTGGACTGAGGCTGAGAGGTTCTGGTTCTGAAACGCTGTGTTGGTTTTACTGCAGGTGTAACGGGACTCAAACCTTCCAGAAAGGTCCAGTTCTGTCTTGTTGGTCCACAGAATATTTCCCATTATGATGTTTTTCAGTAAATCTGAGGCGGGTCTTTGTGTTCTTCTGGGTCAGCAGTGGTTCTGGTCTTGGAGCTCTGCCATGGAGGCCGTCTTTGCCTCAGCCTCTCTTCCTCATTGTTGAATCCTGACCTCTGACCTCAGCTGAGGGGGTGAGGCCTGCAGAGCTGTAGATGTTCTGGGTTCTGCTGGGACCTCCTGGACGAGTCGCTGATGTTCTCCTGGAGTGATTCTGGTGGGTCGGCCTCTCCTGCGAAGGTTCTCCACAGTTTCTCACCTTGAATTTCTCTAGATTGGAGCATGAAGTGCTGCTTTTTGGGATCTTTAAACCTGTCAGTCAGGTTCTGTTTGAGAAATCTCCAGGTTCTACGGGTCTGGCAGTAATCCGTTTTTTTTTTTTTTTTTGTAGCTGTGACACTGAACTCAGCTTTGTTTTTGGTTCTCATATAACTTGTTCATACAAGGCCAGGATGCTTTGACAGCTATTTTAAATCAAATACAATCATTTTGAAAACTGCTTTTTGTTTTTACTCTGGTTCTTTTTTTAATCTGATTTTAAATCTGTCACTGAAACATTTCAGTGATAGAAGTAAGCTGGAAGGGAGCAGATCTGTATTTACAGACCTGTAGATGTGATTTTACGCTGAAACAAGTGAACAAACTTAGTATTTACTGACCTCACGGTGGACATAAGACTTTATAAATGTTAAGTTTACTGGTTAACAGCTGCTACAGTGCAGCTTGTGGTTGGACCCAAGCAGAGCGTGACGACAGGGAAAGGTTTAATGATAATAATAATAGAAAAAAGTCAGGGAGGACGCGTGGGGAACTGAATACAGCGGGAACAGAGAAACAGGAGGGAAAACTGCACAGAGAAAGAATAAATAAAGAAACCAGGGAGTTTAAATACAGGGAGAAGTGTGGAGAACGGTGAAGGAGAATGAAGGTGAAAGTAATCAGAAATAAACGAGAAACCGCTGAGACCAACGAAACAATTAACTGAGGAATGAACTAAAGAGAGACATATGGAGGAATCTAAGAAGGAACATAACAAAGTGTAGACAGAGAGAAATAATAATAAAATCTACTCTCTAATCTGCAGAAAATTGAGATAGAAACAGCGACCTAAGGAAAAACAGCATAAGGAAGTAACCTTTCGCAAAAGAAAATCAAACCACAAACACCTGGAGGTCAGACTAGCCCTCACTAGTATTAAATAACATTTTATAGAAACACAAAAACACTTTAGTAAAGATTTACTGTTTATGTTTCCAGTTTTGAAATTAAAACCTGATGGCATCATAAAGCTGTAGTGGAAATTAAATGCATAAATAAACCTTGTCCATTACTATTATTGCGCTCTGGAAATTTTGTGAAAATGTTATGAGCGAAGAACTTCCTTCATATTGTCTTCATGAATAATCTCCTTTAATGTTACATCGGCAGGTTGCAGATCTCTGGTTCAGCTAGATTTGGTTATCAAAGCCTCTGCAGACGATATAATTGGTGTGTTTTATTTAGTTCAGTTAACAGCAAATTGAAGCATTCATTTAACAACTAAAAAGAAAATCATAAGAAGATAAGATTAAAAAACTCCTTTATTGTCCCACAATGGGGGAATTTGGGCATGAAAGTGGCAAAGACACAGAAGGAGTTACACACTGAATCAGTGATAAAAAAAAAAAACGCTGATCTAATGTAAAGTTAGTTCTAAAGAAAGAGAGAATGAAATTATCAGAAAGGCTCAAATAAAGTAAAAAAAAAATACAACCAGAATAAGTTATTGATAATGTGCAAAGACACAACGATGTGAGAAAATATGCAGGATGCATGATATTACAGCCACATCTGAGAGTAGCTAAGGCACGGAGAAGAGTTCCTCAGCATCAGAGAGACTGATGATAATCACACAATAAATGCAATATTCCATCAAACAGAGGAACATACAGCAGCTGATTTCCACAACAAAGTGAGAAAAATATGATTGTTAAACAACATCCAGAGTAGGAAAAAGAAAAATGTGTGCAAATGTGTCAGCATCTGAGAGACGGTGAAAATGATTCCTGATCCAATCAGAACCCGTGGAACCATTAGCATGTTATATTTAACACGCAATGCGACGTGTTCCTATATGGTTCAGTCCGTTTCTGCCCTGAACAGAACAACCATCCATGCAACAGAAAACAACAACAACAAAGCACTTTTTTCAAGTTTGATGCATTTACTGAAATGTTACTGACATTCTGCACACTTTGAGGTTCTGACCCGTCCGCACTGTAAAACCTGGCGTGTTATGGGTTCAACCCAAACCCTGTGGGACAGAAGGTTTAACCGAACACCGGGTCAGGAATGAACATTTTACAGGTAAAATTTACTTTACTGTCAGAGAAACTGGGACTGTGATCAATAGATTTCCAGGGTGGAAACGAGTCAGTTTGGGTTCTACCTCTAACCGTCCCGGGTCAAAGAAGAACCGACCCAGTTCGGTTCTTCTTTGACCCGGTTTAACGGTGCAGGGTTGGGTTGTGGGTTTGACCCAGGGAGTAAGGATTACTACCACAGAGGGTTGAAGACGGAAGGAGCTGACGTTCCAGCAGAGTCATCTGGGTCGTTCAGAGCAACGATCCTGCCCGCGTTATCAGATACTTCACACCCTCTTCAGCCTGAAGAGCAGCTTGAGGAGCAGCAGATAGCAAACTTTATCTGCACACAACTGCAACTGCTGCACAATATTCCTCTTTGGGGTTCTGGCTGAAGTGAAATGTTTCTTTTTTCCCCCAAAGTATTTAGAAAATCCTTCAAAACTCAAATATGTCAGCTTTTTTTAGCAACTTCTGTTGCTGCTGTCAGGTTTTTACAGTATAAATTTAGCTCTTTAGGTGACATACTGTAATTAATGGTGAATAACATTGAATATTGATAATTAACGATCTACTGAGGTTCTCCTGTATCCGACACATTAAGAGGTAATCCCCAGCAGCTGCAGCTTCAGGGCAGCCCAGTTAGTAATATGGTAAATATGCACCATGACGCACAGAGGGAGGTTGATAGCACGACGCTGTGGAGCCCCCACCCTGCCCTGGCTGCTGTCTGATAACACAGAGACAGAGGAGCAACAAGGCCGGACCGCCACGTCTCCTCATCCTCCAACAGCAGAATCTGCTGCCTTCGCCTGTTTCTTTTTTCATTTCAGCGTTTCAGTCGACACAGCGGTAAAATGGTTGATTAAGGCGCGACGCGTCCGTCCGTTGGGAGTGTTGTCGGATTGTTGTCTGCAGTGAATATTTGCCTGCTTCACCATGCTGTCCAAGAAGGAGAAAAAGCTGATTAAAGATATTTGGGAAAGACTGACTCCGGTGGCTGAAGACATCGGCTCTGAGGCACTTCTTAGGTAGGTTGACCCTGGAGGGGGATTCATATTTATATGGAGCAAAGACTACATAATCAAAATGAATGTGTGTGTTAAACAGGCAGGATCTTCAAAAAATGAACATGATGTTAGGAATAAATGACATGTATTAGATTATGTTCTTTACTCAGCTTTACATTATGATTTTTATCAGACGACCTGATGCGTTTAAAGCTTAAATAACAGTTTTACCTTAATTATATCACAGAAAATATTAAATGGCAAGCATTAGGAGGACTGAGACACGTGTAATCCTCAGGTCCTCAGGTGGATCAGGCCTCAGGTTGGTCAGGGTGGTGAGATCATGTGACTCCAGGCCCTGGAGATGCAGCCAGACAGCAACAGTTCCTGCAAGCCTTCAGCTTTTCAAACATCTGCCTGAACATGTGTCTCTGCTTCCTTCCCCTGCAGGATGTTTACTTCTTATCCCGGCACAAAGACATACTTTTCCCATCTAGACATCAGTCCAGGCTCCGCCCACCTGAACTCTCACGGGAAGAAGATTGTCCTGGCCATCGCTGGGGGGGCCAAAGACATCAGCCAGCTGACCGTCACCCTGGCTCCCCTGCAGACGCTGCACGCCTACCAGCTGCGCATAGATCCCACCAACTTTAAGGTGCCTGTCTCCAAAGTCACTGAAGTCAGGAGGCGTTGCTGCTGAGCAGGGTCTCTGTCAGGGTGGGAGCTAAACAGCTTAATGCCATTTAAAAAAAAAAGAACACACTAGTTACATCAAACATTACACACAGATGACATGCAGAAGATTTACTAGTTCACGTCTGCAGTGGAACCCTAAACTCTTTTTCATCCATTTTCATCATTTAATTAAGAATTATTCCACGTTTTCTCAGAGAAGACAGTTCTGTTCTCTGAAACCTGTTTCATCTCATTACACGCTTACATCACTGATGGTTTTTCTTATTAAAGGAATACAGATCACAATTATTGTTAAATACATCAATGACTTAAAGAAGGATAACAGCAAAAACAAAAACAGGATTAACTACTTTAAAGATGGACAGAATTTATCCAGTAAAACACGACAGAAACAAGAGGCTTTAAACTTTATCATTATCTCATTAAGTATCTGCAAAACCATTTATTATTTCCCCTTCAGCTTCTTCCTGGTCATCCCATAAAATCCCAATAAAACATGTTGAAGTTTGTTGTTTTTCCTGGGATTCAGAGTTTATCTAGAATCAAACACAGACATTATTTAATACTTCAATTAAAAGGAAAAAATGACAAAAGCTTATTACTGCAATAAAGAGCCAGATTCATCATTGATCAATAATATCCACCCTGGACCAATCAAAAGAGATAAACATGAAATAACTACTCTACATAACTCTGATTATAGAAAAACAGGAACATTTATGATCTGGAAATGAATGTTGAAAATAATATTAAACCCAGAGAACCATCAGGACCTGAAAGGGTTCTGATGCTTTATGCTCCAGTTCTGGTTCTATAATCAACATAAGACTGATGGAAATGTGTTATTCAGACCCTGTGGAACTGCCCAACTCTACAGCTTCAGCAGGACTAACAGAACCCCTTGGTGTTGGATGGGTTCATCAATGATTTACAGAACCTGGCTGGTCTCTGTGGGCATATGGTTCTGACAACTGGCTCTTAGCTGAGCCTGAGCCCTGGCCCAAAGTCGCTCCAGTACACCAGAGGGTGCTCTCAGTTCTGGTGCAGGTGTCGGTCAGATGAGTGGTTCTGATCTTTGGATCCCTCTGGGATTATTGGTGTGGTAATGGAGAAACTTTAGTGAAAAACTGGCTCAGCTTCGCTTGCAGGAGTTTCCACAGAGGAATGGAAGGAAAACATTTCAGCACAAACTTTCCTGGTTGTCAGTAGAAATTTGCTGACAAGCAGGAAAGCTCCTGCAGAACCTGACCTGGAAATCCTCCAACTGGGGTTGGGAGCAGACTTAACGGTTCGGCTCAGAAGGCTGTTCTGATTGCCGCTGTTCTGGGGAAACCAGGCGGCAGTGGTCGACCAGTCAGATGCATTTACACCACTTTATTATGGGATTCCTTGATTGTGACAATTTCCTCATGACTGATGTCTTCAAATGACCTCAATAATTCACATTCAGAGTATGAAACAATATAAAATAATATTTAAAGTTATCACTAATTAATTATTCTACAGTTTTCTGTGTTTTTGAATTAGAAACAAAAGGATTATCCATAGAGGTTTAATATATATTCACAGGAACTCAAACAAATCATCAAGTAACAGTTTTTACAACAAGTGTGAATTGCAAAATGTTAAAGAAAGGTCAAAGGGTAAATACTTATGAAAGCACCTGCATTTGACTGGAAAATATATTCAGGTAAATAAATCAGTGAAGGATCTATCTACTTATCCATATAGATAAGCAACAAATAGTAGTAACACTAACATTATTTGGTGTTAGGGGTCTCAGAGTAAAGGAAGTGTAAAACAAACAAGTGCCACGCGTTTTACATGTCATCTGTAAAAACGAGAAAACCATAATTTCCTTCTCACCTCACAACTTAGCACTAACTTGTGTTGGTCTATCAATACAGTTAAACTCATTTAAACAAGGCATGAGTTAACAAATGCAATAGATCAATTTAGCAATAAATAAAAACCTTATCTAAAATGCCTCAGACTCTCTTCACAGCAGAAAGTAGATATACGTATAAATGTATATTTAAAGATCCTTTTGTCTGGACATGTTCCCTGTCTGTTGCGCCTGACCACATAGCAAAGGCGGAGGCTCAGTTCTCCTTGTGACTATAGAAGGAAATGCATGCATGAAACGAAAAGTTTGAAACAGTTTGAAAATATAGAGTGGAGTGTAAAAACTAAAATATCCCTTCAAGGCTGATCCCACATGTTCTTAGCACTCTCATCCACCAGCAGAGGTGAGGCCTGACTCTGTCTCAGGCCTCTTGATACTTTGTATTAAAGAGAACGGACCCTAATAGATCATAATTATGCTCCTGTTTGTCTTTTGACTGTTAATTGACCTCTCAGAACATAAATTAAACAAGTTGCTTGTTGTAAAATAGTAAAAAGCTTTTTTATGTCTCTACCTTTGATTAAATCTGATTTAAACAGAATAAGTCAGAAGGAAGATGAGGGTTGATTGATTAAATGTTTTGACTCCTTGTTATTTCTCTGTCTTTAACAACTGTTGTCTCTCGCCTGCAGCTGCTTTCACACTGTATGCTTGTCACGCTGGCCTGTTACCTGGGCGAAGAGTTCACTCCGGTTGCACACGCAGCAATGGACAAGTACTTGTCAGCCTTTGCAGCCGTGCTCTCTGAGAAATACAGATGAGATTCAACGTCAAGTTTAGCTAATATTTATGAGATGTAAAATGATGTATTAGTGTTATTGTTTTCATGGGGTTTTGTTATAATAAAGAACATGTGTCATTTTCTGGTCTTATTATTGCATGGACATATTATAAACCAGTCTCTTGGTCATGTGCTGATAATGCTTTTTAAATCATATGTTGACATATTTAATCAGTACATCAGTTTCTGTCTCATTGTTTGATGATCATTTTAGGTACTTTTGCTTTAAAGTATCAGCTGTTTTCTTTTTCTGCTCCTACTTGTGAAAATATGGACCAATGTGTAAAGTTTAAATTTTATCTCTGACAACAACTGACAACTTTGTAACATCTTTATGGTACTTGAAAGAGATTATCCAAATGGTATTTGATGACATGGATATCTAAGTAGATTTTACAACAAAACTAACTTTGATAATGCATATCAATATGTTCAGATTAATAATGTCGATTCTGATTTATTGGATGTTGTTTGTGGCGTCAAATGGATCTGTGCTTGGTCAAAAACGTTTTATTTTATGCGTACTGCAGATAAGATATACAATTTATCAAATTTACAGATGATACAACCTTATGCTACTTTGCAAAACGTTTCGAACAGCTTCTGAGTATTAGAATATAAATACATATGCTTCAGATTACTATGATCTAATGAAAGAAATGTTCATAAAATGTACTGTACTTAAATTATGTGAAAAATAAGACCTCAGCTACCCACTGGTAATGTAAAAACCGCATTATAATGTATATCCTAACTTTTTTTTTAAAAAAGTTGTTTAAAAATTAGAGAATTAGATCAAATATAAACTCAAAAGAAAAAAAACTATTTAAAAAGGTAAAGGGTACATATATTTAAAAATGTATATTTGCTGAATGGGAAAACAGATTGCATAAATGTAAAGATAAATTGTTAATCAGGATGTTTTGATTATGATGTAGATTTTAAAAATGTACCAAAAAATGATAGAACAAAGGAAACGGTAGGTTTTATTCTTATTATTTATAATAATTGTTGGAGTATATCAAATCGTAATATATCACGTCACTTCATATCAAGTTGTCAGTTGGTTTAGACCACTCTTTGCAATGTGTGGAGAATCACAACAATGAAACAACAGCACCACCATGTGGTTAGATAGCAGAATGCTTCCAAAAGAAAATCAAGCACAAACATACGAGAGCTAAAGTGGTTTTGATCAAATTAAGTTTGTGTGTCAGAATGGCCTAGTCAAAGTTCAAGCCTAAATTGTACTGAGAATTTACAGCAAGAGGTTAAACTGATATTCACAGACACTTACACACATGTAACTGTTTTTGTTGTTATTGTTGTTTTTTTTTATATATTTTTAGAACCTGAAATATATTTCCAGCAGTTAATACTAAAACATTCTTCACTCTAAATATTATAGAGACCTTACGGAAATTTCTCTCTGATACGAAGTTTAACAGGCCTCTTATGTGGTCGAAATTTATTTCAGTAATAACAAAAGAAGCGCTGTCCTTGGTGCTAAATTATTCCATAATATACGCTGAGCTGTCCACGGTGCTGAAGTAATTTATTTTGGTCATCCATTATCAAAGGTGAGAAATACGTTGGAACTGTCTGAGGTGCTGAAATTAACACGCAACCATCTCTGAGCTATCTCTGGTGCTGAAAGGAGCATTTTGTTTAGTATAAATCTAATTCCTAAATCACAAACATATTTTCATTAAACTTGGTAATTCCTGGTACTTGAATTGAACATCATGATATAATGTCCTGAATGTAGCTCCAGATTCTGGGTTATTTTGTTGTGTTTCTTCCAAAAGTCCAACAAAACTATATTTTTCTTGGTATTTCTTGTGTTGGTGAAGATTCTCAGTCATCCAGGTCGTGATCAATCCACAAAAAAGGTTTTAAAGAAACAAAACAACTGGGCTTCTATTCTGAAGCTGAAGACGTTTCGCTTCCCATCCAGGAAGCTTTCTCAATTCACTACTCCAGACACTTAGAATTCTATTCGGAAGTCTTCAGCTTCAGAACACAAGTCCAACTTTTTTTTGGATTGGTCTTTTTTTTTTTTTGGCTTCTTTCTGTTTTTATATTACACCCCCAATTTGTAAGCTGCGTAAAACAGTCCAACTAAAAACCTTAACATGTCGAAGACATTTCCTTAAAACAGATTGTTTGCTCCATAGGACGCCACCTGCTGAACGTAACCAGCAACTGCAATCATTCAGCTCTACTTTTTAAACTGTATTCACGAACGTGAGAAGGTCCTTTGCTGTGGGGCTTGATGTGAAACTGGGGTTGCTCAGCTGGGCGGGGCTGTGTTTTCCAACGTCGCAAACGAACCATGTTTATGATTTTTTTTTTTTTTACTATTCGGATCTATTGGTACTCAAAACAACAACAAATAACAAACTGTTGTGGTTTATTAATTTTTCTTAAATAATTGCTATTATTATTATTATTATTATTGTTATCAGTAGTAGTAGTGGTGCACTGGCTCATTTTGGTAAGCTCAGTTTTAATGGCTGAAAATAAATCATTTTATTTTGATACGTTGTATTTTGAAACAAGTCGTATTTGCTATCTGCTTGATGCTCTGACCCCATTGACCAGTTTGTTTTGGTCACTGTATGAATTTATCTCACAGCAGTCAGCTGTTTGGGGTTTGACTCTTAACACTGACACTTTGTGTTGTTGTATTTTTTTCTGCGGTGCTTCTAGCTTCATCTGACATTTAGGTGCCATATAAAAATTAATAAATCAATACATTAATAATAACAATTGAAAGTATTTAAACCACAGCAGATCCAAAGAATAAAATAAAACATTTGTTGCTAATAATTCATTCACTGTAATGATGAATAATAAAATTAATTTTACATTTTCATTTTTACAACATGAATATTTAACAGGTCTGTTAGTTATTTTTGCCTTAATAACCTTTGTGTGGATGTGGAAAAAAAGCAAAGGGAACAAGCAACGTTTTTGCTTTATGTGGTTTTTATTTCTCCACAGAGGAGAGATGTAGCTCATGCAGAACAGAAGTTAGATCTCCTCCCCAGGTCTGGAGGCTGCTGGGTCTTTAGTGGTACTGCTTTCCCAGAGCGGACACCACCACAGCCAGGAACTTCTGAAAGGTTGCCTGAATCTCCGGGGTGAAACCAGAGCCCATCTTGGCAGCAATGACGATGGTCAAGCAGTCAGCCAGCAGCTGTGACAAGAAAAAACAACAGATCAGATGGCTTTCAGACGTGGATCTGTGTTCATGCTGGGAGCTGGTGCTGCTCCGATCCCTACCTTGAAGTTGTCGGGGTCGACGTGCAGCTTCTCAGAGTGCAGCACGCTCAACTCAGCGTAGGTGCCCTTGATGTTGTCCATGTTCTTAACAGCGCGGTCCAGGCCGTGCAGCACCTTGGTGCCGTGTGCTTGGATGTTTGGGTTAGTCTTGATGGCCTCAGCATTGTAGAGGTTGCCGAAATTGGCGAAGTACCTCTGAGTCCAGGGGTAAACAATCAGGCACCTGGAGAAGGAACAGGGAGGTTGTGAATTGGTAGAAAGTCAGTTTGGACCCCAGAATGATCAAAACATTCTCCAGAAAAAAAAGAAACCAGATCAGTACCTGCTGAGAGCCTTGGGCCCCACATCATTATAGTCCAGGTTGGAGAAGATGGAGGTGATGATGCTGCGCTCCTGCTCAGACCACTCAACCATGGCGGCTCTTGTTTGTTGTCTTTTGGTTCAGGCTTGAAAGAAAAAACGCTGAATAGAGCTGCATGTGGAGCCTGGTCTATTTAAATGTCTCCATTGTCCCCCACGCCCCGACGGAGAAGCCTGTTGATAGGCTGAAGATGATGCACTTGAGATAAACTGGAGAGCTCTCCAGAAGTTACTAGAAGAGCCTAGAATATTCTTCTGAATTAATGTCAAAATGTAGACATTTATTACCACGACAAAGCTCAGCAAATGTTTTATCTTTTTATCTGACAGTAAATCTAATTCAAGGGCAGATTGTCCAGTTTTCCACAGATGTTTTAATTAAATTTAGATTTTTGCTTGTAATGAGGAACTCTTAAAACTTTTTCACAGCTGAGCACAATGAGCTGAAATGTGACTTTTACGCCTTATGAAGATAAAGCAGTGGCTGCCAATTTATGTAAAATCCTACCTGCTTAATTTTTAAACAACATTAACGAAAAACACAAAATGAAAAATAAACAACAAAAACATAGTAAGATGATATATATATACATATATATATATATATGTATATATATATATATATATATATATATATATATATATATATATATATATATATATATATATATATATATATATATATATATATATATATATATATTAAAATAGCATCATGCTGGTGAGGATTTACAGCCATCCAGAACACGGCAAATACAGATTAGGTTAAGAAAGAACCAGAAATGCAGTTGTTTTGTTTTTCTGACCTTATTTCAAATCATCCTCATGTATTAAATTTACTACATTATAAAAACAACAATTTTTTTATAGTTATATCAAAGCAACAACTATTTGAAATAAATAACATGAAATAGAATAGAATTGCTCCATTCCTCCGTCACACACATCTATTTCCATCCAGCAGCCTGCGTGGAGTTATCTGCCAAACCACACGGCCGTTATCTGCAGCACGCCTCCTCCGCCCAGACCCCCCGCTGCCAAACTCTGCAGGCGTTTTGATTAACAAAATAACTTGAGCTCGGTGATAAAGGCAGTGGCCGCTATTTTGTGTCAATGATAGGAAATAAATTTATAAGGCGAGCCAAGAAATGTGCAATTAAAAAATGCAATCACTGATAAATCTTTAAAGGATTTCTGAGGTTTTTTTAATTGGAAGAAATGATTGATTAAGTTGCTGCAGCTCATTTCTGACAATTCTTTAGTTTTTTATGTGAAGAATGTTAAGAAAAATTATTCAGACAATTCATTATCTACAGAAAACAAAATATTCTTATCTGAAATTATTTTTATAAATTAAAATTACATTTTATAGTTGAAGTTCTTTAAAAATATTTAGACCTCAGCAAGTTTTTTTCTAGTAGCTTTATTTATTTATTCACCTATTCATTTACTTCTTTGTTAATTTATCTAGTTGATTCTCTGTTTGTGCACATCACTGAAACAGGTGATTTTAAGGTTTTTCCCACCATTAATGTTACATCCTGTTCAATTCAGCTGTTAAATATATACATATTTATTTTTGGGGATAAAATACAAAGATTAAAAATGTCATACATGTTGTCACATGTAGGGCTGAAGAAAATCAAACCTGTTGGTTTCAGCTTTGTAGCAGAAACCTGGACGTTTCCAGACAGACTAACTGGTGTCTGAAACTATTCCTAATTTCTCCACCCTGACAGAACGGCAGGTTGAGCTGAAGAAAGATAAGCCCATAGCCTGATGCTGCCACCGCCGTGTTTCACTGTGGGTGTGATTGAGCTTTGGGTGTTGCACTGTTTGTTTTTTTGCACTAAACATACCTGTTTAAATTCTGGCCTAAAATATCCACTTTGGTTTTATCTGCTTATGAGGATTTTAGGCCTGGATGGTTTCTGACAGGCAGGAATTCTGCATCAATACCAGATTATCCAATGTTGCTCAGGGTCCCTGCACAGCTTTGCATTAAATGTAACCTTTTCCTGTTGGGCTGCACAAATTAGACAAAAATCTAAATTACAATATATTTCAACAATAATTGTGATTTAATTTACACGTTTCTCTGCTTTAACCCCAAGCAACAAAACTGTCCCGTAGATAAAGAAGTTTGTAAACCAGAACTATTTAAACCAAGAAATTGAACTGCTTTATTGATCAGAATATTATTATTTGAGAGAATAACTTGTTGAGTTGAACATCAATCCTTGTTGAACATAAAGTGAAACCAGCTAACCAGTCTATGTATTGTACTGTAAATGTAACAGTCTGACCAGAACTTAATGATGTGGTGAGATTCCTGAAAGTTTCTGGTAAAAACTATGATTATATAAAAACTCTAAAACCATTAGGTTACTGGAGTATATCAGGATCTAATTTTCTCACTATATTGAGTTCTACTGTTCTTCAATTATGCATTATGTGTTGTCATTTCTGCTTTAACTTTCTGTTCTCTCTCTTTTCTCTTCATAGTAGGTACACCTGGTCTGGCGTTCTGTTAACTTTGACATCATCCAGAGAAGACGACTCACCCGCTACTACCATCTAATGTAGAACAGATTACTAGATCAATGTGTGCTTCTGTGCTTTTTTGTTTCTCTTGTTGTGTCTCTGTTCTGTCTTCTGTAACCCCAGTCGGTCGAGGCAGATGACCGTTCATACTGAGCCCGGTTCTGCCGGAGGTTTTTTTTTCCCGTTAATGGGTGGTTTTTCTTCCCACTGTCGCTTCATGCTTGCTCAGTATGAGGGATTGCAGCAAAGCCATGTACAATGCAGATGACTCTTCCTGTGGCTCTACGGTTCCCCAGGAGTGAATGCTGCTTGTCGGGACTTTGATGCAATCAACTGGTTTCCTTATATAGGAAATTTTTGACCAATCTGTATAATCTGACCCAATCTGTATAATATGATTGAACTTGACTTTGTAAAGTGCCTTGAGATGACATGTTTCATGATTTGGCGCTATATAAATAAAATTGAATTGAATTGAATTGAATTAATAAAACTAGATTATCTCTCTGCTGCAGCTCTCCTCCCTTCCATGTGGAGCAAACCCACTTTAGACATAATTACCGACACATAAAGGTCGTCTGATCTGTTAAATGCTACATAGTTAAAAATTACACACCTCTGTGATTTGGAGACTGTGTTTTTTTAAATTGTGATTATATTACAAGTTTGATTAATTGTTCAGCCCTAATTTTAGGCCTGGATAGTTTCTGACCCATAGCCCTTCTCTTCAGTCTAGTTATATTGAGAATATTAGAAACAGTTTATTATTCCATCCACCTTGACAAAAGCCCAGTTCCTGCTGTAAATCATCCCCTCAGCATGATGCTGCCACCACAGCGCTTCACCATCAGAATTGTGTCATTTTAGTGAGATGAGGTGATGTTTCTGTTCAGACCATTATAGATAGCTGATAGGACGTCTGAGCACGAGAAATCTGAATTCTGAAAGTAAATGAAAGGTTTTAAAGTTCTGTGGAAACTGATCCGAGCACGTTGTTCCAGATATTTGCTATTTCTACTTTTCCCTTTAACAGATGTCTTTGTTTTACATTTGAATTATGCAAACTGTAAATATGGGGAAAATGAAAGGAGAGTCACATTTCTTTACATTACAAAACAGATTTCCCTCTGAAGACACTTCGATATTTCATAGATGAATTTCATGAATCTTAGTTTTCTAATTATTCAGTGAAAGTGGATGTAATGTAGTTGGATAACTTTCCGTGATGATATATTGTCGTATTACCTCTACCCTGCACCTGTCTCACCTGTCCTATTCTTCTGGTGGGCTCTGACCTGAGGTGACCTGCCATGTCCTCTTGCACCTCAGTTTTTCTCTTTACCTCTAAATACCTAAATTCTGGACACACATGCAATGAAAACGTGAATGCTCGTGTTTTTGCCAACCGACGCCCGTGATGTGTCCCGCTGATAGAGCCTCTCCCCCTGGCATCCCGCCACCAAACCTCCTATCAGGCAGGTTTGAGAGGTCCTATCTGCGTCAATGGACGCGGCCTGGCACCCGTTGGCGTGGGTGTGACTCTGGGCCAACTGAATTTAAGTGAATCCAGGATTCACCGTCTCAATCAGGGAGAGACAGAGAAAGAAGCGAGCAGACATGAGTTTGACGCAGAAGGACAAGGCTGCTGTCAAGGCGCTGTGGGCCAAGATCTCCAAGGGAGCTGATGCCATTGGGGCAGATGCTCTGGCCAGGTACGTGGCTCCGCAGCTGTAGTCTTACACTACGAAAACAATCAGGTAGAATGTAAGCCATGTAATCTGTGTAATAATATGCAAACATTTTCTATGGCTAAGCAGCTAAAAGTCACAACTGGATTTGTTAAACTCGCACTAATTGTTAGGATAATTTTGCTCATATAATCTGTCCTGATTTAACAACACAATAGCTTTTCAAATTGCAAACTTTACCTTTTAAAAATAGCAAAGCTTGTTTGGATTATTGGCCCTTATGGTTTCATTTGTGTGATGTTCACGCCCAGATAGAAACCTAAAGCCTGCAGGGCTCCAGGTGAGCAGCCTCTCTGTCCCGCTGCTTCCTGTTTTATAAGTAGCGCTGGAGCTTCTGTGACCTCTGACCTCTGCCATCCTCACAGGATGCTCGTCGTTTACCCCCAAACCAAGACCTACTTCGCCCACTGGCCTGACCTGAAAGCCGGCTCTGCCCCCGTGACGAAGCACGGGAAGAAGATCATGGGTGGAGTCGCTCAGGCCGTGGCAAAGATCGACGACTTGGGCAGCGGCCTGCTGGAACTCAGCGAGCTTCACGCCTTCCAGCTGAGGGTGGACCCGGCCAACTTCAAGGTACTGCTCAGCTGGCACCAGACTAATCACTTGATTCATTGGCTTTAAATGAGTTTCCTGTTTTGAACCCTGCAATGTTTCCTCCACAGATCCTGGCCCACTGCCTCCTGGTGGTCATCTCCTCCATGTACCCCAACGACTTCACCCCTGAGGCCCACGTTGCCTTCGATAAATTCCTCTCCAACGTGGCTCTGGCTCTGTCTGAGAAATACCGCTGAGCCGGGCAGAAACACCGACGGTGCACGGAGAAATAAAGAGCATGCTGCCCGATCTGTCTTAATGTGTGGAATCACTTTGAAACGTCCATTTTCAAAATAAACAAGTGAGGAAAAAGTAAAAAAAACTTTAACTTCTGTTTTTATTACACGTAAAAGAAGTCAGCATGAAACGGAAAAGTCTTCTCCAAATAGAACATAAAACATTTTATGAGTCAAAGGTATGCAGTGATAATGTTTACAGCTTCAGCGTCACCTCCATGACAATAAACTGTAATTATGATTTCATAACAACTCGTAACTTATTATCTCCCAGGATGAGCCTGAAACAGAGGGGGGGGGGGGGGGGGTTATTATGGTGTCAGTGTGGTTGGCTCAGCCCATCACAATGCTACGTATTAATGTGAAGCAGGTACCTGACCAAGGCTGCGGCCACTACTGCCCCCCCGACGGGGCCCACCCAGTACACCCAGTGGTAGGTCCAGTAGTTGCTCATCACGGCTGGACCGAACGCCCTGGCAGGATTCAGACAAGTTCCCGATACGTCCGCTCTGCGCAGCCACAGCATAAAGCCACGTGTTATATACCATAAATGATTGTTATATTCAGAAGAGTTAAATATAATACAAATAATAACCTCCTTGTTCAGAGCTTTGGGACTATTAACCGTAAAATTCTGACTTAAATATAAGTCTGAAATTCTAAAACCATCAAATCGTACATTTATTTCTTAATATTGTTGCTTAAGTATAACAGAAGGAAAGTAGATGCAACATAAACTCAAATAACCCATGTCACCTGCTCTATATTATAGTTATATTTTAATTTACATTGATACTTTAATATTGACACATTATATTTTACAAACTGAAATTCTGCTTTTATCTGAAGCAGACTACTTTAGTTCTTTAAAACTCTCCTGGCCCGAGTTTTTAAAAACAATCTGCTTTGATTTGATTGGACAGAAAATGCAAAGTTCAATGTAATTAACAGTCTATATTTTATGTGTTAAAGAATAGAATAAAATAATGATAGAGGAAAGAATAATTATGGTAAAAAGGTCAGAAGGCAGTAAAACTCTCTTCCACTGTTGCTTCATGGAAAATTCAGTGGAGGGAAAACCTCAGTTAGCTGGTAATGAAACACCGGTTCGGTATACGAAAAGCCTTAATGCCAGACAGACGTCATCTCTCACAGATATAAACAGTTTCAGTTTCAGTTGTTTTAAATTGCTAAAATCAGCCAGAACTGGGCCTGTTGGACCAGCTGTTAGCCTTCACACACAGCTGGACTATCACTGACCATACGATGGTAGGTTCTCATCAGGACTTCACAATCCTAGTGGTCCAGTAGAAAGCAACCAGACTTCATCTCTTGTGACGTTTTAGCTTTCATCAAAAAGGCTTCTACAGGTTTAGACATGGTTGGAAGTAACAAGCTTGTAAGTTTTAGACAGAACCCAAACGGGGCCGTTAAGGTCACTGATGGAGTCGTTACGACACATCAGCCACTGACCTGCCACCTCTTCTTCTCATTGTTGTGTTTTAAAGCAGAAATCCACAGAGGGTTAGGGTTAGGGGTTCGGTGTCAGGTTTCGTCTCAACGTCTCACACGGCATCGTTAGGGACATGTTTGGATCATC
The DNA here is from genome assembly GCF_011125445.2 of Fundulus heteroclitus. NCBI lineage: Eukaryota > Metazoa > Chordata > Actinopteri > Cyprinodontiformes > Fundulidae > Fundulus > Fundulus heteroclitus. Next base: position 2,190,335 of record NW_023396890.1, read on the forward strand.
AGGAAACAACGACACAAACATGAAGCTGAGAAGAGGGCGGGACCAGCGACTCATGTGACCTAATCACCTCGTTAGTGAACTCAACAGCCTTGTTGGTGTGATTGTTCTGAGCACAGAGCTGAAGAAGATGACGGGTGAAACGTCTCCAAGAAGCAAGACAAGTCCAGTTTCCTTCTACTAAACGCGTAGGGCCATCACCGTTGATAAATAACTTTACTGGACCGCAGTTCAGGAAATCACGCCTCCTCCTCCAGCCATCTCTGACTCGCCGTAGCTCTAAAGACCCAAAGTCTATAAGGTTTATTTCTACGTGCAGGAAGGCCTTACAGGAGATGAAAGGTTAATGGTGCTAATAGCCCCCCCCCCCCCCATCAGCTCACCCTGCCAGGATGTTGACGATGACAGTGCAGCCCACTAGAAAGGGGGCGAGCGGTGTCTTGGTCCGGCTGTTGACTGCCGCCATCAGCACCACCATGGTCACCAGGCAGGTCATGGCCACCTCTGCGAACAGAGCCCTGTACAGCTGGCTGTCTGCCTTGAGGACGTCAAAAGCTGCTCCTGTGGCGTTGGTGAAGCGCTCAGCGCTGGTCATCAGCTGCGAGGCGGAGGGAGAGATGCTCAGGGTTCAGGTGAGCGGGGAGCTTTCAGAGTGTTTAGCTGCTGACAGCCGACACCAACCTTGGCCATTCCTGCTCCAAGGACTCCTCCAATCAGCTGGCATATCAGGTAGGGCCCCACCATCACCAGCTCCATGCCTCCACACAGGTAGATAGCAATAGTGAAGGGAGGGTTGAAGTGGGAGCCGCTTCAGGGAGAAAATGCCAAATTGTTACAAAATTATTACAAAATGTGATTTTTGAATGAATTTAAGAAAGAATCTGAGGATGTGGCTGTGTTTGATTCTATTGCCCACTAACCTGATGCTGTCCATGACGGCCACCAGCACGGCCACAGCCAGGCCGTGCACCAGCGCCGGCTGCAGCCGTCCAGTCGCCGGCTCGTTCTCAATGACGGAAACGCAGCCGATGAACACAAAGAACATGGTCCCCACCATTTCCGCCAGGCACGGCTGGTACAGTCTCTCATACTTGTTGTGAGGCTTGGAGGTCGGCTTCTTAGCTGTCCCCATGAGGGCAGAATCTGGACCCTCCATTTCCATTTTCTCTGCACCCATGGCTGCTGCTGCTCTCCCTTCACCTCGGCCTCCACATGCGGCACGTACACCGTATCCTGTCTGCTGACTGAGGCAAAGGGGCTGCTAGGCGTTGCTTACTTATAGCTGTCACCTGCAGATGACTGGTGGTGAGAATCCAAAGGTGAAGGATAGTCGACTATCTCAGGCCAGGAGGTCTTAAAGCCAAGGAACCTGGCAGCAGTCCAGCTCCATTAAACCACTGTCCTCAAAGAGCGAACCCTTAAAATCCACGATTGCAGAAAGGATTAAAAGATTCAAAGCAAAGCAAAGCTGTCTAGACTAACCACACTCAGAGGGCTCAGGTTAAACTGTTGTTTAATCACTAAAATCCTCACCTAAGCTTTGTTTGGCTGCACAGGTGAGGCAGCAATAACTGAGGGAAGCCTGTGTAGATAAGAGCTGCACAGGCTGCAACAAATCAGAGGTCAGCGTCTCGGTGACTCCCATGTTCTCCAAACAACACTAAACGTAATTTTTCTGTGCACTTCAAAGCTTAAACCAGCTGTTTCTGCTAAAAGGTGATCTTTAGTCACTTTAGTACATTTTAATTTTAATGTGGTGCGCCAACTTTTAAGGCTTCTATAATTAAATTTCAGATGTTCTGCAATAATTCAGCTAGGGCTCTAAGTTACTCTATTACTATTACTAGTTTCTGCAGTTGTCTAGGTCAAAGGTTCTACAGCAGCTCCACCTTGGGCAACTAAAGATTTATCTGGATTGCCCTGTTTCCAGGGTAGATTTATTATTCCACATTCATCTCCAATAAGTTAGAGGAATGTAAAATATCTGTACACAGAGAAACACGTTGTTTCTTTTAGCCAATCAGGAAGCTTCTGCTGTAATTCCAGCTAAATATTGGACCAATCACTGTGGTAGAAAAAGTAGAGCTCATTTAAACTGAATCCAGCTTTTAAGATCAGAGCACTAAATTTCAATCGGGTCTGATTTCAGTGCAGAACCTTAATGTCAGTCTGCAGATGAGTCCAACCAGCTGAAAACATTTAGATTTACACCTCTGATTTCATAATTCCAGGTATTTTTGTCCAAATCAGCCCAGCAGTGGTGGCAGCATCATCCCCAAGCATGATGCTGCCACCACTTTGTCCAAGCAGCTCCATCTTTGTCTGTGTTTCTCCACTTGGCTTCTCTATGTAAGAAGCTTTCCATTTTTGCTGTTTGTGTTCATTCAGGTTATAATTGTCTGATATTTAAAGTTGTTTGATGATCTGAAACCTGAAAGTGAGGCAAACAACAACAGAAAAAAAAATCTGTGAGTGGGTAAATACTATTTCACAGCACCTGGGGAGCGGTTTACTGAACTTAGCTCTTTAATTAGTGAATTTTTCACTTTGCATCAAAGCGCACCGCTTTATGATCCTGTTTCTAGCTTCATATTAAAGTTGTGACCCGTGACCTTGTTTCCCCAGTAAAACAATGAGGATGCAGTTTTTCACTGAAGGCTTTAAAACCAAACAACAGAGACTGAAACTATAAAGATAACAGACATTTGATCCAGATGTGTAGAAAGTTTATTATCAGGTTTCTCTGCTCTGCCTCCAGGTCGACGCAGCAACCAGATTCCAGTCTAAACCAAAACGTGACAATCGTTAAAATTCATTTAACAGAAAAACATTACATAAACTGCATGAAAGAGAAAAGCTGCCATGAAATCAGTCAGAACGTTGTCCTTCTCCAGCTCGCCCATCAGGACGGACCTTTACTTCAGAACAAGTCAAGTTCTCTGGTCACCAAAATACAACCTGGAAAGAAATCTCTTGCTTTTGTTGCTTAATAATATGACATTTAAGAACAATGAAGTATTTTTCATTTTCCCCTTCAGATTCTCATCAGGAAAACCTTCAATACGCTTAAAAACAACACAACAAATATTAAAGATTCAGGGTCTGCTCCCTTTGTAATAAAGCCACATTAAATACATTCAGCCCTCGGTTTTTAACGTTGCCTTATTGGTTCCTGCAGTGAAAACACCTGATTAGAAGCTAATGTGGGTCTCTGAGCGCGCCCCCGTTCTGCTTTTTAATGCGTCACTCGGTTTGTTTAAACTCCATAGTTAAAATTTAGGAGAAATAATATAAAACTTGTTGATCAGAATCTGCCAAACAAACATTTAAATGAGAAGAATCAACTTTCTATGTTTCACGAGAGAAATTACAAGATAACTAGAAATCCCTGAATATTTAAATCAAAAACTTTGAATTAATTAGTCTATTATCATATGGATGTTTTATCTGAACCTAATTATTACTTGCTTGTCATTTAAATGCATAAAAGAAGGATTAGGCACCAAAACTGGCTCCAAACCAGCCCAGTGCACCACATCCTGCTAAATGCGGCCCTGGTGGTACCTCCAACACTTTCATAGAAAATAATAAAATGATACGGTTCTCTGAGTAGATCATGTTTTTAAAAAACAATCAGAGTTTATTGACTTTTCTAAGGCATCTGTAACTCGCCGTTTTTCTGGGGTACAGCAAGGATGTGACAGAGTTCTGTCTATCAGCTACTCCTAAAAATGGGAAAAACAGCCGAGCACGGGAGACGGATGCTGATCCGTAAAATTTAAGGAACGCAGCGACTAATCTGCACTCAGAGGAACGATCAAAAACGTTTGGAATAACCGGAGCTGCTTCTTCAGCAGGCGACCCAGAGAGTGAGTTTGGACCAGGACCAGCGTTTCTGACCGGGTCTTACTCTGGTGCAGGCAGCGCCGACCGGCTGGGCCAGGATGTAAAGCTGCAGCAGCTCCATCCCTGCAGGGTTAAAGTCCCCCACCGCAGTAAACATCATGGACTTTACTCTGTCCACCATAACCAGGCTAATAAAGAGGTGATAACAGCTGGTATCTATTAGACGGAGGATAAACAGAGTAATGAGAGCAGATCAGCATAAAAACACTCTGAGCTGCGTTAATCCAGCTGAGTCTTGACCTTTAACCCTTAAATATTTAGACTGCACTGAAGACAAACACGTTAATCCTGGCTGATGTGGAACAAGACATACATCCAATCTGTCCTCTGCTCGAGATTCAGGGAAGAAAGAAGATGAAATCAAATAAAAAAAGAGATCAGCAGATGCACTAACCTGACTGGGCTGGACGCCACAGCAGGACGCCGCCAGTAATCAGAAGCTGATGAAATCCCAGGACAACCAGCCTCTGCCGTAGTTTATACGGGAAACATCAACGGGTCAGACCAAACGAGTCAGAAAAATAAAAACGCTTCGTGACCTTTTCTACATTTTATCCCATTAAAGCACAAACTGGTGGCATTTAATGTGGCAGAGCTAAACTAAGCAGCGCATAACTGTGACATGGAAGGAAAATTAAGATTAGGGTGATGGTAAGGAGGTTTCCCAGCATCAAAGTTTCTTCACTAAAGATAAATCATCAGAACACCAGAAACATGCAGGAAGCCATGCAGCGGATTGAAGGTTTTGCTGGAACTCCAGAGGATTTTTCCACAGGTCTGGATCATTTTTAACATGCTATTAAAAAAAAAATCAACATAAAACAAGTAATTTATTGCTTTATATACTGTTTCTCCATTTACATACCTTTATTATAATCTGACAGTTGCTTGTCTCAAATTAGAATCTGGTTCTGATGAGGCTAATTTTAGATTAAAATTTAAATATTTACCCAAATAACTTTTGGGTAAATATTAGACACTTTTCATAATTTTTTTATTGATCTTGTGTAATATTTGAATCTTAAATTTGTTGTGAGAAAACCATAATTAACAGAAATAAAGACGTAAAAACATCAGTCTGTTTACTTAATCTGTATAATGTTCCTTCAGTGATGGAGCTCCTGAAATAAATTAACTATTAACTGACATTTATTTAATGGGTCTGTAAATCTGCCAAGGCTATAATTAATTATAATTAATTTCAGACGTTATTTTCTGTTAATGTAAATGAAACAGAGAATTCATTACTTTTCTGAACTGATTCTCCTTTTATCTTGTTTTATTATTTTGCTGATAGATGCCTGCCTAATGAGAAACAAGCTTCTTCATTTAATAACTAATTTATAATAACAGCGTCATGGGTAAATCTGGTCAGACCTGGACATCCACACAAGGAGCAAGTAGAAAAATGTCTTTAAACGTAAATTTACTGTTTGGGTAAAGGTGATGTTCATCAATGGAAGAGAGAAAGACGTGGAGATCTCAGCAGAGTTGATTCTCACAGGAAGAAACTAAATGTGGGAAACTTAGATGACTGTTTCAGCTCAGCAGCGCCAGTTTGCAGCTATGAGGATAAAAATGACCGGCTGGGTTCCTCAGTCTTCATGTTCTCTAAAGAACCTCTGAGGTAAAACACCAAACAAATGAAATCCTTCACTTCTCTCAGGCTTTAATTTAACAGACGAGCAGATCATGTGAAAACAGCTTTACATCTTAAATATCTTTGCTTTTTTGTCTTTTTACAGTCAGCATCTGGTACCAGAGGTGCACCAGACTTCCTCCCAGTCCTGACGGCGTTTACACCTCAAACACTAACGGCTTCTACAGGGAAGCAGACGGCTCATGTCAGGAGGTCTCGCATCGCCACACCTCCCAGGAGACGAGGTCCTCCTCGGTCGGACCTCCTCCTGCTGATTCTGCCAAACCCGTGCGTCACGTTTCCCCACTCAGAACGCCACCTGCGACAGACCTGAGGAGACAGAACCCGCTCTGGTTAACGAGGAACTGCAAAATCTAAATATGTGAAAGATTTAAGACACATCAGCAAACTAAACACGGCGCGGGGCTAAAAGGCGGCGCAGAGCGCTCTGGAGCGCAGCCGGCTCTTAGCGCAGCCGCCTCCTAGCGCAGCCGCCTCTTCGCGGAGCCGCTTCTTAGCGCAGCCGCCTCCCAGCGCAGACGCGTCCTAGCGCAGCCGCCTCCCAGCGCAGCCGCCTCCCAGCGCAGCCGGCTCCCAGCGCAGCCGCCTCTTAGCGCAGCCGGCTCCCAGCGCAGCCGGCTCCCAGCGCAGCCGGCTCCCAGCGCAGCCGCCTCCCAGCGCAGCCGCCTCTTAGCGCAGCCGCCTCCCAGCGCAGCCGCCTCCCAGCGCAGCCGCCTCCCAGCGCAGCCGCCTCCCAGCGCAGCCGCCTCTTAGCGCAGCCGCCTCCCAGCGCAGCCGCCTCCCAGCGCAGCCGCCTCCCAGCGCAGCCGCCTCTTAGCGCAGCCGCCTCCCAGCGCAGCCGCCTCCCAGCGCAGCCGCCTCTTAGCGCAGCCGCCTCCTAGCGCAGCCGCCTCCTAGCGCAGCCGCCTCGCAGCGCAGCCGCCTCCCAGCGCAGCCGCCTTCCAGCGCAGCCGCCTCCCAGAGCAGCCGCCTCCCAGAGCAGCCGCCTCCTAGCGCAGCCGCCTCCTAGAGCAGCCGCCTCTCAGCGCAGCCGCCTCCCAGCGCAGCCGCCTTCCAGAGCAGCCGCCTCTTAGCGCAGCCGCCTCCCAGCGCAGCCGCCTCCCAGCGCAGCCGCCTCCTAGCGCAGACGCCTCCCAGCGCAGCCGCCTCCCAGCGCAGCCGCCTCTTAGCGCAGCCGCCTCCCAGCGCAGCCGCCTCCCAGCGCAGCCGCCTCCTAGCGCAGCCGCCTCCTAGAGCAGCCGCCTCCCAGCGCAGCCGCCTCCCAGCGCAGCCGCCTTCCAGCGCAGCCGCCTCCTAGAGCAGCCGCCTCCCAGCGCAGCCGCCTCCCAGCGCAGCCGCCTCCCAGCGCAGCCGCCTTCCAGCGCAGCCGCCTCCCAGAGCAGCCGCCTCCCAGAGCAGCCGCCTCCTAGCGCAGCCGCCTTCCAGCGCAGCCGCCTCCCAGAGCAGCCGCCTCCCAGAGCAGCCGCCTCCCAGCGCAGCCGCCTCTCAGCGCAGCCGACTCCCAGCGCAGCCGCCTCCCAGCGCAGCCGCCTCCTAGCGCAGACGCCTCCTAGCGCAGCCGCCTCCTAGCAGAGCACCGGTGTCTCACCCAGGCTGAGTTTGTCCTTGGTGGCCCAGCAGATGCAGTAGTGCTGAAGAAGCTGCTGCAGCAGCTCTTTTTCATCTAGGAACTCCAAACGCTCGATTCTGCAGAAGAGAAATAATCCAAACGCGTCACTGTGGCAAGAAGAAACGACAACGCAACTTAAACGAGATTAGCTTCTGAGAAAAGGAAACTAGAACAAAGTGATGAGGGAATAGAAAATTAAAGATTAAAGAAGATGTTTGGTGGCACGGCTGCTAAAGGTGCTTAGAAAGCCTTTAAAGGAACTTTTATTATTATTGCAGAAATACAAAATCACCTTGAACATTTTAGGGTAAAGCATCTGATTAGACTGACTCAGCAGAAAATCCAACATAGAAACTTGTAACTGTTAAATCCTCTCAGCCGTATTTATTGCCACCTCTGCTGGTATTTTGATGAAAGGTCCTAATGTCTTTGCAGAGAAAATAAACCCCCAGCATCACTCATCCTCATCATTCGTATCTCATCACACGATAGTTTCTAAAAAGACTTTATGATTTTGGTTTAATTCTAGCAAAGCACACAGCTCCAGTTAAAGTCTCAGCAGCATTTAAGCGAAGAAGGAAAGCTCCCCAAAAACAGAATGAAACAAACTGATATTATTAAAACCTACATTAAAATATAACATATAAACAAATGCAGTGAAATAAAAAAACATTAAATATGGGTGTAATTCCAGGCGTCAGCGGCTCAGTGGTGTCAGATGCATGTGGAAGGTTGTGTATACCAAGCCCCCCCCACAGAGATGCTCAGCAGGCTCTACCTCGCCACATCCTCCTGAGGGAGAACGCTGTAGACCGTCATCATATCCAGAGCGTCGGCATTCTCCCAGCCCGTCTTCAGGAAACGTTCCCTCTGCAAACACAGCAGAGAGCTCGTTAACAGGTGGAACAGCTCGTTATCTAGCTCCTTAACGAGCTCTTTTTAATTAGCGGCTGCGGTTCTGTGTGGTTGGAGAGAAGCTGGAAGTTACCTGAGAGTCCAGAGACTGACAGGCCTCGACTCCAGCCAGCGAGCACTGGCGCCTCTGCAGGTTCTCCACCATCACCTGGCCGAAGCGGTCGCTCATGTTCACCTGGACGACAGAGCAAAGGTTCCACACGGTTCCACACGGTTCCACAGCAAAGATCTCACATGCTGCTTCAAATCCTTTCAAGACACAGTGCTGTGAAAAAGTATTCACTCCCTTACTGGCGCCTCCCTTTCTGCCTTGCTTCAATCTTTCAGATCTTCAAACAGATTTTAATATCAAAGAGAAACTGACTAAATACAAAAAGCAGTTTTCAAATGACCGTTTTTTAAATAAAAATAGCTCCAAATTAACGTGTCCCTGAATGGAAAAGTTATCACACCCCTTGCAGAATGCTGAATTTCCTGATTAAACATGTTTTTCTGGTTCTACTGAGGTCAGTTAGTGTTTTCCCATGAGGCTCAGCGCTTTATACGCACACAGTGAGCGCCCCCATGTGGTCAGATAGCGGTTAATGGAGGGCACGGTGTGATCTGAAAGCCCCGGTCACCAGAGAGCAGCCGGGATGCGTTTTTACCTGTTCGTAGTTTATAAACATGGCGGTGTGAAAGGTTTCTGCCGCCCAGCGAATCAGGCTGGAGGACTGCGCCGGGGTCATGTAAACCAGCACACACTCTGATAAGAGCAACGTGGGCAACCTGCAGCCGAGGGAAACATCATTAGATCCCATTTCACACACGGCCCGCGTTTCTGCCGCCGCCGTCACCCAAATACAACTTCCTATAAATAGTTTCCAAATGGGAATAAACCCATAAGGCCTTTCCTAAAAGAGCAGATTGAGTTGCATTTTGTTTAACTATGACTCAGCACACAGGAGGTTTGGTGTTTGGGCTGAAAACACACAGAGTGGGTGTGGCATCGCCTCCAATCAGCCTCCAGATGGCTTTGGACCATCTGCGCTGCAGCCAGTCGCTCCTTCCTTACTGTGAGCGTTATCTGCAGCTGCTTACAGCCAGAGATAAGCTGCAGTTCCTGGACCTCTGCAGACGTGCTGAGAACCCGTCTGACAGCTAACAGGCGGCGGCAGAGACGCGGGTTCCATCAGCCGTGACTCAGCTCAGCGTCATTTTAGCTTCTAAAGGTCTTCACACACTCCGGGTCCAGCTGGAACTTCTTCAGCTTTTCATCCAGGCCGGAGACGTCTCTGAGGTCTGCGCCGATGATGCAGTAACGGTCCGAGTCGAGGGCGTGCGGCTCTGAAGGGAGGCGAGCACAACCACACGTTAGGTCCAGAAAACACGGCCTTTAAACCCACGCAAACCTTAGATTCACTGCAAGAAGAAGTCACACCTAGCAGCAACGTGTCGCTGGAGTGCTCGTCGATGATGGGTTTGGACAGCGGTGGTTTTGTCCTAGTCAAAGACCGAAACAAAAGCATGAGCTGAGACCGAGAGAGAAACCGGGTCATAAACCATCACAACACCAACATTCTGCTTCCAAGTGTCAGAAACACGTCACCTAATTATAAAGTTTATAGACTTAGGGCTTTATATCTACAGCAGAAACTGCTGAGAAAATGTCAGTTACTGACTCCTGGCAAAAGTATTCACACCCCTTGAACCTTTTCACATTGTATCACATTATGCTGATGTTTCTTAACATCAGGATTTATTGAGAAGACCCCACCAACATGCCTGAGGAGGAGGGAGAGGACACACAGTGTGATGTGAATATGTAGAAAGTCCCTTCACTATGAAACCTCTAAATAAACAACCAAAATAAATTAAAGGATTCAAAGGAGTCCTGCTTGCAGTTTACCACAAGTCTACTGGAGACAGAAACACGGAGAAGAAGGCGCTCTGCTCAGACGACACCAAAATCAGGCTGACGTGCAAAACTAGTCTGAACACGCTGCACCTCTGCAAATACGGCGGTGGAGAAATTTAATTTGTGTATTTAAACCACCGATTCACAACATAGCCTCAACATTTCTGCCTCTAGATGAGCAACGCTGCTAGAAACAGAAACCTGTGACTTAAATTACATTTAAAGGTGAATCTACTACGGAATAAAACACGTTAAAAATGAATCTAGAGGGCTTTTTATTTTATTTACTGCCACATAAAATGCAGGGAAGCCTGTAGAGTCTAGCTATAACCTGATCAAATGTGAAACAGCTCAAAGGGGTTTGAATAATCTTCAGGACACCATAGAGGAGAAATTAATAATTTTCATTCATGGTTATTAATTGCTTCACGTTGCTATAGAGAACTACTGAATCACAATCCTAACCCTGGTGTTCAGGACCTCTGAAGAACTGGATTGGTCCATCTCCTCCTGCAGCCTTTGCTTTGCACCACAGCCAGCAGGGGGCGCTGTCGAGCTGCTGGTTGGAAACCAGGGGGATGTGCTAGCTACCAGAAACACACGCCCATCAGTCCTGGTTCTGTGAGCTCAGCCTGTTTGGGGACGATGTCACACCAACGTGATGCAAAGCGTTTTGGTGCCATTAGCAGTAACAAGACGATTCCAGGGCGTCTCTCTCCACTTTTAGCTCCTCTAAAGTTGAAATATTTAGATTTTAAATGACTGCAGGCTGAGGGACACCAGCTGGGGCCTTATTCCTCACTCAGGTGCAACCAGAGATGATTCTGATCGGATGCATTCAGCACATCTTGACAACCAGAGGCAGGGCTGCAGACTCTCATCCCGCCTCCCTCACTCTGCTCAGATAAACCTCCAAGATAAGGAAGTTGTTGGTGCGACGCCCTGCCCTCGTTTCTGGTGATTTTCCTCTAAGCGTTTTAGCTCAGGATGCTGCAGAGGCTGAGCATTTTAAGTCTCTCTGGGAAGACCGGATGCTGCGTATCTTCCAGGAGGCTCACCTACTGACCGTCTGGCTGGGTTTTCTCACACATGCTGGGTGGAGTGGCAATAAAAGGAAAACAGAGGGACCAGCAGCAGCAGCCTTACTTTATGTAGTGTATTTTCCGGGCCACAACGGTTGGAAAGTCAACTTCAAAGAACTTGCGTGGCAGCAGGTTTTCCTCCTGATGCACAAACACACAGACGGAGTCGGATGAACAGGAGGATGTGGCTTTCAGCAGCCAAGCAGGAGATGATGACGAACCTTTAGTCTCCAGAAGGTGGTGTCCAGGCCGGCACCAAGGTTGATCACTTGACAGAGACATTGGGTTTTCTTCAGAAACGCATCGAGCAGAAGGTTGACGCCTTGAACGCGGGCGTAGTAACCTGTCAGAAAGGGCACTGTGTGTTAGCCTCTTTATATTTACGCAGCTAAAACTGTGATGATAAACGGACGGCAGTGGTGCTGGGAGGAAACAGGAAGAAGCTACTTGCCTCTGTTGATTTCGGGCGCCTTCCGTTCCCCTACGTTTCTCACAAAGTACTGGAGACACGAGTCCTTCCAGTAGCCTTTACTGGTGGCAAACCTAAAAAAGGATCATAAAGCAGATCAGTTTATTTCACAACACGACGTCTCTAGGCTCTTTATTTTAGGTCAATCCCATCAATGACTTGAAAGAGCGTGCCGCCATAGTGGACAGTTGCTGACATTGAGTGGTTGACTTTGCAGCAATCCCTCGTAGCGAGCATACCTGTAGCAACAGCAGCTTCCTGACTGGCTGGCAGCAGCCGCTGAGGCTGGGGAGCATCGTCTACCGCTTATGAATCACTTCAGATTACTTCAGAATAGTTTAGTTTAATTTGATCTAGTTCAGGTTTATTTAGTTTAGTTCAGTTCACATTAGATCAGGTTACGTCAGTTTAGTTTAGTTTGGTTAATTTCTGTTCAGTTAAATTTTGTTTAGTTCAGTTCATTTCAGTTTAATTTAGTTCTGATTAGTTCAGTTTAATTTAATTAAATTCCGTTCGGTTCACATCAGTTCAGTTCAGCTCAGATTAGATCAGGTTACGTCAGTTTAGTTTAGTTAATTTCTGTTCATTTTAATTTAGTTTAGTTCAGTTCAGATTACTTTATTTTAGTTCAGTTAATTTCAGTTTAATTTAGTTCAGTTTAATTTAATTTAATTCAGTTCAGCTCAGATTAGATCAGGTTACATCAGTTTAGTTTAGTTTAGTTTAGTTTAGTTCATTTGAGTTTAATTTAGTTTAGTTCCGTTCAGATTACTTTATTTTAGTTCAGTTCATTTCAGTTTAATTTAGTTCTGATTAGTTCAGTTTAATTTAGTTCTGACTAGTTCAGTTTAATTTAGTTAAATTCAGTTTATCTTAGTTCAGTTCAGCTCAGATTAGTTCATAATAGTTCAGTTCAGTTTAATCTAGTGTCGTTTAATTTAGTTCAATGTAGTTCTGTTCAGATTAATTTAGTTCCATTTAGTTAAATTCAGTTCAGTTTAAATTAGTTCTGATTTGTTCAATTTAGTTAAATTCAGTTTAGTCAAGTTTAGTTCAGTTCAACTCAGATTAGTTCTGAATAATTTAGTTTATTTTAGTTCAGTTCAGATTAGATGAGATTAGGTCAGTTTAGTTTAGTTAATTTCAGTTCAGTTTAATCTAGCGTCGTTTAATTTAGTTCAATGTAGCTCAGTTCAGATTAATTTAGTTTAGTTCCATTTAGTTAAATTCAGTTCAGTTTAATCTAGTTCTGATTCGTTCAATCGAGTTAAATTCAGTTTAGTTTATCTTAGTTCAGTTCAGCTCAGATTAGTTCTGAATAGTTTAGGTTAATTTAGTTTAGTCCAGCCCAGTCTATTGCCTCTAAGGGGAAACTTGTTCTCAGCAGGTGAAGTTGCACTAAATGTAGAAACAGTAATAATTGTGCTTTTCAAAAATCAAATAACAGTAAAAAAAAAACAGTAAAAAAAAAAAAAAAAACAGTAAAAACATACATAGATCTAAATATTATTCCAGCAATTTAAAAACATTAGAAAGTATTGTAAACAATTTTACAAATTAAAATATTAAAAATAGAGGAAAACCTGCATACTAACCCTGTTCAGAGTTAAATAACTCCACTCTCTGGGACAAAGGAGTTTTTAAAAAGGTTTAATTTTTTTCCAGCCTGCATCTCTTATGTGAGGGAAGCAGCTCCTATAATATACTCAGGACTGATGATCTTTCATATTTTAGAGCAGGTGGTGTCCAAACTTTTAGATGAATGGGCCAAAATTGTCAAGTCAAAGGAACTCGAGGGACAAAAAAAATAACAAATTTTTTAAACCAAAAAAAATCATGTAAATTTTTTACCTTCTCTGTAAAAGATGATCATTTTAAATAAATAAGTCAGATTTTTTGTAGAAAATGAATGTCTAAATCAATTTAGATCCAATGGTTTAAAAAGAAAAAGAGTTATGCTCATTTGTTGAATTAAAAGATGGTCATCCAGTTTGCAAATTATTTTGAATAATTTAATTTGACTCTTTAACAATAACAAGAACCGGCGCTCATTAGCAGGATGGCAGATATTCCATCTGCACCGGGGATCCTTAGGTTAGGCTAACCCTCCTGATAGACTGTAGTGGTTTTCCTTGGTAACATCCTGGTTCTCATACTGCAGCAATATGTCATTTAGTTAGTTGGTTTTATCTGCTCTGACTGATCACGTTTTCTGTGGAGTTTAATGTTTTTATTCCTTTGCTAAAGTGAAATTCTGTTCATCTGTGGCCTGTTGTCTCTCCCTGGCCCCATTCAGCAGCTGACTGAGTTGTTTTTCTGTCTATTTTAACTGGGCTCCATTGTTGTTCCTCAAGTACTGTTTGTTTTTGTTTGTTTTTTTAAGTTAAGACAAGCTTTCGACAAGCCCAGGAAACAGGGTTATCAACACAGAAAGTCATTTCAGCCTAGGCTTATCTGTGGGATGCTCGCCTCTGTTAAACATCTCCCACATTTGTCCAGGATTTTATTGTCTCCTGTTTTACATGAAACATATTGATTGAATCAAGGGAGGAATGTCTCCAGCTTGCAGTGAAAGGATGAAGGTCCTGGTGTCCTCTGGAGCTGCCAGTGGACACAGCAATGGCCTAGTCAAAGTACAGACCTAAGTCTATTTAAAAGTTTGTGACAAAATGTTAATTACTTCTCACAGACGCTTTCTGCAGCAGCTTGAACAAGTGACGCATTCTAAAAGAAAAATGTTGGTCTCTGCTGGAATGGTCCAGTCAAAGTCCGGACCTAAAACCATGTTTCCTTTATAATTACGCTGTACTTTGATCTGATCTGTTGCATAATCCCCAATTAAGTAAGTTAACGTTTGCGGTTGCAACGTGAAACAATATGAATGATTAGAGAAACGCCTGAGAAGCATAACTGTTATATTTGAAGCTATGAGCGGATCAAGGTGACAGCATCTCCTGCTGCTTTGCCGTCTTCTTACCTTTTGCAGATGGTTGCATCGTCACAGGTCGTCCTCACCGCTTCATCCGCAGTGTCAGAGTCTGTGAAGGAACGCCGAGCTGCCATTGGTGATCCTGGGGCCACAGTTATGGAGCCAGCATTAAGATCCACCTGCTCGGTTACCAGCCGCTAACAAGCTAGGTGGCTAACAGGCTAGCAGCTAACTAGCTGCTGCAGCAGCACAGCGGAGGGCCGAGGAGCTGAGAGCAGTCCTGGAGGCAGGAATTCCTCCCGAGACGCGATCTATCCACGAAATGGACCAAAATCACTGCATCAGGACGGAAATATTAGTCCAAGAGCTAATAAATAACATTCTGTTAATGAAAAACAGCAACCGGAAACACAACATGCTGTACTTCCGGTAGGCGAGTTTTCATTTCAAAATAATAACTCTTATTTCTATATCGTCAATAAACTCAGTAAATATTAGTATATGTTTGGCTTTTTGTTTTTTAAACTGCCAGATAAAAGCTGGCTTTATTAATTAATCATGGTTATCGTGACTGTGAAAACGAGTCGTGTTTTTAATATACGTATAGGTCTTTTAATCTGAAAATACCCTCATTAAAAAGAGAACACGGAACAGTTTATTAAAACATTTTTATAAAGTGTAACATGCATTACTCCGAATTATTTCCCTACTTTATCTGCAAATAGACTATGAGCAATGATGTCTCTTGATATTTGAGGCAGAAAAATATTTACCTTGCATTAATTAAATTGTTTTTTATTATGCTAATTTGTGTTCTTAATTTCGATATGTATGCACCATTTACTCTGAATATTTTTAGTAAGCATTGTATACCCAACTATCGTCGTCTTTTCTAAAATGTTCATTAAATTGTTAAGATAATAGTGAGTTATAGGAAGCACGCAGGTTTACTAAAATCAACCATGTTGAAATTTCTCTCAACAAAGATTTCAATGGATTGAAAACTGTTGTTTTAATAATTTAGAGAGGGAGAAATAATCTTTAACCGCAAAACATAAAATATGCTGTTTGATTTAAATAAGTGTATTGTACATGAAATATGCGTTTATTGTTTACATGAAATAAAGTGGAGCCAACAGCCTGTTAAAATGTCTGCTTAAATAAAAAAAATGTCATGGTAAAATTTTTATGTCACAAAAAGCTAACATTTTAAGAAGGGTGTGTTTGGGTTTATGATCCACAGTCACAAAATAAAAATTTTATAATTTAAAAAAAATATTTAAAATAATAGAAATCGAGCAAAAATGACTGAAAAAGTACTGTAATGTAGGCAAAGAGGGCCGGAGAGGCAGCATGGAGACCAAAGGTCACCATGAAGGAGCTGCAGAGGTCCACAGACTGGACGATCTGTCCATAAAACCACAATAAGCCGTACGCTCCATAGAGCTGGGCTCAATGGAAGAGTGATCAGAAAAAAAGCCCTTAGTGTTAAAAAATAAGAAGGCACGTTTTGAGTTTGCCAAAAGCCACGTGGGCAACTCTAAATATATGAAGGAATGTGCTTCAGTCAGACAAGACTAAAGCTGAACTTTTCAAACATGGCGGTGGCAGCATCATGCTTCGGGGAGGTTTTTCAGCCGCAGGTACTGGAAAACTATCCTGGGTGGTTGAAGCGATGGATTGTGTTGAATACAGGGATATTCTGGAGGAGAACCAGCGCCAGTCTGCCTGTGATTCGAGACTGGGATGGAGCTTCACCTTCCAGCAGAACAATGACCCGAATACTGATAAAGCAACATTCGATTGGTCTAAGGGAAACCTTTAAATGTGTTGGAATGGCCTAGTCAAAGTCCAGACTTCAATCCAACTGAAAATCTGTGGTTAGACTTGAAGATTGCTGTTCATCAGTAAAAAGAAACATCCAACATGGAGGAGCTGGAGCAGTTTAGCCTTGAGGAATGGATGGAAATCCCTGAAGCCAGTTGTGACGAGATCATAGAGATCGATCCAAGGACACTTGCAGCTGGAATTGCAATCCTATTTGTAGTTTGCTTCACAACAATAATTATAATATAAAACCTGGTAAAAATCTTATGTTACAAAAACTCAGTGTCTAATTCTGCTAAATGTCATTGTTTTGTTAGTGATGGTTATTGTTACTGACTTTTAATTCATGTAACATACGTATACGTATGTAAACTATGACATTTATTAGCTGAAAAGAGAATTTGTTAATTAACCTTAAGCCTTACCCTATGTCAAGAATAAGGTCAGTAGTTTGAACTATAATAAGACTCATTCATAATGTATCTGAAGAACCTAATTTCCACCTTCAAGCAGCAGAAGTGCAGATAAATTTTGAGACGTTTGTAGAAACTTGTGGTGCATTTTCCTTTCTGGCCAGTAGATGGCAGTGTACTCCTAAACTAGCAACGCTCAAAGCCAAGCATGCGTCTAAAACGTTTTCCAATGAAGTCTCCATCTTCCATACCCGCTTGTCCTTGCAGGGCGCGGTACACCCTGAACAGGTCACTGGGCAACATCAAGTCTTTGTATAAAAATTAAAATGTTTAATCAGATAAACTTGATGGAATTGGCCTACAGGTGCTTTACAAAAACACTTATCAGAGGGCTGTTTCACAAAACCAAGATAGAGGATTAAGCCGGGATTTAGATTAGAATAAATAGAACTTTATTGATCTCACAATGGAGAAATTCCCTTGTGACATCGTCTCTATTAGGCAACAGAAGGTGCACAAAGTAGGAAAAGGTGCATGAAGTATAGTGGACAGGGAAAAAGAAGAAGATATTTAAGGTGATTTAAATACAGTAAAGATGTTCCTGGTATCCTGGTTTAATTAAGAAGCAGCACATCAGTAATCATGGTGATTTATTCTGTGCAGATATCTGCTCCAGACCAGACTAACAGCTAGGTTTAGTTAATCCTGCTGCCTTCTCTGTTCAGTCAGCAGTCGCTGATCAGAAACCAACATGGTTGGTCAGTAAGAAGACTGATATGTTTCTAAGTTTGACAGAAAGCTCTTCATTAGACTACTGCTTGTATTGAGGGATAAATGGCTGATAACAAAGCAAAGGTGTTGTCAATAAAGCCTGATAATGCATCATTTTCCTGGAAATTCTGCAACTCTAGGGGACGCTTTTTTACTGACTCCTCCGGTAAACATATTTCTCCTCAAGTGCACAAAATATGTAATCTCACAGCCCCAAAAGGAAATAAATAAATTAAATAAAACTATACAAACCATACGGTTCAGTGACTTAACAACTGTTAAGGGAAAGAATGTCGTTATGTTTAATATATTTTATCATGAACAGGTAATTTCATTGTATATAAGGTGTCTTACATTAATTCTTTCGATTTGTTTTAAAGCCTATGTTTAATGTTTTAAAGACAAACAATCCTTGCATTAAATATTAGTGCCACTATTAAAATCTGATATGAGATGCTGAAAATGTTTCATCCTTCTACTGCTTTTCTTTCAGTTTTGAAAGGGTCAGTGAAACAGCGCCTTGTAGAGTTATAGAATCGGATAAATCAGAATAAATGGTTTAACACTTTTTTGCCATATAAGTAGCTCCAAACACGTGTCTTCCAGTATAATAGCAGCAGTCTTCCTTTCTTCAGTCTGATGTGCTTCGGTTACTCATAAGCCTCCATTAAAGGACGTTGCTTGCTTAGTTTTAATTGTTATGCACATAAGTCATCTTTTGTAACATCAGTGAATCTGTGATCAACCTCATGGTCTCCCGAAAAAAGCTGTGGGCATTTAGCTGAATTATTCAAACCTGACTTGATGTAGTCGGACCTCCTGACCCGGGATTGGCCTTCATTAAACGGATAAAGCTGGATGCACTGATCGCTAGTTAAAGCTGAGCTTTATCTCGATGTTAGTGATTATAGATCCTCAACTAAACAATAGTTTTACACATTACCTTTCTGTTCAAATGTCTTTTTTTGGTTTACAGCTACATTCATGACAAATGACAAATACTGTCAGCAGGTAACTTTACATCAGAGAGGACATAAATCACATGTGGGGTTCTCCAAGGTTCCATCCTGGGTTCCTCCTGTTCTAGATCTACATGCTCCTCCAGCTCAGATCATAAACATCATCAGCTACCATCACTATGCAGACGACACACAGCTCTACATCACCATGTCACCAGGTGACTATGAACCAGTTCAGCCTCTGAGGAAATAGAAGAAATCAATGCAGGATGAGACAAAATGTTCTTTAACTGAATAAAAACTAAAGTGAAGGAATAATTTCTGGACCAATAGAGGAGAGATCCAGAGTTAGCTCACAGCTTCAGCTGCTTCAGCTAGGAACCACTGATCAGGCCTGAAACCTGGGAGTAGTGATGGACTCACACCTGAACCTCCATCTGAAGACAAAGTGGACCTTCTAGAACCTGGAGAACATTTCCAGGATTAAAGGACTGATGTCTCAGCAGGATCTGGAAAAACTAATCCATGTTTATCTTTAGTAGAATCTGCTCTGCAGAACCAGAACCAGAACCAGACATGGAGAAGCAGCATTTAGTTCCTATGCTCCACTGATCTGGAACAAACTCCCAGAAAACTGGAAAAGTGCTGAAAGCCTGAGTTCCTTTAAATTAAAGTTAAAAACATGTTAGTTTAGAGTTGCCTTTAAATGTTAATGTTTATTTAAAAGGTTGTAGTTCCATGAAACTTCATTATATTTAGTTTGTAGCTCAACTGCTCTGATACCTTTACCTGCTGCTACTATTCCACTAAATGTGTTTTCCTCTCTCTGTTTTCTAAGTTCTGTTCATGTTCAGCACTTTGAATCATCTTGTTACTGAAACCTGCTACAAATAAACTGGCCTTGCCTTATAGTTATAATGTTTTTACTCTGAGCTTATTGCAACGAGGTTTTTCTCAAATGAAGACTACATTGTGAATGTGCAGATGAATGACAATAAAGTCTAAGTCTGAATAAAGACACCATGACAGAAAACTCAAAGCAGTGTCTCCTTATAATAAAATAAAAAAATCACAGCAAGACAAGGGAAGTCAGTGTTTGGGACTAAAGAGTGTAAACCTCCATCAGAGGAAAACCAGCTGACAGGAGGAAATGTTGGACACTTTTCTCATATGTCCACCCAAAAGTCCAACCTGGGGCCAGCAGGGAGGACATCAGGACGTGTCCTCCAGCATGGAGACCATAAAGGTCTTATGAGAAGGTTTATCTCTGGACAGTGATGGGTATAAATGTCCATCTATGGGCAGCGCCGAGGGTCATTTCCAGGTGTGGGAACCGCCGCCGCAGCCTTGTCCCCCTGCCTGAGGAAATGCCAAGCCTCCCTGCGCCTTAGCCGGTTCCTCCTGCTGGGCTCCAGAAGGAGGAGGTGCTGCCTGCACAAGCCGAGGAGCACCGAGGCCACTTCCTGCGGTGGAACCCAGCCGAAGCCCCCCTCCTCCCGCTCGGATCATCGGGCTCATCGTCGCTAGCGCATCGGCTAACGGTCTGGACGGCGGCCATGGAGAGCCGCTGGAGCCAGTGAACGCGGGCCGCCTCTGACTCCTGGACGCTGACGTACGTAACGATGCCCGAAAGGAGCCGCTGCCTTCGGGCTGAGAGCGGGAACCTTCCCCCGACTTTCTCCTCCGGGAGGAGCGGCTAGCGGCGCCGCTTCTAACGGGCTTTAGCTCCAATGGCTGTCGCTTGTCTCTCCCTGTCATAGCGGCGGCTGGGCGAGGTTCTGGAAGAGGTTCTGGGAGAGGTTCTGGAAGAGGTTCTGGAAGAGGTTCTGGGCCCTTCAGGAGCCACCAAGGCCTGGTGCCGAAGCGCGACGTGGGAAGATCGGCTGGCGGAGCAGCGACCATGAAGAAGCAGTTCAACCGCATGAAGCAGCTCGCTAATCAGACGGTCGGCAGGCAAGTAGCCGCTCTCCTCCCCGCAGCTGGACCGGGACCAGAACCGGGACCAGAACCGGGACCAGGCGCGCTTTCTCTTTGTGTTGGGCAGAACAGTCGCTCAGGTTTATCTTCCAGTTCTTACCGTCCCAACATAAAGTTAGAGAGCAGCTTCTGATGAGTTTTAACCAGGCAGATTCATGGAGATGACCTGACCAAGATGGAGGGATGGTTCACTAAAATGTGTAAAACTGTCCCTGGGTTCTGATGAAGCCCATTTAGGGGACTGGTTTCCTGGAGCTCTGCATCCCAGCATCATCCTCCTGCTGGAAAACTGGGATTTTATCAGAACATTTTTAGACAAGTTTATTAGTAAAGCACATTTCAGTACAATGACAACACAAAGTGCTTTACATGATTAAAACAGAGGAAAATAAAAGCAAGTTGGAATAAAATGTAGAGAAATTGAACAAAATAGAACTTGAGAAAATGGAAAGTAAAAGCACATATTAATGATTTTAAAAACAGTTGGACTACAAAGTTGAACTAATGATGTTTCAGTAAAAAAGTTGAACTAGAACAGTTAAAATCCTAAATAAATGTGTTTTTAACTTTTATTTTGAGGAACTCAGGCTTTCAGCACTTTTCCAGTTTTCTGGGAGTTTGTTCCAGATCAGTGGAGCATAGGAACTAAATGCTGCTTCTCCATGTCTGGTTCTGGTTCTGGTTCTGGTTCTGCAGAGCAGGCTGGAGCCAGAAGACCTGAGTGGTCTGGAGGGTTGATGCCCTGATAACAAGTCTGTGATGTATTTAGGTTCTAATTCAGGGATTTATAGACTAACAGAAGGATTTTAAAGTCTATTCTCTGAGATCCAGGGAGCCATGGAAGGACTTCAGAACCGGGTCCATGTTCTCTACGTTCTTAGTCTTAGTGGAAGGACTTCAGAACTGGGTCCATGTTCTCTATGTTCTTAGTCTTAGTGGAAGGACTTCAGAACCGGGTCCATGTTCTCTACGTTCTTAGTCTTAGTGAGGACTTCAGAACCGGGTCCATGTTCTCTATGTTCTTAGTCTTAGTGAGGACTTCAGAACCGGGTCCATGTTCTCTATGTTCTTAGTCTTAGTGAGGACTTCAGAACCGGGTCCATGTTCTCTATGTTCCTATAACCTTATGGCGTTACTGTTGTTTCTTCCAGCCCTGAAACGATGATCTAGAATGTGAAGTCTGTATCAGTGTTGAAGCTCCAGGACTAGAAGGATGCAGGTTTAGCAGACGAGGACCGTTTCTGCTGTTCAGCCATCGTGCTGCAGTGAGAAGTCAGATCTCCCAGTGGAACCGGGAATAGTAGCAGACTTCATCCATTCTGTCAGAACATGAAGGCGAGGCGCGTCAGAGGAGGTTTTCATCACCGTGTTTGGAGCCACGTCTGTGTTTGGTGGAGAGGTGTAGACATAAACAGGGTTTGGCTCTTCATGCAGACAGGCGGTGCATCCTCAGAGACAATAGGCTGCTCATTATCACTGGAGGCGCTTTGGTCTCTTTTTATCCATCAAACATAAATATGCCTCTGAGCTTTTTCTTTAAGGAACATGTGCAATATCTTGGTGATTTTATTGAATCCTTCAATTGACTTTGAGAACCAGATAAAGGACAAAACATTACTGATTACAATGTAGTTTAACTCATTTAATCTGTTCGTCCATCTATCTATTTAATGCAGTACAGTTCATCACGTCATCTCAAGACTCTTTGCCTATAGAGGTAGCTCAGGGTAACATGAGCCGCTCTGACTAGAAGCTTTGTCACAAAGGAAAGTTTTAAGATTAGTCTTAAAAGTAGACGGGGTGTCTGCCTCACGGACCAAAACTGGGAGTTGGTTCCACAGGAGAGGAGCCTGATAGCTAAAGGATCTGCCTCCCATTCTACTTTTAGAGACTCTAGGAACCACCAGCAGACCTGCAGTCTGAGAGCGAAGTGCTCTGTTAGGAACATACGGGGTAATCAGAGCTCTGATATATGATGGAGTTTGATTATTAAGGGCTTTATACGTTAGAAGGAGAATTTTAAATTCTATTCTTGATTTAACAGGAAGCCAATGAAGGGAAGCTAAAATATCCATCTAGCATCTATGAGGTTAATGGACTAAACCACAGGGGATATCTACAAAATTAAATTATAATGTAAGATGAAGAAACGTTGCTGCTAGTCTGAGGCTACCAGGATGGCGCCTCTGATTTTCTATGTTGAACTCTTTTACCAAAGGTGTAGAGAGAAAAGCAGCTTCCCAAAGTTTCCCAACGTTAAATCAAACACCAGCAGAAGGTGAACATCTGGAATCCTCATAGTTTTTTTTTTTTTACCAGCAGTAAATTACAACAGGAGAGCATAATGCAGAAAACAGACGCATGTTTTCCTGCAGCAGCTCTTTGCTCCTCTGTCAGCATTAGTGGGGTTAACGTCTTTCAGCAAACGCTCCTTCTCAGGCT
Source organism: Fundulus heteroclitus (assembly GCF_011125445.2). Classification (NCBI taxonomy): domain Eukaryota; kingdom Metazoa; phylum Chordata; class Actinopteri; order Cyprinodontiformes; family Fundulidae; genus Fundulus; species Fundulus heteroclitus. Next base: position 2,213,188 of record NW_023396890.1, read on the forward strand.
ACATTCAGGGCAAACGGGCTTCATCCATCATGTAGCGATGGCCGCCTGTCTCTCTGCGCAGCGAGAACGGCCCTCCTCGCTGCCCCCTGGGTTCCTGTGATTGTGCGAAGGCAGAACATTGTGTCCAGAGAGCAGCGGCTCGGAGGAAATCTCTCCTCTTTCTTCCACAAACAGGAAGCTGTCTCCCAGAGACGTGTTTTCTAGGGAGAGGGGGGGGGGGACTGGGACGCCTGATGTAAGCAGACATGGAAGTTGACGTGTGTGGAAACAAACGGCCTGTGGTTGAGATCGGCCAACATACGAGGATCGTTTTGATTTCTCCATGTGAGGCTGCTGTGATTTCCTGCGTTTGAACTCTGCTGTGATGGCGGCGGGTTGATGTAGTCGGCTTGTAACGGCTTTACGGCCTAGAAGCACCATCTGCATCACCATCTGCGTGGTAATGAAAGCCAGAAGTCATCTGCAGCGGAGTTTCAGAACGCAGCAGTTTACGGCACGTTTAATGGCCTCTGGCTGTCATGTGGAGGCTGAGGGGACCGGCTGTCTGGGCCTCAGAACCGCCTCAGAACCGTCTCAGAACCACAGTCGGCTTTACGGCTGGAGAGCAAACCTAAGCCTGTGTGGACGCAGCCCCCTGAAGGACTCGCTGAAAGCTCCACATGTGAGGACGGAGACCTGAGAGCTTCTCAGCATCAGCTCAGCGCCTCAGAGTGACCAGACAAACCCATTTCCAGCTCGCTTTAACCGACACTTTCCACTCAGACTGCCAGTTCTCACCGCCAGCAGCTTCCTGCTTTATACACGACTTACTTAGAGAGAAGAAGAGCTGTTTTGGTTTCCTTTTCCCTCTGATAGAAACGATCCAAATGTTGAGAACAGCAGATGTTTCCTCGCTGTCTTTGTGAAAAATAAGCGTTTTATTGGCTCTTCTTCTGCAGGTGATCCTACCTGCCGTCGTTTAGTGTCACCGTTTGGGCCGCAGGATTATAGCCGCGGTCACTAGAAGCTGGGCTTTGATTTCACCGTCCAGGATGAATTTGGCCGTCCAGCCCAATAAGTGCTGATGCTGCATAAGTTGGTCAATGAGTGGCTGGAAAAAGACGAAAATCTTTGCGTGATCTCTAACCTTTGTCTGGTTTTAAAGGAAAAACTCAAGTGTGGATAAGATCTAGAGCCCCAAAACACACAAACGGCTTAAAAAATGAAACTTACCCATAATCCAGTGGGGCTCTGAGGCTTCTGGCCCGCGTAATTTTCAAACATGCAAACCGCCTCAATGCTGCCGTGGAACAAACGGTGAAAAACTGGCTAAAGCAGACCAAACTATGGGATTTCTACGTTTATAAATGATCAGTTCATCGTTGTCGCCGTTTGATCGTTTGTTTTTTCATGTTTTGCCAAAAACTGATGTGGATGTTAATCAAAGTTAGAATAATTATCAGCTAGCAGAGCTGCTTCTAAATGCTAACAGAACAAAGCGAAGCCCACCAATGACCCAAAAACCGCATTTCAGCTCAAACATCCCGTTCTTTTCCTGGTTTAGGTCTTTTAAGACAATAACCTGAAACAGCCCAAATGTGTGCGTCAGTCTGGCCGTAGCGGTACTTTCTGCATCTTTCGTTCTCACACGCCGTCCTCCTGTTTCCGTTATCCGCGTCAAACTTTCAGCACCAGCCAAATTCTTTCTTCGCTTTTAAACTCTGAGTAAAATGCCCAGAATTGCCAAGATAGGAGGGTTACTTCTATTAGACCAAATAAAAAAAGTACAGAAAAAATAGATTTTATTAATGGGTAGATCTCTACAGTTTTCATCAGATCCTGCAGCTGATCAACCCTTCAGAATAATTCGCTGTGATCTCTGCTCCTCATAAAAGCCTTTATGCTCTGACACGTCAGAAAGTCGTCTGCTGGCCATGACGGGGCTCCAGCTGAACACAGACCCCCCCCCCCCCCCCCCCAGGCCTGAGGGGACGGCTGAGATGTCAGGCGGGAGCTGAAAGCTGATGCTGGGCGTTCCCGTGCGTCCCAGCGGACCTGGCTGCTGCTGCAGCAGAATGACGTCCATGATGCAAAGCTTCAGACACTCTGGATGTTCTCTGACACCAGCAGGACGTTTTCCTCGTGACAATTACAGGAAATTATTCACTGCTGGAGAACTTTGACTCATCCGACATAATTTAGTTTGAGATGCCCTGAAATAGTCGCAGTTCTTTGGGAAACTAAGGATCCTGATTGGAAACCAGCTTTCTGAGCTCGTTTTCTCCACTTTCTAAAGCTTTACCATCAAACATCTGGATTAGTTTTAATTGAATGTAACAGTATTGATAGTAAAGAGACACTCATGGTTTCTGTCTCCTTTCCTAACATTATCTCCTACTTGGACTTAATGCTATCTTAGCAGCTCGTATAACCAGTGGAGTTACTCCTGTTATCCTGCTTTGATCCGGGGCCAGGATCATTACCTCCTACCTGAGCTGTTGGCCACAGAGGAGAATCTTTCTCTTCAGCTGCTGATTAGAGGGCAGCAGGCCGTCCACCGTGCCTCAGTATTCACCGCCTGCCTCTGTAGCTGCACCATGGTGCCGCTCAGACCAGGCCAGGCTCAGAGTCTCTAGCTCAGCATGGCGGCGCGCTTTCTGCAGAAGGTGCTGCTCCGCTGAGGCGTGACGTGTCGGCCATCTTTTCTCTGCATCAGCTGACGTCTCTGAGCGTTTCACAGCGTTGCATCCGAATGTTTATGGAGGGGATTTTGTTCCAGTATCGTTGCAAACATGTTTTGTAAATTTGAAGATGTAAAATGAAATCCACAATTTAAACTTTGAAAAACCTTTTTGTTAAGTTTTTCAGAGTAACTTTGCTGTTTTTCTATGATTTTATTTAAAAAATAATTGTTTTCAGATTTAATTTTTTTTTATTTTTTTCACATTTCTCTTTTTCAGATATAGTTTTTTTTTAAAATTGCATTCTCTTCATTTCTCAGTGTTGACCCTCATTGACCAGTAGAAACGCTTCTTGGCTCCTCACGCCTCAAACCTGAAGAGAATGCAGTTTGTAAAACTATCAGGAAAATTTTAAAAATGAAATATGAAACTTTTTCTAATTGATTTATTTTTTAATAAAATCATAGAAAAACAGCAAAGTTACTCTAAAAACCTTTTTTAACTATTTACAAAACGTGTTCTTTGCAACAATGTTGGAACAAAATTTCTTCCATAAATGAGTTAGATTAGTGAGAAGAGCCTGAGATGGGTCACCGTTAGCATCGCAGTTAGCATCGACGTTAGCATCGCCTAAAATAAACATTGCATATGATGCATGTTTATTTTAGGCCTCTTTACTACCACCCTTAATTAAAATCTGGTTCAACTAACTGGTTTCAGAAGTTAAGCTGATTTAGTCAGACTGCAGCGGTTCTGGTTCTGGCCTCAGAGGTTCTTCAGGGAACAACCAGCATGAACACCCAGGAACCCAGCAGACGGGTCAGGGAGGAGGTTCTGGTCCAGTTTACAGCATGTCAGGTTCTACAGAACCTCCCAGAGTTCTGATCATCATGTGGACCTGGAGAAAGGATGGACCACCTGCAGACCTACCAGGACATGGACGTCCACCTGGACTGACAGGCTGGACCAGGAGAGCATTGATCAGAGAAGCAGGAGGACCATGGTGGCTCTGGAGGAGCTGCAGAGATCCACAGCTCAGGAGGGAGGAAGAAGAAAGACGTTAGTCGCGTTTGTGTAAAACGTTGCTCTGGTCTGATGACGGCGAGTTTCTCGTTGTGGCGGTGAAGTAATTCTGCTCATCGACATGAACACAATGTCCCCACGTTGAAACACGGTGGCGGCAGCATCATGCTGTGGAAACGCTCTTCTTCCAGGAAGCTGCTCAGAGCTGAAGGGGAACTGGATGAGCATGACGACGAGGCTCACTGCTCAACACCTTCTGTCCATTCCTGGCATGTTTCCGTCTGTTTTCAGGGAGCTTGCAGCTGCGGATTAATCCCACGCTAATCAGTGGTGCTGGTGCAGATCAGAGCAGTGGAAGGGGTATGAATACTTTAGACCATAGAACTGAAGTTGTTTGGCTGAGTTCCAGAGAGGAACAGAAACATTTGTTCTGAACTGAGGCGCTCTGGTTTAGATGAACTGGACCTTGTAGTCTGCAGCAGAACGTTGGTTACATGCTGGGCTTTAGTCACCCCCCCACAGCTATCTGAAAGTCTCATTTCTGTGGTTAATAAGAGCCTAGCTGCTCCTGAGCGTAGCTGTGCCTCCCTCTCATCTCTAAGCTGCAGCTCATTGCTGGGCACGTTCTGCAGCTTCCTCCTAAAACACACGGCGTCTCTTTCCCTCGCCGTCTCCAGCCATGAAGGCTCCTCTATCAGCCTCTCTGCTGCTCTGTGTCTGTATTGTAATTGGAAGCAGCTGTGAGGGGTTACTGCAGTTCATGGAGGCCGGGCCGGCTGCATGCAGAGCTGCAGCACCAGCATGCAGGCAGGCAACCGTCTCCATGTCTCCAGGATTAAAGTGGGAGGTTTGCACAGCGGTTAGCTGCAGGGATACGGCCCAGCTTCCTGTAGAGAAGGGCTAGAAACTCAAGTGTTTCTTTAGGGAAACCTCCTTTTCTAATTTAGGCATTCATTAAAACACATTCCTGTTGGTATGCTCATTCAGTTTAACCACTATTGCATCAAATGTTAGAAGTATGAGACTTGGCTCATGGCGCACTAACAGCTGCCTGTCAGAGGTCTGCAGCACGGACTGCAGTGTTGATGAGCAGCTGAGAGGAGCCCGGCTTTCCCAGCCCGCTGCTTTTAACTGGATCTAATCTGTCTGACCTCTTCAAGTTCAGCCGTTAGTTTACTATTAATAGGTTCAGGCACGGCTGTTTGGCCGCTGTGTGCACAACACCGAGAGCGTGAGTAGCTGCTGCTTACTGCACCCACAGCCTGTTGAATATGGAAACAGCATCTGTGCTCTTTTCTCTGAAAATATCCCTTTCATTTCTTCCTTTTAAGCTTTTATAAGTGATGAGAAAAATGCTCCCAGACCCTTGAGGACGTTGTTGGTGTTTTCCAGCTGGCTGTCAGCCATGCAGCAGGTTCAGTTAATGCCATTAATCATTTCTGCTGCCGCTGATCTGAATCCTCTTCGTCTTGTTTGCCCCACAGAGCAGAGAAGACAGAAGTCCTCAGTGATGACCTCCTGCAGGTAAATCATTAATCACACATTAATCACACTCCTGGCCTCCTGGCCTCTGAACGCCGCCGTCTCTGCACTTCCTCTTTAGGCTCCCTTTCTGCTCTTTACTGATGGGAGTTTAGAAGATGAGAGAGAGGATACCTCTGTAGAGCCTTTCCTCCTTTATTAATTAGTTTTTCTGTATTAACATTTGTTAACCACCTGTATCTTACACTTTGTTGCTTTGCCACTTTAAATAAGGAGTCATGTCCTAACAAGGTTCCTCTTCGTCTCTGTTTTACCTCAAAGCGTTTTATTTCTCATGTTCTCTTTATAGATGACTATATTTTTATGAAACCTTTCCTTATCTGGACAAAAGCAACCTGAAAACCCTCGTTTCCTAATGTTTTCATCGGGTTAATTAACTGTTGCATTGTCCCAGATTGGAGCCGTGGTGGAGGAGCTCCGTCTGTCTGTCTGTTTTACTGGGGGGGGGGGGGGGGGGGGTAACTCCAGCACTGAGCGATCTGCAGCTGTGCCAGCATTACCACGCCGTCCTCTGATCAACAGACATAAACCAAGATAGTGTCCATTATTTGTGTGACCCCCCCTGTCTGAGGACTAGCTGGACCTTTCAGAACCTCGGTTCTGCTGACTACAGAGAAATCAGCCGGATGGAAGCTCAAAGATCCCAGCGTTGGACAGACCGTTGTCTGCAAAGACGTTCCACTGATCAGGAAGTCATTGTGATCTAAACACACACCTGTGTTTGCATTATCCCTTATTCTAATATCGGTGCTGGGCACTCCCAGCAGGACCTGCTGTGGTGCAGACGGACCGTTGAACAGAAGCAACTAGGAGGAATGTTTTCACTGAAGGAAGGATTTTAATGTCATGATTCCTCATATTCAATTGTGCTGATTATAAGCAAATCAGTCTAAAGCAGTTAGAAAACGTTAGATAGTATAATGATGATGATGATGATAATTAATAATGAATATCTTATTGGACTGAAAGTGGATCAGGCCTTCAGGTACACTAAGTAGCACATAACCGTTTTAGTTAATCACTCTTTATAAAGCGTTAGACACGTTACCGGTATCCGTTAAATTAAATCAATTAATCCAGAATGAACGGGGGTTCCTCAAGGATCACATCCTGAGCCCTGGCTGTTTCCATCCATGCAACAGGAGCCATCAGACCTCCTCGATGCTGCAGGGAGCATCCCTCCCCCACTTGTTGCTGCACGCTACTACAGTTTCTGGCTTTTAGCAAATATCTCTGCTCATGAACAACAGATGATGACGGTGTAGAAATGAGGCCTGATCATCATCAGTGGTATTAATGTTACGCTGCTTTAAAACGATGAGCGGCGTGTCTGTCGGCTCTGCAGCTTTTACCAAAGCAGAACCAGATCAGCAGCTGTTGCTCTGTAGGAGCAGAATAACAAGCCTGTTTGGTAGAAAACTGTTTCTGCATTTAGCTGCTAGTTTTATTTATTAATATCTGTATAAAAACAGTTAGCATTGCTGTAATAATCAATGTTTCATTACTTTAGGTCCCGTATGAATATTTGCTGCTTTTCCATTTTAGATCAGAGCCGGTATGTTTAGTGCATTTTTGGTTTTAGGTTTTATGAACATGGTGAACTCTGATAATTTTCCCCGGGTTGTCACACACATCCTGATTCTGGGCCTGGACTCGTTCCAAACAGATAAAAGCAGCTAAAGGGTTCTGCTCACAGCTTTGTAGGTTCTAGAGGTTCTAGAACCTACAATCCTGCAGCTGATTGGTGCTGGTTGGTGCTGTTGAAGGTTTCTGACCCCCACCCAGTTATTCCTGCCTCCACCTCCCCGTCCCTGCGGCGTCGCACCAACTGTCTGCATATCTGATGTAAAGAAGTAAAGAAGTAAAGACGTTTATCTTTGTCATTTCTGCTCACTTGTTCTTATTTAACAGTGGAGAGACCAAACGTACATTTATTACCACTAAAATAGTTCTTTGCTGATTCTCTCTGTGGTTTTTCCACTTCATGGTAATAAAAAGACCTTCTGATGTTATATTGGACCATTTAACATGTGAGGTGGGTTTAAACAGCAGGACAGGCCGGCCCATGCTACAAGCAAACTTTGCTACTATCTATGGCCCCATACGTGAATTCCCATTGGACAGGTATAGTTTAAAGGTAATTTTATGGAGGATCTCCGACCCATCAGCTGTAGATCAGGATCAGAGATTCCTCCTTTGATTGGCTCTAAACAGCAGCAGGTAAATGCCTCTATTACATCCATCCTTTACCTTTACCTGCTGTCTTCAGCGGTGATTGGACGAGAGGCGGGGTCCGACACAAAGACGCACAGAACAACCATAAACACTCACCTAACTGCACTTTATTAATCTCACAGTGATGTTCTGGACTATGGAGTCACTGAGGAGAAGCAGAGGGAGAGGAAGCAAAGTCTAGTCAGAAAGACCCGGTCAGCATTTGAAGGTCAGACCTTCTTGCTGCAGGGCGACATGTTTCCTTAGCCGCTCGTTATCTTCAGCCAGAGCTAGGGTCTCCCATCCATCCCTGGTTAGGAGCGACTCAGCCAGGCTGGGCACAGCGTAATCTGACCCGACGCTGACGTTACGCTGGAGGTAGAGGATGGAGCCTCGTCTGAGACGAAGGTTTCCAGCAGCGTGTTGCTCCTAGTCCAACTTGTAATTGTTCTGTCTCGTTAACTCGTGTCCAGAGACGTAGAGGAATGTGATTCTGTGAAGATGATCAGTCATGTGAGGTAGATGCTGCGTCAGGACTTTCTCCATCTGCCTTTCTGGAGCCTAAATAACCACAAGCCACGTAAAAACCTTTTAGTGAAGTTAAGGAAGTTGTTTGAACATCAACCTTTTCTAACGCGATACTTTAAAATGCTTTTAAGGCGCTGATGGAAACGCTGCTGCTGACTTAATGCATCAAACAGCAGCATGTTGGTGAAGGTTCATGAAATGTTTCCTCTCTAAAACTTTATCAAAGCACCTGATGCACGTTTTGCTCCTCCTGGTCTCCTCACACCACCACAGTCTCCAGAAACACCTCCTGCCACGCCTGGAGGCTAAATCCCTCTGATGCAGCGACCAATAACAAGCGTTTCATTTTTCTCTCCTTTGTGACACACTGAGCCTGATGCTGTCGGCTCAGTTTACATCCAGACGTCTTTTAAATGTTTTAAACGTTTTAGGTGAGAATAAAGCAGCTGCTGGGATTCCCTGTCCTCTGACTAACCTCATCACGCAGCGTGAGGAAGAACACGCCCTGCCGCTTTGGCTCAGCGTTACTCTCTGCGTGTCTGAGCCGTTTATCGTCACAATGAGAGGAAGAGGAATACGGCCATATCTCCCCCCCCCCCACTGGATCTCAGAACCGCCTGAACGGGTCGGTGGATCCTATGCTGCCATGTGTGTCTGCGGGGCTGCAGAGGTTCCAGCTGTTCTGGGAATGCAGGGCCGGCGTGGGGGTCAGGAATGACTTACGCCGCGGGAACAGAACCGAGGAGGGGGGGGGGGGGGCAGTGAGCTGAAATTCCTGACTTCAGACTGTTTTTGGACACAATTGTCTGGTGTTCAGTTGATCCTCCCTCACCATTCCTCCTCATCCAGTTTTCTCAGGACGCCCTCTGGACTTTGGTGTTCCCGTTTATATTTAGAGGCCGTTTGGTCCAGTTAGCATGTTAGCCGTTAGCGACTGTAACACCCCCCCCCCCCCCCCTCCTCTGGCCGGACCTCTGTTCATCAGATGGTGAGCGACGCCCTGGCAGGACGGAGACGGCCATTTATTGAGCCGGAACTAGAACCTGGTGCCGGTCCAGCCTGGGAACACTTCTTTACTATTCTTTGTAGTTTAGCACAGACGGACGTTCTTCTTCTGTGGTTTTGTGATAAGTGCATGTCAGAGCGGTTCTGTTCTGAATGAAGGTGCATAGAAACGCACATTATGATCAGATTGATTGTGTGCCTGTATAAAGGGTATAATCAGATTATTTAATCTGAATCCACTTTAATCCGATGGTGGAATGTCGTGCATGTAAACGTGGCTACAGGCCTCAGTGTCTCTGGTCCTGCAAGCTGTTTGCTCTCCGCTGTGTAAAACATGATGGAGCTGGAAGATGCTGGATACCTTGGTCTCCTCCACCTCCGCTCTGAGGGTTTAGGTCAGGCCAGCAGCTCTGCCCTCAGCCTCTTTAGCAAGGCTAATGCATGCAGGTTATATACCCGTCAAAAGGATTCACCCCATGTATCATTATAATATGACTTAATTACATCCCACTGATGTAAAATCCCTACAAAATGTGCTGAAGCTCCAGGTTTAACGAGGGAAAGGTGAATATTTAACACTTGGTGAAGCTCCTTTGTCTCCTGAAGCGTCTCTGTGGCTCGTCTCGTTGGCAGATTGAGCGACGCATGGAGTTGGTGCGTGTCGTCTCCCACAACACGCACAAAAAGATGGCGTCGTGCCTGCAGGGACACATCGGCGCAGAGGCAGAGAAGAGACACGTAAGTTATCTGGCAGCAGCTTTATTTATTATTTAGTTCAGAGCGCCCGGCACCCTGCCGTGTTTTCTAGATGATATCAGCTGCCACAGCTCTAACGATGATGTAAAGCTGCTCCATGATGTCTGTTCTCTTTGTTTTCTGACCCTCCACCTCCCAACAGTCTGTGCCACGCCTCTATACAGGAAACGGTCAGGTAAAAAGCCTTTCTCAGCGCCTCGCTCCATTTCCTCTCAGCGTCTGCTTACCATGCATGACACTCTGGGCTTTGGGAAGCTCTGGATCAAAACGTGGACCTCCTGAATCCTCTCCATCATTTGACTGACTGTCTTCATCATGGCACATCTCAAAGCTCATTGGCCACCTTGTTTCCTCCTCTGCTGCTCTGCTCAGCTGTCCAGTAGAAGCTCTGGGAGATTTCCTCACCGTTTATGTCCTGATGTGAGTAGTTTCTGATGGCTGCCTCTGTTCTCTCACCGCAGAAGAAGCTTCCTCTCACTGCGCTGTCCCAGGCGATGGTGGAAGGAGGAAACCAGCTGGGAGAAGACTCTCTGATCGGGTGAGTTGGTGAGGGAGGGGCCGCCGTCCGTCCGTCGCGTCTCTTCTGCTGCAGACGGAGTCTCCAGGTTCAAACGTCTGCCAGCTGGGGTGTCGGGTCGGGGCTTTCAGCATATTTAGACTTTCAGGAGCTCCAGTGTGTCTGGAGAAGGAAGAGGGAGTACGATGTGCCTCAGTTCCCCCCCCTGTCCTGTGCGCAGTGTGATCATAAGCCATACCTGCCTCATTTCCACAGCGCCAGCTTAAACGCCGTCGGCTAAAACCTTTGTCTCCATTCTTATTAGTTCTGGTTTCCTTTGGAAACTCGACTCTAATGAGCACATTTTGTCATTTTTTTCAATCGATTAACAAAATGAGTGAAAAGTAGCCAGAGCAGCAGGTGACTCTGACCTAACGGCGTGGATTTATAGTTCATCATTTTCATTTTAAATGTGATGTTTCTCCTGACAGAATCGTCCATCTGGCTCTAGACTGGGGCAGTTTATAGCCACTTATTTAGCCATTTCCTGTTATAATGGTCAGCCTCCTTCTGCCTTAACGGGTGGTGGTGTTATCTTGTCTTTCCCGTGTTGAAGAGTGGCTAAAAATGGCCTCATCTTGTATTTACTGCCTAAGCAAACAGGAAATGATGGACAGCTGCCTAAAGCTTCACTCTAGAAAGAAAGGATCCAGGTGATGTAGGACCGGTGAATAAATGCCACCTGGGGTTCTGTAAAGGCACATTAATAACCAGGTTGTCTGAGATCAGAGCTTCTGATTGGACTCGGTGGAGGAACCAGTAACACAGACTGTAGCGCTGATGTTTTTCTCCGTCTGGTGTGTTGCTGCTGCTCACAGGAAGATGATGGAGGTGTGCGGAGAGGTGGAGAACCGTCTGGCCACGGAGCTGATGCAGCACGAGCTGCAGATGGAGAAGGAGGTTCTGGACCCACTCAGCCAGCTCGCAGAGGTCCGACTCGTTAAGAGCGTCGTTAAATACGGAGGCGCTGGATAAAAGCAGGCGCTGGCTAAGCCGTGTTTCTGTTTGGTCGTCGCAGGTCGAGATCCCCAACATCCTGAAGCAAAGGAAGCAGCTGGCCAAGCTGGTACTGGACTACGATTCTGCCAGAGCGAGGTTTGTCTGGTTCTGTGCAGAGAGCCTCATTCTGCTCCAAACGCACCATAAAGTCTAGATTTCACCTGTTGCACCTGTGGATCCAGGTGGTTGCAGGCAACCAAGTCGATAATCTCAGGAACAAACACTCAAGCACTGACGGCCAAGGCGGACCTGCTGAAGGAGGAGGTGGATGAAGCCATGAACAAAGTGGAGCTCTGCAAGGTAGCCCGTCCAGACCCGCTGATTTTAACCTGTAATATTACAGAGTTATTATTATTATTATTATTATTATTATTATTATTATTATTATTATTATTATTATTATTATTATTATTACTTACTGTCAACTTCTCATCTGAGGGCTCCAGCCCTGAGGAAGCTTCCTAATGATGCAGGTTACCTTTTAAAGCTTTCTGGCATTACTAAATAATCTCCTCTGGAAGCTGAAGGACTTCTCTAGCCTCCAGGATCTGTTGGCGACACAAACTAGAAATCCTGCCGGCTGTTGCAGATTTTCCCAGAACTAAAGCAGAACCCTGACGGGCAGAAAGGACTGAGCTCTGTTTGGTCTGAGGCATCAGGAAGTTTAGCGTCTGAACGGTCAATGACGCCGTGTTTATAGATGCTCCACTTTATTCACAGCTTTTAAACTGTTTTTACGTTTTGGAAACGAACGCAGAATAGCAGAAAATTGTGAAGTGAATGAAAACGTTAAATGTTTCTGAACCTTTGGTTAGAAACTGTTTATTTTCCGTAGAGCGGCTTCTCCCTGCTGGTCCTCCATTATTTATCACCAGTGGTCGTCCCCACAGCTGCTCTCTGATTGGCCATCAGGGGAGAAGTCTGAGAAATCCCTGTAAAACAGGCTGTAAAAGTTTTGAGTTTAATGACCTTTGCAGTAAGGCCGCTATCATCTAGGATGAGGCGATTTGTTCACGATACACAGATCAGCTTGATTTGACTCCAATATCCATATTTCTTACTTTCATATTAATGCTCAAAGTCATTCAATCACCAAAACCAGCCAACTATTATATTTATTGAACACTGATATATTAACAGAAACATAAAGTGCATTTGGTTCAAAGCATTTATCACAGAAACCAAAAATGTGCCAAACTTCTGATTTTAAATGGTAAATACACTGAACTTATATATATATATATATATATATATATATATATATATATATATATATATATATATATATATATATATATATATATATATATATATATATATATATATATATATATATATATATATATATATATATATATATATATATATATATATATAGCACTTACTGTCAACTCAAATGTTGGCTGTTCTGCAAATTCGTCTCACTTCCTCGCTGTGAACCGTAACGGCTGTAATAACGCCCCCTAGTGGTTGGGAGGTATATTGATATTTAAAGCCAAAATATCGATATTAAATCATTTTTAAAAACATGGATATTAATCTTTGTATGGATGTTTATGCACAGCCCTACTTTACAAGGCTCTCTTAATTGGAATTAGGCATTTTTCTGGTATGGTATGTTTAGATTAATGATGGTGACTTCTGTCTTCACCAGGACCAGCTCGCTGCAGATATGTACAGCTTTTTCTCTAAGGAAGGCGACTATGCCCACTACTTCATAACGGTGAGTGCTGTGGGTGGGCGTGGCCAAAATGATTGTGCAGCAGCTCATGTGGGAACATTTGCAGCTGTCTGTCCTTCATGCTGCTGTTATTCTGCGTGGCCCACTCATGGCTCTGTCTGCAGCTCCTGGAGGCCCAGGCTGATTACCACAGGAAGTCTCTGGCTGTGCTGGAGAGCGTGCTGCCCACCATCCAGGCTCAGCAAGGTAGAGCAAACGCTGCAGCTGCTCTTATTTAACAGCCTGAATCCTCCACTTTGAGCTCCTAAAATAGACAGAAACATTTTTATATCCTCGTTCAGAACATAATGGCTGATTGTCTCTGTCTTTGTGCTGTTTTCTCTGCACCGAACACATGTGGTCCTAACCAGACCCAGCATGAAGCCATGACTCAAAAACTCCACGCACACTTAAACCTCGGCTTTACTCACATTAAACCCACCTGGTTTTCCAGCACCCCCCCCCCCCCGCTCATTCTTTGCACTAAGGTCCAAACATGGAGCTAATCTGGCTGCGGCTGAAGGGCGAGCCTGCTACCCAGACGCCTGCTGCAGATCTACAGGTGGACAGAAATGATCTGCTGCTGCTCTCATGTTTCTGCTCAGACTCCTGGATGGAAAAACCCGCCTTTGGAACGGCGCTGGATGATCACCTGAAGAGGAGCGGGAGAGAGATCGCTCTGCCCATGGAGGCCTGCGTCATGATGCTGCTGGAGACCGGCATGAAGGAAGAGGTGAGGGAGGACCGGGCCTGCTCTTCTCTGGCCTCCTCTGTGGTTTCAGAAAAGCTGAACTTGTGAACAGAAAGGCTCCAAACTTTAGTCAGAGCTGCTGCTGGTTTGGCTGCAGCTTTTATCCGGTTCAGCGTTCTGCTCAGAATATGGACCAACAACTAACACTGCCTCTATAAGTAGTGCTGCACACAGAAACCAGGCCTGGATGCTGTAGCTGAGGGAAAACGCTGACGTTTTACAGCCTCTGTGAGGCGTTTCAATCACAGTCAGAGGAAGAGCAGAGATGCCAGCGGCGGCTCTTTGACTTGCAGAGTCATCCAGCCAATAATCAGCTGCTTTTTAATTAAATAAAAAGCATCTGCCAGCAGCTACGTCTACACAGACAAAGGTAATCATCGGATTAAAAGAGCGTCACGTAAACAAGGTGATGGAATTAAACTCAATCAGAGTGAAACTATAATCTGAATGAGGCGTTGGTTTATGCCGGATGATAATCTGATCTATTTGCATATAAACTCTGGTTATTCAGAATGTGCACCTGACGTAAACGTGACGTATTTCTGCTTTAACTGGCAAAAACACGTCGGGAAGCGAAACCATCGGAGCTTCTGATGCAACCTTTCTGCTTTTAAAAGCTAAAAATGTTGCTTAATTTCAGCCGTAATTAGAAGCTGGTGTCAGTCCTGTCTGGGCGCTACGAGGACAAATGAACTTATAATAATCCGCTTTGCTATTTTTGTTCTTCAGCAAAGATGGAAGTTCTTCTTCTGTGGTTTTCTAGGGGAATGTGATAACTGCACATGTCAGAGTGGTTCTATGCTGAATAAAGCCAGATGCATAGAAACGCACGTCCTGATCAGATTAATTGATCCGTTTCTATGGGTAAACGATCTGATTATTTAATCTGAATACATCTTAATCTGACGGTGGAAGTGTGTGCAGGTAAACACAGCTGTAGACTCAGCCAGATGTGGAGACCCAAAGGGATAAATATATAAAATATATAGATTTACAGCGTTTTGTTTTCCTCCCAGTTCAGCAGAAACAGTCGGTTTTGCAGGTCCAGCAGCAGCTCTCGCCTGATACCCCCCCCCCCCCCCCTACTTTCTCATGATAAGATCAAACTGAACAGAGGAGCTTTTTCATCAGAACAATGAAGGAAACACTGTCCTGTTCAGCGCTGGCTCTGCTTTCAGCAGATCTGGACATGATCTACAGGCAGACTGGAGAGTTAAACATGGCTGCAAACGTTTTATAAAGATTAAAAATAAATAAAAAGAACAGATGGTTTGTTGAATCTTCATTGAAAATAATATAATTCAGATTAGATTAGCCTGCTTCAGGTTTCTAAATGCAGATGTTTGCTACTAAATTGGTTATTTCAGTCAGCTGCTGCTGCTTCCTGCTGATCTTCAGTAAATCTCCTGTTTTAGACGCATTAAAGCAGTTTTATAAACTCTGACCCGTTTCTTCTTTAAAGGTGAAATACATGCCAGCAGACCTATAAGTTCTCCCCCGGCTCTCTGCTGTAACTGGACCTCCTTTGTGTTCCTGATCAGAACCTCTGACGTAGAAAACGTCCTAACGCGACCCATTAGCAGCTCCATGGAGCAGCGCTAAGCGGCAGCAGAGATGCTGACGGGTTAAAAAGCAGCTGGAAATGTTTTCAGCCTCACACTAAAGACTAAAGTCAATGAAAAGGAGGCAGACGTGACGCTGGAGCCGAGGATTAATGTCTGCGACGTCTCCTCTCTGTCAGATGCTCCCGTCAGTAAATCACATCCCTTTGTGTTGTGTCTCACAGACAGAAAGTGAAGCGGGGGGGGGGGGACCGCTGTATTTGTTGCCTTCCTGTGTCCCGGCCTATCGCTCTCTGTCTTTATGACGGCAGCACAGAGCCGCTCTGTGTGAAGGCTGCAGGCTGTTTGTTGTCCTGATGCTTCATTATGAGCAGCTGCAGCTCACAGCACAGGTCCAGACTTTATCTGTTCACAAAGTCAATGTTGGTCTGTCTGCACATGGATCTATGCTTCTGCTCATTTTCTCTGTCTCTCTCTGTGTGTGTTAGGGTCTATTCAGGATCGCAGCTGGGGCGTCCAAGCTGAAGAAGCTGAAGGCAGCCCTGGACTGCTCCACGTCACAGCTGGAGGAGTTCTACTCAGACCCCCACGCCGTCGCTGGTACGTCCCACACTGACCACACAACGCTGAGCTTCAGCTCACCGCACCGCCGGGTTTAAATAGTCACAGCTTTGGACGTTTTCATCTTTATTCAACCAAAAACATCACAATGTGAAGCAGAGTCAGGTTAGAAAACGGTGGAAATGTAACTCTGGCCTACAAACAGCTAATTCTGCACATTGACCTGAGATAGTATCCCTACGCTGAGACACGGTGGAGGCAGCATCATGCTGGGGGACGATGGATGGAGCTGAAGCAGGACCATCCTGCAGGAGAACCTGAAACTGAGGTTCTCCTTCCAGCAGGAGAACCAGCCTGAACCTGCAGCCTGAGATGTTATGGGTTAGAACGGCCTAGTCAAAGCCCAGAGCTGAATACAACTGTTAATCTGTTATTGTCATCTGATCTGACTGGGTTTTTTTGGGGGGGGGACTACAATAAATTCAGATTCACTAACTACAGTGAAAAGTGGTTCTAAAGTTTATTATCTCCTATTTTAATGTTGGTTACAGGAAAATGAGGAAAACGTGAACCTATATTCATATTTCTGTGCAGACCTCATCCAGAGTTTAAAGGTTTTAACTAAAATCAAACATTTCTTGTGCTCCAGGAGCTCTGAAGTCTTACCTGCGGGAGCTGCCTGAGCCTCTCATGACCTTCCAGCTTTATGAAGACTGGATCCAGGCCTCCAGGCAAGCCTCAGCTCAGCCCACATCCTCACCTTTGCTACGCTGACACATGGTTTCAGGAAGCCTGGCTAACTTTTCCCTTTCCTCCCGCCGCAGCGTGCCGGACCCAGACAAACGTCTGCAGGCGCTCTGGCTCGTCTGTGATCAGCTACCAAAGAGCAACAGGAACAACCTGAGGTCGGTGGCCTCCTCCTCTGCGTTGCCTCCTGGTTCTCAGCCGTCTCTCACCTCTGCATGTCGTCTCCACGCAGGTATCTGGTGAAGTTCTTGGCCAGACTGGCTCAGGACAGCGAGGTCAACAAAATGACGCCGAGCAACATCTCCATCGTGCTGGGACCCAACCTGCTGTGGGCCAAGACGGAGGGGTGAGGCTCCTGTTGGCGTCTGAGCCGGCTTGCTGCTGCGCTGCAACGTGTCTGATCCTGCTTTGTGTTTCAGGACTCTGGCTGAGATGGCTGCAGCTACTTCTGTTCACGTGGTGGCCATCATAGAGCCCATCATCCAGCATGCCGACTGGTTCTTTCCTGAGGGTGGGTTCTGCTGCCAGAGAGCAGCTGGTTCCACCATCAGGGCCGTTTAGAAGCTCCTGCGCAGTGGTGGAGAAAGTACTCATACAATGTACTTAAGTAAAAGTACAAATACACAGACAAAAATGTACTCAAGTAAAAGTCAAAGTACCACATTATTATTTTACTTAAGTAAAAGTAAGAAAGTACAAGCTTTTAAAACTACTTAAGTATTAAAAGTAAAAGTACTTGCCAACCATAGTACCTAACGGCTTTTATAATGTCATTAAGTGTACCTATCGTATTTAGTTTTAATAAATCAGTAATGTACCATTTTAATGAGCAATGCTGCAGATAAAGCATGTTTTTATTGTGTTGACCCCCTGTGACAGTTTAGATTTAGATATTTTATTCTATGCATCAGAATTCCAGGGATCGATAGCGTTTAGCAACTTAACTTACCTCAATATGTTCTTTCAAATTTGATGGTGAATTTTTGAAAGATAGAATTTCATGCTTTCGGGGAAGGCAAAGGCGGCATTGGAATCTCCAGGAAGCGTTTTTTGACCCAGTTATTTGAAAGAAATCTTTTAAATAAGGCCATGGGTGGGGCAGGTCTTCTGGAGGATGACTATCCTTGGACTCCATTCTGGGAGTTAATGATTCTGCAGGTCCTGCGTACTGTGCTGCTCTTCTTGAGGGAGGGCCTAATGGTTATTTCCCGCTTTGGATTGGTTCAGCGGACTGATTCTGCTCTCGCCATTGGATACTTTCAAACTAACGAACAAATCAAAAAACCGAAATGCGTCTTGGATGTAAGGAGTAACGAAACGCTGCATAGAAATGTAGTGAAGTAGAAAGTACAGATACTTACTGTTAAATGTAGTGGAGTAAAAGTAGAAAGTATCCATTATTAAATCTACTTAAGTAAAGTACAGATACACGGAAATTGTACTTAAGTACAGTAACGAAGTACTTGTACTTACCAGTAACGAAGTACTTGTACTTCGTTACTGGTAAGTACAAGTACTTCGTTACTTCCCACCACTGCTCCTGCACCACCATCTGCTGGGAAATGTTTTCTACATGGAGCTGACACGCCGCTCAGACATGATTTGACCAGAAGCCGTTTCTCTCCGTTTATTCTACAGAGGTGGAGTTTAATGTCTCCGGCATGTTTGTGATGCCCACGCCGGCCTCCAACCTCAGCAGTCAGCTGGACTACGACTGCAGCAGCGTGGAGAGGAAGAGGCCCGGCAGCATGGTGGGACCGGAGAACGACGCGCCACGCAAAGACAAGTAACCGCCCAGTCGCCTCCTTCCTGCAGACTTTTTCTTCTTCTGCTTCCTCTAATCAAATCAGTTTGCTTTCATTTCTTCCTCCTAAATTGTTAGAGACGACCAGATTAATGGAATAATGAGATCCACTGCTTTTAACTCCTGGGACTGTGGGTTTGGTGATCCTGGGCTAAATCTCTGGTGTTTTCTGTCTCTTCTTCACGCCCCCCCCCTGCTGCCGCCTGTAGCACCTCTAACAAGCACTCGGACCACGCCCTCCGTAGAGGCAGTAACACCTTAGGTAGAAAACAGCACACCTCACCTGCCTTCCAGCCTCCTTTACCCCCCGTGGAGGCCCAGATGTTGGCACCCGGGGCCGGCCAGGCCCCTCAGGCGCTGGCTGAAGCCCCGCCTCAGCCTCAGCCCTGGGCGGGGGGTTCAGGGCCGGACGCCGGCCAGCATAGCTTGGTTCAGGGTCTGGCTGCTCTGGCAGCGGCTCAGCAGCTTCTAGCCCAGCACACAGAGGAGCTCAGGTAAGCCGTGCTGCCTGCATGTCTGCTGCTGCCTGCTTCTAGACAGACCTGCATGCCGTTATCCCCTCAGATGAACATCTGGAGATCTTTGAGGTCCACTTTGGTATTAATGAGGTTAAAACTTCTGCCGTTTTGTTGGGATCTTCTGGGACAGACCAACACAAAATGGGGAAGGAGGAGGAAAAAGATTCATGGTTTAAAATGTGGAACAAATAAAAATGTGACGAGAGTCTCTTTCCATCTCTGCGTCAGAACTTTGGTCTTTCCTCCACCAGCGTCTACAGATTAACTTCTGTGGAAAACATCAGTCTTCAAGCTACAGATGCTTGGTTGAGTTCAGGTCTGGGCTTTGACTAGGCCATCCTAACCCATGAATCTGCTCTGATCAGAACCATCCTGTCATCTCTCAGGCTGGTTCTGCTGCTGGAAGCTGGACCTCAGCCTCAGCCTCAGGTCTCCTGCTGGCTTCTTCTGGTGTTTAGCTCCACCTGCTGTCTCTGTGGTGGTGACGGTGAATTCAGATCAATCGTTTCATTTTGTACCCACACACTTAGCAAAGTTCTGGTTCTGGTGTCATTCCACCAGAGAACCTTCTCACATCTCTGCAGAAAGCATCAAGTGATCCCACCTGAGCGGTGGACGTCTCCAGCTCCCCCAGAAGTAACCAGTCCCGTTTCTCTGCGGCACATTTCAGCAGCGAGGCGGTTCTGAGCGCTTTACATCATAAACGCGTCAGTCCCTGGTTCTGGTTCTGGTTCTGCAGAAAAGCCCAGAACCAGAAGACCTGAGTAGAAAACGTAGAAGATGAAGGGAATCCTTTCTTTGTGTCGGTTTATTTCAGAAGATCCCCATAAAGACGGTGAAGTTTGTGTTTGTAAGCTAAAAATGTTAGCGGAGTGGTTCTGTTGGGTCGCATTGGACCCGCTGGGTGTTTCTCACCAAAAGCCCGGTTCTGCTGCAACAGAGCAGACTTGACTCGGCCCACAGAACGAGTTCAACAATGGCGTCAGTCATTCACCTCAATCAGAGCAGAACCTGGCAGCTCCTGGTCGACCCGCCCGACCGGACCCGGCCTCCCAGTCGGCACCTGTTGATCCGGGTTTTGGTTCTGCTGCTGGTTAGAAGAATGAATCTAGATGAGATGTTGAGATGTTTGTTTCTTCTGAATCAGCCCGAAGCTGCGGGACCCGTCTGCGGCGCCGACGCCTGTGCCCCAGAGGAACGGTTCTGGAGGAGGCGGGTCGTCTGGAGCGTCCGGCGCCGGCTCCATGGGGCCCAGCCCCCACATGATGCGTCGAGGTGAGAGTTTGAATCCCAGCATCTGGTCAGGAAATGGTGCGGCGTGTCGTCAGCGTGTCTTTGTGTCCTGTCAGGTACCAAGAAGCAGGCTCCTGCACCTCCCAAACCATCCAACCCCCCTCCCTGCCACCCCCCCAACCCCTCTGGTTCTGGTTCCACCCAGTCCCTCAGCCCCCCGTCCAGACCCCCCTCCAGCCACTCCCCCACTTCCCCCACCTCTCCCACCCCGTGTGCCACGCCCCGCCGCAGCTCCAACAACCAGCCTCCCATCCACGCCCCCAACCATCCGCCCCCGGAGCCCCCGACCCATCCCAGCCCCCCGGCGCCGCCCGCCTGCGGGGACCGGCCCTCCTCTGAGCCCTCGCCCCCAGGCACCCCCACCCCTCCGGACTCCCCTCCGCCTCCTGCCTCCGCCGGCCAGGACGCCGCCGCTCCTCCGACCCATTCTCCCTTCCAGTCCGGATCTCTTCCGCGGCCGCGGCCCGTCCCCAAACCTCGGAACCGGCCCAACATCCCGCCGCCGCCGCAGCCCGGCGCTCTGAGCGGCGAGCCCAACGGGGTCTGTGGCGCCGCCTACAAGCTGACGGGTGGGTATCTGCTGTGACCCGGTGTGACACGTTAACGGCTCGGTACTGGGGGGTGGGGGGGGGGGGTGTGTGCGGGTTCTAACGCTGTTGCCTTGTGATGCCTCCGCAGGTTAGAGCAGCACTGCTTAGAGGTTTGTAGAAAGCTGACGTTTGTTCTGGTTCCTCCTGGTTCCTCCTGGTTCCTCCTGGTTCCTCCTGCACTTCCTCTTGTCCTCCATCGGTCACCTCTGTGGTTCTTTTGTCTCCCGGCTCGGTCCAAACGCCTCGTCTGCTCGTCAGAATCAGACGAGGCGTTACAGCTGCCGTCTTCTAGCCTTCAGCCTAACGAGCAGCAGACGTTCTGATCAGAACCGCCACCAGAACCGGGTCATTTAAAGCTCTGGAACAGGCAGAACCCGACCTTCAACAAGGCCGCGTTCTGCTTCCTTACCGGCCGTCAGGCTGGACCCGCTCATTAATCACTTCTTCATCTTCATCTTCATCAGCGCTGCTTCAGGGTTCCTGAATATTATTCACCGTTCCATTTCCTACAGAGCGTCCTTCCTCCCTTGTCACCTTTTCTTTCTTTAGTCCTTCCTCCTTTGCTCCCATCCTTCCTCCCTCCTTTTTTCTTCCTTCCTTCCTTACTTACTTACTTACTTACTTACTTACTTACTTACTTCCTGACTTCCTTCCTCCTTTTACTTCCTTCCTCTTTTTACTTCCTTCCTCTTTTATCTTCCTTCCTTATCTTCCTCTTTCCTTCCTCCCTCACTGACTTTCTTATTTCCTTCCTCCCTTACTCCCTCCCTTACTTTCCTTCTTACCTCCCTTTGTTTCCTTCTTTCCTTCCTCCCTCACTGCCTTCCTTCCTTCCTTCCATCCTTCCTCCCATCCTTCCCTCCTTTTCTTCCTTCTTACCTCCCTTTCTTTACTCCCTCCCTCCCTTGCTGCCTTCCTTCCTTCTTTCCTTCCTTCCTTCCTTCCTTACTCCCTCCCTTCCTTCCTCCCTCCCTTCCTTCCTCCCTCCCTCCCTTCCTTCCTCCCTCCCTCCCTGCCTTACTCCCTCCCTTGCTGCCTTCCTCCTTCCCTTGCTGCCTTCCTTCCTTCCTCCCTCACTGCCTTCCTTACTTCTTTCCTCCCTCCCTTCCTCCCTCACTGCCTTCCTTCCTTCCTTCCTTCCTCACTGCCTTTCTTCTTTTCCTTCCTTCCTTCCTTCCTTCCTTCCTTCCTTCCTCCCTCACTGCCTTCCTTACTTCTTTCCTCCCTCCCTTCCTCCCTCCCTTCCTCCCTCACTGCCTTCCTCCCTCACTGCCTTCCTCCCTCACTGCCTTTCTTCTTTTCCTTCCTTCCTTCCTTCCTTCCTTCCTTCCTTCCTTCCTTCCTCACTGCCTTTCTTCTTTTCCTTCCTCCCTCCCTCCCTCCCTCCCTGAAGTCTCGTCTGATCAGAACTTCCTGACAACCAATAAAATCAGCGCAGTCATGTGAGCGTCCTGATTGGCTGTCCTAATTAAATCTCTTAAATCAGATTTAGCAGACAGGAAGTACTCGTGACTTTAGTCTGCAGCCGTCAGATGATGCATCACAGCATCCGTCCTCTGAAACCAACATCATCTGAACGTAACAAACTTTTTATTCAGGCAAACTTTTCTTTTCTGACCCGCTTTCACTGCTCCTGCGGGAGAACACCGCCCCCTGCTGCTGGCATCACAGAACTGCACCGCAGCAGGAAGAAGCTCCAGGCTGGTTCTGGTTCTGCTCCATCATCTCTGACCTGCTTCCCCCAGCATGATGCTGCCTCCACCGTGTCTCACTGTGGGGGTGATGCGTTCAGGGCCGCGTTTCCACCTCACTCAGCGTTCTCCACACAGACTGCATGTGTTCTCACCTTCCTGCACATCATCTCCTCCACGGCCTGTAGTGACCCTGATCATTAATGATTTAGGAATAAACCCGGCTGGACACGTTGTTGGGAGTAAAGGGTCTGCCATCACGTTTAAGCCCCCCCCCCCCCCCCCCCCCCCCACATTTATTAATGTAATAAAATGCTTTGACCTTTCTGTCTGTTAGGGAACATGAAGCGTCCTCACTCTGCTCTCCTGTGTTCTGCTTTAGACCCGGCGACGTCTCTGAGGGGCCCCGCTCGGGTTTTGGCCCCTGAGCTCGCTGTAGACCAGCAGCCAGGGACGGCTGCCTCTTCCTCCTCCTCCTCTTCCTCCTGCCTGCTCCTCCACAGAGACTGTGACCTGGACACTGAGAGCACGGCTCTGTGAGGACACCTGATCCGCCACACCTCCAGCTCTGCATCAGAACCCAGGATGTCACACTGCCCCCTGCTGGCTGCTGCCGCCCAGCGTCTTAAAGCCAAAGTTTCTGCTCTGACGTGACGTTGCCAGGTTGTTCTGTAGATTCCTTCTGAATCATCTGGAGACGATCATCAGCACGCAGCGCCGCGTTAGTTTTCTACAAAAATGGCCTTAGAACAAGAAGCGGGACGAGGGGAAGCAGGTGACTGCTGGTTTTCAGTCATCGCGCTCCTCTTCTTCCTCGTCTTTGTATTTATTTCCCGTCTGACCGTCCAATCATGCCTTATGGGTTCCTCTCAGAACCTCCTTCAGTACCTACTGGAGCTCCTCACAGCCTTGGAGGCCCGGCGCTTTGATCCGCTTTAAGGTCCATGTTCTGGTTCTCAGAGCAGAAGCTGCCGGGTCCCCCCCCCCCCCCCCCCCCCCCCCCCCAGCCTGGATGCAGCAGTCAGTATTGTAGCCCTCATGTTTCTGCCGCTTGCATCAGATGAATGTAGAGAAAGGTCTGGTTCTGTCCAGGACCGTCGGGTTCTGTCCAGGACCGTCATCCTGAGCAGGAAGATGCAGCAGCAGCTGATTTTGCACAGATTTAACCAGATGGTTCTGGAGACCCGGTTTCTGGACCTTCCCTCTGAGCTGAGCCGGCACGCTGCCCGGAGCTCAGTAATGATGCGGGGTTAGGTTCTGCCGGGTCAGAACTTTTTTTAAAGAAGTTGCTTTGCTGCGTTGTGTGTGTTTGCGGGCCTTGGTTTGTTTGGGCTCAGACAGAACCCAGAGTTCTGCTGAGGGAACGGAACCGTACCTCGCTGCCTTACGCCTGATTTTCTGTTGCTGATGAGCTGAAATCTGGGAAATAATCCTGTAATATGAACGCTTCCCAAAGAAAATAAAGTATATGAAGATTAAAAACTGTCTCCTGGTCTGACTGATCACGATGCAGCAGCCGGCCCGAAGGTTCTGATCAAACGGGTTTCATTTCAGACCCGGTTAAAAATAAAAACCCGTCTTCAGATGATCTTCATCTATTAAGGGGAAACCTTCCTGGGCTCCATGTGGGATAATAATTTACTGAATGACCAGATTCTTTTGGGTCAGAACCAGCAGAACCTGTCGGGCCGCCACACATCATCGCTGAGCTACAGAACTACAAGAACATGAGAAGGCTACAATTCTATAGCTGTGGCCAGAACCACTGCTGACCCAAAAGAACACAGGGCCCGTCTCACATGTACGGAGAACATCTTGATGATCCTGAAGAGGTTCTGTGGACCTTTGTTTAGGTTTGTGTGCCGTCACATCTGGTGTGAAGCTAGCAGCTTTTCAGAACCAGAACCTCATACCCGTCGTGTGACGGCCTGAGCTGCTTTTCTGCTTCAGTACCAGAACATCCAGCAGGAGAAGGTCCGATCATCAGGTTGTGACCTTCAGATCGTTTCGGTTCTGCAGCAGAATAACAGTCCCAAGAAAACCAGGAAGTCCACCTCAGAAAGGCCAAAAAAAAAAGAATGTTTCAGAGTGGCCTAGTCAAAGTCTGATTCTTAAACGGGTCCAGATTCCTCCTCAGAACCAGTGATCAGCTACTGCTGCAGAGGCAGAACCACAAGCTATCGGGTTTAAGGGGATTTTCTCCTCAGGAATATCAGCAAAATTAGAACATTCTGTCCAGGAGTGATGCTGAAAAACTAGTCCATGCATTTGTTACTTCAAGGCTGGACTATTGTAATTCTTTACTATCAGGAAGTCCACAAAATGCAGTTCAAAGCCTTCAGCTGATCCAAAATGCTGCAGCAAGAGTTCTGATGAAAATCAACAAGAGGGATCATATTTCTCCAATTTTAGCTTCCCTTCATTGGCTTCCTGTTAAATCAAGAACAGAATTTAAAATTCTCCTAACGTATAAAGCCCTTAATAATCAAGCTCCATCATATATCAGAGCTCTGATTACCCCGTATGTTCCTAACAGAGCACTTCGCTCTCAGACTGCAGGTCTGCTGGTGGTTCCTAGAGTCTCTAAAAGTAGAATGGGAGGCAGATCCTTTAGCTATCAGGCTCCTCTCCTGTGGAACCAACTCCCAGTTTTGGTCCGTGAGGCAGACACCCCGTCTACTTTTAAGACTAATCTTAAAACTTTCCTTTGTGACAAAGCTTCTAGTCAGAGTGGCTCATGTTACCCTGAGCTACCTCTATAGTTATGCTGCTATAGGCTTAGGCTGCTGGAGGACATCAGGGTCTGTTTCTCTCACTCTGCTGAGTTCTCCTACTGCTCTCCAATCTGCATTGTTTGTTGTTATTTCAGCTTTTAACTTTTTGTTCTGTCATTTTTCTCTTCATAGAAGGTACACCTGGTCTGACGTTCTGTTAGCTGTAACATCATCAGGGGAGGCAGATCATCCTCTATTACCATCTACCATAGAAAGTACTCCTGGGTCAATGTGAGCTTCTGTGCTTTCTGTGTCTCTGCTCTGTCTTCTCTAACATAGAAAGTACTCCTGGGTCAATGTGAGCTTCTGAGCTTTCTGTGTCTCCTGGGTCAATGTGAGCTTCTGTGCTTTCTGTGTCTCTGCTCTGTCTTCTCTAACATAGAAAGTACTCCTGGGTCAATGTGAGCTTCTGAGCTTTCTGTGTCTCTGCTCTGTCTTCTCTAAGCCCCAGTGGGTGGAGGCAGATGAGCGTTCACACTGAGCCTGGTTCTGCTGGAGGTTCTCCTCCCTGTTAAAGGGGAGTTTTCCTCTCCACTGTCGCTTCATGCATGCTCAGTATGAGGGATTGCTGCAAAGCCATCAACAATGCAGACGACTGTCCACTGTGGCTCTACGCTCTTTCAGGAGGAGTGAATTCTGCTTGGAGAGACTTGATGCAACCTGCTGGGTTTCCTTAGAGAGGAAACTTTCTCACCAACCTGGAGGATCTGATGGAGTTTAAAGAACCTTGAGATGATGTGATGTGAATTGGTTCTGTATCATAAAATTTAATTGAATTGCTCTTCATAGCCATGGTGGTTTAGAGAGATCAGTTCCCTTTAATAAAGGAAATTGTTGTTTTAAAGCAGCGTTGTGAATTTATTAAGGTTATCTGAACCTAATCTGG
Source organism: Fundulus heteroclitus (assembly GCF_011125445.2). Taxonomy (NCBI): domain Eukaryota; kingdom Metazoa; phylum Chordata; class Actinopteri; order Cyprinodontiformes; family Fundulidae; genus Fundulus; species Fundulus heteroclitus. The sequence continues at coordinate 2,239,368 of NW_023396890.1, forward strand.
TGTCTTTGAGTTGATTTTAACCCTTTGGTTCATTTCAGAGAAGTAAACATCTAAAGTTCTGCTAGCGGACCCGGACCGGACCTCGGTCCGTCAGATTATACCCATCAGCAGCAAATAAATGTCCAAAGAGCCATCGCTGCAGGTTCTCTGGTCTCAGTGAGACTTTAAAGGTCCAAACATGGTCTTTATTTAAAAGCAAGCAGAACATCAGCCACTTTCAATGAGAACATTTAGAACAGAACCAGTACAGAACCTTACTAGAGTCACAGAGGGTGTCGTATTTACAGCAGGTCCATCAACATGCCATCCACTGCTGCTACGGTTGCTTCGGTACCGGATCTCTCAGAACATTCATGAATAACAAACGGGTTCCACGGAGCGAACGGTGCATAGAAGGGTCATAAAGCAGGAGAACACAGCACTACAGGACAGCAGAACCTGGTCCGTTCAGCAGCCACGCCGGTTCTTCAGGCCCGGTGTGTCCACGCTGACCCGCGGGCTCGGTTCTGTCCTGACAGGAGATCCACCCAGACCACGCTGAAACGGGTCAGGATGGGTCAGCAGCCTGAAAAGGAGCAAATGTCTGGATCTGAGGAACCGCAGAACAGGCGAGAATTCACGGGTCCAAACAGGATCTCTACAAGAACCCGATTACCAGAACCTTCAGCAGCTCAGGAACTTCTTCACATGCACCAACAACATTTATAGAAGCAGAAGAGGTTCTGGTTCCGGTTCTGGATGTCGGGACTGTGAGCAGAACCAGACGATGCTTCAGTCTGCAGCTGCTCCGCGTGGACCAGACCTCTGCTGGGTTTCCTGGAGGCGCTGCTCGGCTCCAGCGGAGCGGGTCGCCTTGGTAAACAGCTGCTGAGCGGACCAGAACTTGTCGGACCAGAACATTTTAGTAAGAATAGAACAGAAGGAGACGGAAATGATGTCCAGCAGATGTTTGTCGTGGACACCTAGAAGTTCGTTCGGTTCCGGCACCAGAACTAACCCTGGTGTGATCCGCTGTGGGTCGGTCCGGTTTCCTGCAGCCGACCGGACCTCCGGTTCTGTCGGTGGGATCTTGGCACTTTGGTTGACGGGGAGCCGGGGAGAAGGTCTCCTACCAGGCCAGAGGAGAAGACAGCCGGGGGCTCCGCGGGTTCTCAGGAGTCTGGGTCTCGCTGAGCGCTCTCTGAAAGACAGAACCAGAACCTTTTAGATGACTGGACCTTTACTGACAGGGACCCGATCATCTCACAGCTGACTCACCTCAAACTTGGTCATGAAGTCTGCAAAGATGCCGAAGAAGGCGTCGGTGCTGGTGGACTTGCTGTCTTCTCCGAAGTAGGAGGCCACCTTGGAGTACTCGTCCATGGCCCGGTTCTGGAGGGACTCCAGAGACTGGATCGCAGGATGGCTGTTCTCCAGGAAGCTCTGGAGCAAAGAGGTGAGAGAGCCATGAAGAACCGGAACCACTCTGGGTCCAAGAAGAACAACCATGCTAAAAGTACCCAGAATGCTTTGGCTTTCAGGGTTCTGGTTCTGTCTGGGTTCTGAAGGGTCCGACAGGTGTCCTGACCCAGTATTCAGCTGCTCTCCTCAGTTTTACTTCAAGCTCCCATTCTGCTGCGGCCCGGCACCATCAGCCTCAGAACCCGTCCAGAATCACCCATCGTTCAGCGTCATTCTGCCTGTTTGGGTCCATCAGTACACGGGAGGTTCTGATGGACTCGTTCTGATGACCACGCTTTATTCAGAGGACCCTGTTTTCATGCTAGCCTGCGTTTAGCTGCTCTGGTTCTGGTTCCTTTGACCCGGCCCAGTTTTCCACTAACAGGATGTTTTATAAAATCTAAAATCGGCTCACGCTCATGACGGAGGCGAAGCGGTCCTCGGCCGTGGCTGGGATCTTCTGGCAGGCGGTTCTGATGTCCTGGACCGTAGCGTGAAGGTCGCTGAGCTCCGTGGTGATGACCCTCTGGTTAACTGGACCAGAACACAGCAACAGAACCGCTTTACAAACACAGCAACGCGTCAGCGGGCTTTGTAAACGGTACCGGTACCTTTGGCCGCCAGCGGCACCGCCAGCAGCTCCCTGGGGAAGGAGAGCAGATCGGGGAAGTGCTGACACAGCGACTTGGCCAGGATGTGGAGGAAGGTGGACTTTCCATCCACCGTCTTGGTGGTGCTGAGCTGCAAGAAGGTGACAGAACATCTGCAGTCAGAGAAAGTCCGACTGGGAAAGGAGAGCGAGCGGGCCGGAACCGGGCCGGACCCGGGCCGGACCCGGGCGGTACCTCGGTGAGGAAGTTGATCTTGAAGCTGGTGGTGCGGTGGCTCTTGGGCTGACCGTTGTTCAGGTAGTTTCCCATGGCGAGAACAAACTGTGGGCCGGGAGACAGAGACGTTCAGAACCAGCAGAACCGCTCAGAACCGCTGAGAGAGGCTGAAGCCTCACCTCCAGGATCTTGGCCAGCTTCTTGCTGCTCCTCAGCTCCACTGAAGCCTTGTAGATGTAGTCAAAGGCCACCTTCATCTCCTCCGTCCTCTCCTGCAGCGTGCTCTTGAACAGCAGGCTGCGCAGGCGGGTCTTGTACTCCGGCACCATCAGCATCTGGAACACACAGACCCTTCAGTCCTGCATGGCCCCCCTGGTCCAAACGGGCCCGTTCAGCGGTTCTGCTGGTGTGGTACCTGGAAGATGAACTGGTCCGGCTCGCTGAGCTTGGCCGGGTCCTGCTCGAAGCGCTCGTACTGCTTGACCTCGTCCTCGTCGGGGGCGTAGAGCAGCAGCTGCTTGATGTGGGCCGGCTCCAGCCGGTCCGTGCTCAGGTCCATCAGAACCTGACGCAGCTCGTGGGGCGAGAGCTTCAGGTGAGCGATGAGGATGGCTGTGGGGGAGAGGAAGAGGAGGAGGAAGAGGATTCAGGCCTGCTGCAGCTGCTGCTTAGAAATCCTCTATAACTGCTTAAATGTGCTGCCTTCTGATTGGCCGATATGGTCAGGCCTTTCTAACCATAGAGATCATATCAGAGCATCTACCACTGTCACCTAGGGGCGCTGACGGGATCTGGGGGCGCCATCTTGGGGAGGTCGACAGCTCAGCTCAGTGTAATGTGTTGACCAGGTGCAGAATCAATTTTAATCAATTATAACTTGATGAATATTGAACTAATTTTCAAGGTTTTTTTGCTTAAAACTTTAAAACTATAGCTATCATAACAAATGGTCCAGTGCATTTAATTAATCTTAATGGGGTTAAAAGTAATAGAATATTCTGACAGGATGTACGCATGATGCATACATTTAGATTTTTTTTATTACTATATAGAAAAAATGTGTTTACTATAAACACATTTGTACATGTATACACACATACATATGTATATACATGATATGCTGTTTATTCACTAATGTCTAAAGCACTGATGCCTTCACCGAGCAGATGCAATTTTGGAGAGACTAAGTCTAAAAACTAAAAACTAGCATCCACGTGTAGACCTGTATCTCTCTACTTAATATTAGAAAAATCACATTCTAATCAAAAATATAGACAATATATTTTCATCTTAATTGTGAAAAGTTATCCCTCCAGCCCTGACGTCAATAGTCCGTTGATTCAAACAAAAATAAGACGCACAGTGCTGAGACATCATCAGTGTGTTCAGCTTGAATCAGCAGGTTAGGGTAGCAGGTCGACCTCCCCAAGATGGCGGCCATAATTCCTGCGCCATGACACTCAATGCTGGGTCTACTCTTATATAATGTCTATGTTTCTAACCAGAAGTGTCCAAAGGTTCAGTGAAAAACCTCCAATGTTAAAACGCTGCTTTGTTCCTAATGTCTGTCTTTAAATCCTAAACGACGTTTAATGCAAACTTCCAGTGAAAAAAGCTGCTGACCTCCTGGGCTGCTGGACTGGCTGCCTCCCTGCAGAACCTCTCAGCATTTATTACAGCTTTCTTCCTCTAAAACATCCTGTTGCATGAAGCGGACCTGGGTTCTGGTCCTGGTTAAGTGGTCGGTGCATGAACTCACTCCCAGCAGCTTTGATTGATGCGGTTTATGTTTCAGCTCCTAGTTCAGCTTTTTACCTGCCTGAGACACGAGCCTCTTCAGGAACTCTGTCCTGATCTGGGCCAGAACGATAAAGTTTTTCCCTCGTAAACCAGGCCTAGTTTGAGCATTTCTCACCGTAGTGAAGCTGTCGCCTTCAGGGAGACGCATGTTCAGAGTCTGAACCCGTCCTAACGCTCTCTGGACTACAGAGGCGGCTGGACTTTGGTCTGTTTTTAGCTCTGGTCCAGTTCCTGCAGCTGAACATGGAGCTTTCCCTCAGCAGCTGGCCTCGGTCTGCCAGTAGGTCCCTGATCTTCAGCTTCACGCTGCTGGAGGTTTTGGTCACTGAGTCACACTGAATCAGAACCTGTGTGGACCAGGATCTGAAGCACAGCTGCTCTGTATCCATCTCCATGAACATGGAGTCCTAACCGTTAACTGAGATGGTTTTCTCTCCTGGAGTCAGGCGGACCATCAGGTCGCCGCTGCTCGTCAGTCAGGATGAAATCCGCCACTAAAGCATCGTCTCTGAGGAAAACGTGCAGGTGCTTGGTTTTATTCCCACTTACCTGTGATCTAGTCGTGTTAACTGGATGTTACCCTGAACCCACTGCAGCGTTAGTTTTACCGCTTTCATTATTTATGTGTAACGATCCCAGGGTGGGGGTGGGGGGGGGTTCTTACAGGCGTTGTAGGCCTTCTTATGGGACAGAATCTCCACCACGTCTTTCTTCTTCAAGTTCTCTGGCAGGAACGCTGGTTCTGGAGGAGAAACTGATCATTTTAACAGAAGTGTCAATGTGTGTCCTCCAGGCACCAGGGGAGAACATGGGAGGTGTGATGGAGACGCAGCTCCGCCGCTACAGACCAAAAAGCTCCGTCCGCCGAAGCTTCAGGACTGACTGGGCTTTTTGCTTCTCTGTCGCTGGCAGAGCTGTGGTGGAAAGCGCCTTGCAAAGGTTTTCATTTTGACCTTCTCCCACAAAGGTTCTGATCGCGTATCTGGATCAGAACCAGCAGGAAGTAGAGAAGAAAAGGAACATTTTCTCATTCCTTACAGGAGCAAAGTGTAAAGAAGTCTAAAGTTTGTGGAAGCACCTAAATGTTGGATCGTTCTCCAGAATGGATGGAGAACGTTCCCTCAGCATGATGCTGCCACCACCAATAACACCACGTTCTACCTCACAGTCACGCTGCGGTGTTTTGGTCTATCGACTGGAGTTAAAGGGTCATGAAAGCCTGAGCAAGGCCCAGAGAGAGGAGGGGGGGGGGGGGGGTAATGGTGCCTGATGGAGAGCCGGTGCAGGTGGAGCCGCTCCTAACTGAGGAGATTTCAATAAGCAGAGATGAAGGTCAACAACAAAATGAAGATGAAATGAGACTGGAAGACACGATGACGTGAGGGGCGGGCCGGTCCAGAACCACTCACTGGGTCGGCGCTGAGTCCCAAAGTGCAGGTCCAGGTCCAGGTACTTGACCATGTCGCTGAGCTTGTCGTAGTCTGAATCTTCTCGCAGCTGAAAGCAAAGAGGACAGCCTGCTTAGCGTCTGCAGGAACACAGGCTGCTTCTGACTCACGACACAACACGCTTTGTCCAAATACGGGACAAGAACCGTGGGAGTGAGAAAAGTTGCAGCTAAAGTGGGAAGATTCACACAGCCGGCTGATTTTCTCCTGACGGAGCGCCGTCCCACGGAGCGGCGCTGGAGAACAACGGGTCGGGACTCACCTGACCCCAGATGGTTCCCTCAGAGTTCTCCACCTGCTCCCAGCGCAGCCTCTTCACGCTCATGTGATTGGTGTCGGCCGCGTTCTGGCCCGCTTTAGGCAGAGGAGGGGGGTCACAGGGTGGAGGCAGGGGTGGAGGAGGAGGGGGCGGAGCCTGGCAGGTCAGCACAGAATAGATTATTTTATATAAGAAACGTTTGGCTGTCAACCAGAACCACATACCGAGCCTGGTGAAGGCAGACGGCCTGATGGGTTCTAGGTGATAGAACAACAGACAGTAGAGGTTGGTGTTTTTACAAAAACAGAATTACATAATAAAGGAGGATGCATTCAGCTCCTCTGAGTCAATAGTCTCACTTTCTGGGTCCTGGTTCAGAAAGCTGGGTTATCCAGAGTTCCTGCATATCCTGGCTTTTCTGCTTCAGAAAGCTCAGAAGTTTTGATCCTGACAACAAATTAAAAACGGCCCTGCTACCCAGCAGAGATGTTTGGGCTAACTCTGAGTTTTCCTTTTCTGGAGGAGCCTGCATGCTGGAGTCTCTGTCAGGAGGCTGATCAGACCACCATTAAATGTCTCATCCTTTCTGGGTTAATAAATTTTACACTGCTGTCATTGATTTATCTTAATATTCTCTGAGCTGCACATCGCTCCTAGAACGAGGAACACTGTCAGTTCTGAAGTTTCTCTGAGCTGTTCTTCGTTTTTATGCCAACAGCAGCTATTTAATAACGTAGGAGGCAGAAAGTCTTTAGAGGCAGCTGGATGTCAGGAATGTTGCTGCTGCTCTCAGTTTTAGTTTAAAGGTGTTTCACAGTCAGAGACCCACAAGATTAATAAGAGAACGACAGAATGAAAGCAATTATTTATTCTGTATAATATTTTAAGGCTTCCAGCTCCAACTTTCAATTCAGATGTTTTCCCCCTGACTCTGTTAGGGCTACAACACTTAAATAACGCCACCTTTACTTCAACTAAAAATATAAATACCACCTGTTATGATTAATATAAAGTGAGGTTGCATAAATCATATGCCAGCAGATTGGACAACAGCCAATAACGACCCTAATGACTCCTCGTTACAGAGGAGTGGACCAGTTTTGGTCCAATCTGCTGCCTTAATGGCTTTAACGACCGCCCATTACTAAGGAGTGGAGCTGTTTCTGTTGAATCTGCATGTTATCTAAGCCATTACAAGGCCTTTGTTGGGCAGTAGTATAAAGCTTGGTACTCATCATTACTCCAGACTTTTTGAATTGAGAAAGCTTCCTGGAGAGGAAGTGAAACGTCTTCAACTACAGAAAACAAGTCCAGTTGCTTTGTTTTTTACTTTTTTTTACTTTTTTGGGATGAACATCAGTAATTTCAGTAACTCACCATCCCATCATTAATTGCAAATGTTGATTATAACCAATTAATGCTTTAGTCAATTAAGGTTAAACAGTAGAATAACTAAGAACTGGACCTGTTTAAACTGTAATTTCATACTTTATCGTGATTTGCTGCCATGTCCTTTTTATGCCTTTTTATGCACCCCCCCCCCCTTGTGTGTTGAATGAGTGCAGTGTTAGAAAACAGCTTTAAATCTCCATCTTCACTCATATCAATCATGCCTTGGCTTTTTCAGCAATTCTCTGCCACTAACTCACTTTTTTCATCATTTCTTTGTGTTAATTATGCTTTAATATTCTCTTTAAAGATTTCTGATTCCAGGCTTCTTATTTCCTGCCATGCTGAATCGTGTTATCTGCGCTCCATTGGTGAGGCCTTTTCCTTCCTGCTTGGGCTGAACTCCGGGTTGATTGGACGCTGAGTTTAGTTACCTGGCTGTAATCACCTGTTCTGAAAGTGAAAACACTGAGTGTGACAGAGTGAGGTGGAACTACTCAGAGCAGATCGGCCATTATTACGGAAACGGGGCCCAGGAGGACCTGCAGCCTGAGATATTATGGGATGGATTCATGGGTTAGAACGGCCTAGTCAAAGTCCAGACCTAAACTCAAATCAGAATCTTTAGAAAGACTTAAACTGATGTTCTCAGACGTTCTCCGTCCAACCTGACCAAGCTGCTGATGTTTCATGGAGAAGAAGCTCCAGCCGCCCAGAGCTGGAGGAGATAACGTCCAGAAGACCTGCAGCCAGAGGAGGTTCTACAGAAAGTTCTGCCAGGTTCTACGTAGAGTTGTTCTATCAGATCCAACCTGTTTATAGTGTCAATGTGACTAAATGTGGAAACCTTTAAATGCTGCAGCTGCCTGACGAGCGTTTGGCTGGCAGGGCTTCTGGTTCTGGGGAGGAATCACGGCGGAGAGAGATGCCTTACCTGCTGTGACTGCTGGTCCTGTGCTGCGGGTTCAAAGCTGGTGGTGTGGGGGGGCAGGGAGGAGTGGGAGGCCGGAGGCTGGGGGAGCTGGCTCTGCGCGGAGCCGGGCTCCTGCAGGGACGCCGGCAGCGGGCCCTGGTAGCTGTGCTGGTGGTGGAGCTGGTGGTGCCTCTGCAGGACCAGCTGGCTGGGCCTGAGCGGCTGGGGGGACGGCTGGGGGGACGGCTGGCGCACGGGCTGGGGCTGGCTGAGCTGGCGGGGGAGGTAGCTGGCCCGCGACGGCTGGGAGGAGCGTAAAGTGGAGAAGGTCAGGGGGGCCACGCCCTGCGAGAACCTGGAGGACGTGGCTCGGAAGCGCTGCCGAGCTTTCTCCACTTCTTCTCTGGTGGGTTTGTGCAGAGGGGAGCGGCTGGACAGGAGCGTCCGTGGGGGAGGCGGGGGAGGAGGGATGATGGGGTGATGTGGCTGAAAGGGCATCCGGCTGCGGGGGACGTGCTCCGGGGAGAAGCGCACGGGCGGCAGGGGGTCGATAAATTGCACCGGAGGGGGAATGAGAGCCTGGAAAGGCGGGGGAGGCGGGGGGCTCTGGTTGGGCGGCGGCGGGATGGGCTCAGAACCGGAGGAGTAGGTGGGAGAGGAGGCGTCGTCGCTGCTGCTGTGGTCCTCGCTGCTGCCGCTGCTGAGGCGGCGCGACATGAAGCCCGCCTCCTGCTCCTCTGGGAAGCTCATCTGGAGGGAGAGGAGGGGAGAAGACCTGAATCACAGCTCAACGCCGAGCAGCGGTCCCATCGGACCGTCTGAGCGCGCTCCGTAAAAACGCCGCTCAACTTAATCTGCTGACTAAACATGTCTGCTGCTCACTTCAGTGCTTTACTGGGATGATCTGAGATCTGAGGACGACACCAGCAGCTCAGCTGTGACAGGGAAAAACTAAACCTCTAGACTTCTGGATTCAACCCTGAGTCAAGACTAAAGATCTAGAAGTCCCACTGAGACCAGCTTCCTGTCGCGCAGCATGATGCTGCCACCACCGTGCTCCACTGTGCTGTTAATTACCCTTCAGGGACCTAAAACAGGAAAGTCTAGACTCTCAGATCCTCCACCTGAGCTGTGGGTCTCTGCAGCTCCTCCAGAGCCACCATGGTCCTCCTGCTTCTCTGATCAATGCTCTCCTGGTCCAGCCTGTCAGTCCAGGTGGACGTCCATGTCCTGGTAGGTCTGCAGGAGGTCCATCCTCTCTCCAGGTCCAGATGATGATCAGAGCTCTGGGAGGTTCTGTAGAACCTGACCCTGCTGTAAACTGGACCAGAACTTTCTGACCCGTCTGCTGGTTGTTCTCTGAAGAACCTCTGAGGCCAGAACCAGAACCTCTGGGTCTGGTAACGTCTGACTTATTCAGAGAACTGCCGCCTTGTTCAGATTCTTGTCTTGGTAAAAACTTTAAGCTCCTCTGTCACATAAAATCCCAGTAAAATACAGGAGAACTGCTTCATGTGTGAATAGTTGCTGAGGGTGTGAATACTTCTGGGACATGCATCCTCAGGTATTCATGAAGCTCAGCAGAACCAAAGCTGGGATGAAAAAGCTTGAATGACCAGAAAAACAACAATTTCTCCAGTTTTTATACCCAGTCAAAGTGAAACAGTGATCAGGCACAACATTATGACCCCCGTGGCTGCAGGGACACCCAGAGGAGTGCTGCGGATCCTTTAGGTCCTGTGAGCGCTGAACCCTTTTTGCTGTAAGGGAGGATGCATTAGGCCACGCCCACCAGGGGGTCAGCTGGTCGGCAGCATGCAGCTCCAGATGCCTGCAGCTCATCAACCATCAGGACAAAATGCTCCTGCTGTCTGTGGTGGTGTTGTTGTGCCTGATCTCTGCAGATGCAGATGTGACTGGTATCCTGAACCTGCAGGTCTTATCAGCTTCTACTGAGTGACGAGTTTTACTTACGGCCCCCGCTCTTCTTCTGACACCGTGCCATCCACCTGCATCAATCTGCAGCAAACAGCAGAGCCGCCGCGGCGTGAGCGCGCCGCACTACAGGAGGTGCTGCTGCATCCTCAGCACCATCACATTGTTACTGACGCGTTCACAAAATGTACAGAGTTTACTGCCCTAAAGCTAAACCTGCACACACTGCAAAAAGGGAACTAAAAGTCAGTCAAAAATGTCTTAAAATTAGTTTATTTTTCCTTAGTTTGAGCAGCTAAATGACCCTATTTTCCAATAGAATGAGTATTTTTAGACATCCTGCACTTGAAATAAGTGCAATAATCTCATTCCATTGGCAAATAGTCTTATTTAGCTCCTCAAATCAAGGAAAAATACTCTGATTTCAAGACAATTTCACTTACTTTTAGTTCCCTTTTTGCTGTGCATTCACTTCTGGCTACAAAACAACCCATTCTTACAGAAAGCCTCACATACAGAGCCAGCGTCTGATTTCCTCCTCACCTCCTCGTAGTCGTTCTCCCCGGGGACAAAGTCGTCCACCAGGGTGACCCGGTGGCCCAGCTGCTCGCTCAGGGCATTCAGGAACTTGTCGGTGTCCCGGCTGCGCGGCGGGCGAGAGAAGGTGAAGAGCTTCTTGCGGCGTGTGAGCGTGTTGGGGCCGCTGTCGGGGGGCGGCGGGGAGGCAGGCGGGCTCTCCAGGCTGACGTAGGGGTTGGACTCCACGCTGCTCTGGTGCTGGATCTGGTAGACGGTGGTGGGCAGCGGCTCCTTCCAGGAGAGGGTCAGGCCGGACTTACGGCTCCCTGGAAGAGAGCGCTGCCATGAAAACACATCCTGCTGTTTATACGTCTGGTAAAAGTCTTTCTGCCAGGTAACCGTGTCATGTTAGCAACGGAACCTGCAGCGTTCAATGGCTGGGAGCTCCGACTCATTCAACAATCAGCGCTCATCCAGTCATAATGACCCTGAAACATTTCACATTTAACTCTGACTGGATGGCATCAGGGTCCTTCTGCCGGGTTTCAGGAGTCTGGGTCCAATTTCCCTGATTAGCAATTAGACCTTAGTGGCTAAAGAAGTCCAACCGCTGATGAAAGCATGCATGAGAACATGTGACCTGTGTGTTACTGTGTGTTATTGTGTTATTGTGTTACTGTGTGTGTGTGCGCCCCGGGTGTACCTGTGAGAGGGGGCAGCGTGAGGGGGGAGAGAGAGCGGCCGTAGGCCTCAGTCTGCCCCGCCACCTCAGGCTCGGCGGGGGACACGCTCTTCCCTGCGTACATGTTCTCCAGCTCCGTGTACACACCTGTCATCTACGGGTGAAGGCATGATCAGCGGGTTAGCACACGGCGGCGGCTTTGAAGGTTTGCAGCGTGTCGCGGTTCAGATGCTGAACGGCAGACCTTCAAACCCTGTGAGGGCATAAAAACCTCCAGCGCTCTGCAGACCTACTGGCAGCCTGGGAGGATTGTGCAAAAGCCGTGGAGAAGATTCATCTGGGCTGATTTAGTCAGTGGAGTTATTTTTCTGCTGCAGCTCTAGGAGGTCTTCCTCAGCCTTCCTCCCTCCTGCTCAGCGATAAGCCGGGTTCTGCTCCAGCCTCACCGGTCACCCGTTCTCTGACTAGCGCTCTAACTTTCATCATCAGCTCGTTAAACCCTCTTCTGGGTCAAAGTTTCTGCTAATTCAGAACCACGGGTCCACATGTCTCTGAATGTTTAGGCAAGCAGCCATTTCCTCCTTTTTCTGGATCTGTGAAGATCAGAAACCAAAATCTCTGGTGATAAAACATTAAAATTGTTCTTTTTTTATGTGGATTTCTTCGCCAAATCAAACGTGAGGGACCAGAAATGTATTTCTCGGCTTTTGCACATCCTTAGCCTTCCAGGGGTGCCAGTAAGCGGTGAGGCAGCTATAACTAGCACCGTAGAGCAACATGCTGAGAAGCTGCAGGTATACCTACATGACTGAGGTCGGGGGACTCGGGGAAGGAGGTCCCGTCTCCTGACTGCCTCTCCTCCGGGCTCCCACATTCATCCACATGAATTCCTAAAGCAGAGCAGAGGATGGAGAGAGACAGATGGACATGAGCCTCCTCCCACCATCCACCTGCAGCCAGGAGGAGACGATGAGACGCTGCTGTGGGCCGCTGCCATGGAGGCTTATCTACAGCCTGAAATGGCCTCAGCAGAGCCGTGGAGCATGAGGTGCTGATGCAGGCAGAGCTGTTCTGCACTGCATCAGCTGAGCGCTGCAGATGTGGCTTCTTTAGGGTGGAGAAGCACCTCAGTGAGAATAAAAGCTCAATAGAACAGAAACTGGAGGAGACATCCTGCAATCAGCGCTGCTGGTCTGAGTAAACATGAAAACGATGCGTAACCCGTCAGATAAGCGGCTTAAAGCTCCTGCAGAACCCTTTGGTTCTGGCCTGCAGGGCAGCAGAACCTGAGGGCAGCGTACCCATCCCCAGGTGAGTCCCGATGATGCAGTCGTCTGAGCTCCTCTCTCTGACGCTGCTGCGGTAAGACGAGCCGGTCACACGCATGGAGCTGCTCCGTCTGTGGTGTTCTGGAGCGCCGTCAGGATCCAGCAGAACTTCAAAACACACACACACGGGCCAAGTCAGAACCTACGGGAAGGTCTCAGGTCATCTGAACATTCCTCCAAACCCCCAGAATGGATCCAGAGAAAATAATCGACTTCAGAAATCACCTGAACCAGAACCAGAGTCCAGCTGTGGGTCATTCAACCCGAATCTAACTGCTGCGGTTCTGGTTCTGGCCTCAGAGATCAACCAGCATCATGGAGACCAGCAGACGGGTCAGGGAGGAGGTTCTGGTCCAGTTTCCAGCAGGTCAGGTTCTACAGAACCTCCCAGAGCTCTGATCATCATGTGGACCTGGAGAGAGGATGGACCTCCTGTCTCTGAACAGGACTGCTACCTGGTCCTGGATGCTAGCAGCATCTCCATGTAGGAGAGATGAGGGAGAAGGTCTCATCAGACCAGAACTAAGGACTTTGTCTGATACTAAAAACATAATTTGAGTTAAAGAAAAAATACTAAACATTATCCTCCACATGTCACTATGAAGCACGGTGATGGCAGCAGCATGCTGGGGGAAGCAGGTCAGAGCTGATGGAGGATGGATGAAGCTAAATCAGGACCACCCTGACTGAGGTGGAGGTTCTCCTTCCAGCAGGAGAACCAGCCTGAGGTATTATGGGATGGATTAGATCAGATTCATGGGTCAGGATGGCCTAGTCAAAGCCCAGAGCTGAATCCAGCTGGGAATCTGTGACCAGACCTGAAAACTGACGTTTCCAGAAGTTCTCCCTCCAACCTGACTGAGCTGGAGCTGCTTTACTATGAAGAACAACCAGAACCTTCAGTCCACAGAAGCTCGCTGTTCCTGTCCCAGTAAGACTCACAGAGGGTGATACATTAAAGGATTATTTTTGTTCTTTGACAATGTATTTTGGCAAAAACTGGTTAGTTTTAAACTAAGAGCAACATATCAGCTCGTGCCTGTTATGTTGCTCACATAAAACTAAGAACATGTGTTATTTTGTTGTAACTTGTTTTAACTTGTGGTGGGAACCTATGACAATGTGTTGTGGGAAAGACTGATTCTGTATTCCTTATTTTGCTTATATTTGCGCTATTATCTGAGTTTGCAATATTATTTTGCTTCACACGCTGCTGAGATGCTGGAAACGTTTTTTGTTTTGGAAACGGGACGAACAGCTCAGATGGGAGGGAGAAGTGGCCACTCTCGCTCCCATCTGATACTTTGTTTATTGGTATAAAAGGAGGGAACCACCCTCAGTCGCTGAAGTCAGCCGTGGGTTGAGCTCTAACCGGACTGACCGACTTCCCAGTCCTAACCATGGTAAGAGAAGAAGGAACAACACGCCTGTTTGAAAGCTTGTCAGGCTTTAAGTGCTTGCTACTTTGCGTGTGCGAAGTGCTTGCTGTTTTGTGTTGCTGTATTCTGTGGGGAATAATAAATGTGTGCCTTATATTCTAACAGAAACAGTGTTTGAGTCCTTATTTGTGTTTGCCGATCTCTCCCGATCCTGAAATAAACATTTCATAAAACAGAGGGTCTGTGTGGTGTGAGGGTGTGAAGAAGCTCATTGAGGACGTTCATGGTTCTGGCTCACCGCTGCTCTTGAAGCCCAGGAAGCGTGACAGCTTGCTCTGGCAGCGCTCCTGCTCGTCGTAGGTCAGGAGCTGGTAGATGAACTGCCAGATCAGCTGTTTGGCCGGCGTGTCCAACACGGGAAAGATGTCCACTATCAGGGTGTCCACGTTCCTGCAGACACAACACGGTTAACAGGCTCCTCCTTCCTGAGCACATTATACCGCAGGGCAAAGGTGCAGCTTTCTGCTGATTGGCCGTCCAGAAGCAGTCAGCTGCTACCTTTCATCCCCCATGGTGACCCGTTAGTCCAACCTTCTCCTGCAGCAACCTTCTCCTCCAGCAACCTTCTCCTGCAGCAACCTTCTCCTCCAGCAACCTTCTCCTGCAGCCCATCCTTCCACCACGTCTTTCACCCTCTGAGAATCTGTTTCTGTGTTTTCAGCCCAGCTTGGTGCTCACCTGTGCTGGAAGAAGGTCTCCAGGGCCTTGCAGATGGTGTATCTCTCCTGGATGGTGAGCAGGTGCTCCAGCTGCTGGCTGAAGGTCCGTCCGTGCACCTTGATGCTCGGCGGAAGGATCTCTGCCACCCACTGGAGGGAACTGAGGGCTGGAGACCTGTGCAGCAGAGACGGAGGACTATCAGGCGTAGCTGGTGGACGCAGGAAGCGTGGGTCTGAACCTCGGCCCCGCCCTCACCTGGAGCGAGGCACCATAGTGGGAGCCAGACTCGGGGATTCCTCTGGGTCGGTTTGGTCTGAGGAGAAGTCTGACGGGCCCTCCTCCACCACCATGGTGGGCATGGCCCCGCTGCCCTGCAGCATGGACACCACCTTCTCATGGGAACAGTTTCTACAGCAGAGAGAAACAGAATCAACTTCTTCACAGCAGAGAAACCAGGATGGAAAGAAGGAGCTTCCCAGGTTTTCACATCCAAACACTTTCCTCACTTAGTGCTTAATAAAGCTAAAAAAAAAGGTCTGTTAAATACAACAAATCATTAAAATCATGGAACATTTGCTGCAAAAAGGAACTAAAAGTAAGTTTTTCCTTGATTTGAACAGCTAAATAAGATCATTTGCCAATAGACTGAGTATTTTTACCCTAAAATAAGATAATTAGATATCCTACACTTGAAATAAGATAATGGAGATGAATTGTTCTTATTTTAAGTGCAAAACTCTTATTCCATTGTCAGATAATCTTATTTACCTGCTCAGATCAAGGAAAATACGCACATTTCAAAACTTACTTTGAGTTCCCTTCTTGCATGGCTGGAATTGAACCTTTTTACTTGATAAACCAAACAGATTTGATTCTTACAGTGAGTAAGAATTTTTCACGTCTCGGTGAAGAAAAGCCTTCAGATAATTTTATTCCTCATTGCAGCAGCAGAATCATTGTCTGATTTAATTCTGATGTTAGAAGGTAGCAGCAGCAGAGGTGGCAGTAAATCTAGAGGATGCTGTTTATTAAAACAGGAAATCTGCGTCATATTTCTGATTATAAGTCCATCTGATGAGGCTAGAAAAGCAGTTTCCATCGTTTCACCAGAGGAGCGCAGCAGAACCATCTGTGCTGCTGTTCAGCGCCGTATGTTCTGTGTGACGGTGCTCAGCTTGGCTCCAGCTCTGCAGAGCTCCGCTCACACGGCCGTCACAGCGACTCCTTTATGGATTTAAGTTCTTACGGCTAGAAGTGGCTGTGATGAAACACTTCTGGACCTGCAGGTGAAGTTCAGTCCACAAAGGGACGACTGGGACCCCCGCAGGCCGGCCGCGGTTCTTGGTGCCGCTGTTGTAGCTCCGCTAGCGTTACGGCTCCAAACCAAACACCGATTCCACGGAAACCGTTTATTAGTGAGAAAAGCTGATCAGGAAATGAAAACCGGACCAGAACCGTTCTACTGTAGACGTAAAACCATCTCAGACTGGAAGGAAGATGCTGGAGGTCCAGAGGGAACTTTCCAGTGATGGTTTGTGGCGCCGTGTCTTCTGCTGGTTCTGCTGGTTCTGGTCCTGCTTCGTCCTGCTTTACAGAGACATGGACTTTATGTCCCAGCAGGACTTGGTACCGGCCCACGCTGCAAAGGTACCAAAAGCTGGTCCAACAACCGGTGGTACTGTGCTTGAAACGGGCCTGAACAGAACCTGGTAGAGAATCTATGGAGTCATCAGAACCAGCAGATGACTTGAAGACAAATATTAAAGCAACCTGGGCTCCAGAACACCTCGTCAGAACCGCAGGTGGATCGTCTCCTAACCGGAGCCCAGACCCGGTACTGAGAGCAGAACCGTTCATTAGCCTGAGATTTCTGCTTATATTTTTTATTTATCTGATGTAATGTTCTTATTATCTGAGAGCTTTGGGTTTTCCCTCTCTGTGGCCAGAACCTATTTTAGAACCTATATTAGAAATATTTCTCTGTCTGTGGCAGAAATCTACTTAACAGACGAGGTTCCCTCTCTGTATAGAACATTTCCTGCTAATGTTCTGGTGTGGAGCTGCGGTCCTCGTTAGCGTAATTAACGGTGTCCGTGCAGAACCACTTCACACGGACAGACGTGGTTCTGCACGGGTCCGAACAGCCGGGTTGGGAACAACAGAAGGTTCTACAGAACAAAAGGACATAACGAGTGGCGCTGGTGCTGCGTCGGGTTCACTGGTTCTGCTAACGCTGGGAGGAAACCCAGTTCTGAAAACACATCAGCAGTGAACTGGTTCTGATCCGAAGGCTCTGATCTCTGAGGCTGGAGTTTTCTCTGGGTGTGGTTTAGAAGTTCTCCTCCTCTAAATGGAACAAACTGCAGAGAGGAAGCTGTGATGTGAGGAAGAGGAAGAGGAAGGTACGCAGGCAGCGTTAGCACCTTCAGACGGCGCTGATCCATCCCCAACAGCAGCAGAAGCTATTAAATCTTTTGGTACCAAATATAGATTCAAACCTTAGAACTGAGATGTTTGATTTTATCTGGAGTTGTTCATACAGCTTGAATGCTTAATTATGCTGTGATGTGATTGGCTAAGGAGATTATTATGTTAGAAGAAGGTCTGGTCCTGTTTGAATCTAAAGTTGGATCAGAGGAGCAGACGTTCCAGATTCCAGGATCTGGCTCGGTTCAGGAACCGATAAAAGACAAAGTCAGACCTTCTGGCTGCTGCAGCTGAAGCTGAGACTAACCTCATGTCCAGTCCATTGAGGAAGAGGATGCGGTCTCCTGTCTTCAGTCCACATTCCTCAGCAGGACTATCTGAGAGGAACACAGCAGAGAGCAGGTCAGTCCCTGGAGGCTAACACAGACTAATGTGACGCTGTCAGCCTCGGTCTGAGCGAGACGCGGTGAAGCCCATCAGCAGACGAGATGAGCTGCGTGTTAACCGCCGTTACGTAAGGACAGCTCGCTGTCAGCTCGCCGTCTTCACATCAACTTCACCAACGCTCATTTCAGCTTCTCAGGCTTCACCAGCTTCTATTCTTCTGGGAGGACCGGTGTTGGGCTCACGATGACGAGCCGTGCCATCCGCCCCCAGCATCCATTCCATCCTCCATAAGGCCCACTGAGTCAGTGCGCTGCAGCACATGTCGGTGGGTGATGCTGGTGGGCGAGCTCAGCGCCGTCATCGGCCAACACACCAACACAGAGGCTAGAGGAGCGGCGCCCTGCTCACACGGGAGCCTGCCGGCTTCATCGCTGCTGCTGCTGCTGCACACGTTAGTTCATTAAAGAGGCTTTAAAGTCGCTTATTTAACCACCGTTAGTGTTTTAATGACTAACGGGTTCAGCTTTCCTCTGTAGGACTCGTTAAACAGAAACGAGCTAAAATGTTGAGACAACAGCAGATTAACTCTTTTCATTTTCATCTAAAGTTGCTTTATTCTCAACCAAAGTGGCGTCCAAACATTTCTCAGGCCTTTTATGTGACGGACCAACAAAAGATAACCGTGAAGAAGACGTCTGTGAAGTGTGGCATGCAGCTGTGTCCTTCAGTCGGTACTTTGGAGAACCAGCTCCTCTGCAGCTCCTCTGGCTCTCAGCTTCTCTGGAAGGTTCTTCACGTTCTTCTCTGTAAAGCCGCTCCAGCTCAGTCAGGTTGGATGGAGAACATCTGGGAACAGCACTTTTCAGGTCTGGTCACAGATTCCCAGCTGGATTCAGGTCTGGACTTTGACTAGGCCGTTCTAACCCATGAATCTGATCTGATCTAAACCGTCCCATAATATCTCTGCATGTTCAGGCTGGTTCTCCTGCTGGAGGAGAACCTCCACCTCAGTCTCAGGTTCTCCTGCAGGATGGTCCTGATTTATCACCATCCATCTTCCCACAACATGATGCTGCCACCGCCGTGTTCAGCTGTGTGAGTGTCTGACAAATCTTTTTAAAGGTCTGTTTTATGGAACCCACCACTAATAGAAACACTCTCCCACCTGAGCTGCTGGTCTCTGCAGCTCCTCCAGAGCCACCATGGTCCTCCTGATTCTCTGATCAATGCTCTCCTGGTCCAGCCCGTCAGTCCAGGTGGACGTCCATGTCCTGGTAGGTCTGCAGGAGGTCCATCCTCTCTCCAGGTCCAGATGATGATCAGAACTCTGGGAGGTTCTGTAGAACCTGACCTGCTGTAAACTGGACCAGAACCTCCTCCCTGACCCGTCTGCTGGGTTCCTGGGTCTCCTTGGATGTTCTCTAAGGTTCTCTAAGGAACGTCTGAGGCCAGAACCAGAGCCGCTGCTTTTAGACTCAGAACCGATCTAAAGTGTCACGATGCTAGAACAACAATTTCCCTCTGGGATTATTAAAGTATATCTGATTCTGATTGTAATTCTGATTCTGTTTGTTGGCCGGTCACATAAAGCGAGGAAAGTTCAGGCTGTAAACGGAACCAGGGAACCAGACAGGAACCCGACAAAAGGCTTTATTGACAGAACGTCTGCGTGGCGTTCACAGAGCGGCAGCATTGATGGAAACAGCCTGAACATTTCATGACTCACAGGAACACCTCCTGATCTCTCTTTCAGTCCTTCAACCACGCCGACCGCCCCCCCCCCCCCCCCTCCTCTGCAGCCCATACATAACAGCGCCCGGGTCCAGCCCCCCCCCCCCCGCAGAGCGAGGAGCTCCCCGGGCCGGGTTCCAGCAGCAGTACCTGGGATGACGGAGTCGATGCAGACGGGAGCGTGACCTCGCAGCGTGAAGCCGAAGCTCTTTTTGCCTCTGTAGACTCGGATCAACCTGAGAACGCAGTGCAGATAGAAAACAGGATAAAAACGTCAGCTGGAGACGCACAGAGCTACTTTATTCACCTGTTCTGGAGCAGTTTGTAATTATTCCTGCAGGAAAATGCTCCAGGATACCCTGGAAAACACTAAGACTGCAGAACCCAGCGTTTATATTAACTCATAAATCATTTTTCCTTAACCGAGCAAAAAGCATGAACTGGTTTTATCACAATATAATAACCTTGAGTAAATGTATCACTGTTATACGATACTACGATACTGTTATACCCCTCCCTGGGCTGCCACCTTACCGTGGTGGAGGGGTTTGAGTGTCCCAGTGATCCTAGGAGCTATGCTGTCAGGGGCTTTAAGCCCCTAGCAGGGTCACCCAAGGCAGACAGGTCCTAGGTGAGGGACCAGACAAAGCGCAGCCCAAAACTCCCCTTATGATGAGTACAATTGTTGGACCTCGTGTTCCCTCGCCCGGACGCGGGTCACCGGGGCCCCACTCTGGAGCCAGGCCTGGAGGTGGGGCACGTTGGCGAGCGTCTGGTGGCCGGGCTTTTGCCCATGGAGCCCGGCCGGGCTCAGCCCGAAGAGGCAACATGGGTCCACCTTCCGAATGGGCTCACCACCTGTCGGAGGGGCCAAAGGGGTCGGGTGCAATGTGTAACGGGTAGCAGTGGAGGGCGGGGACCTTGGCGTTCTGATCCTCGGCTGCAGAAGCTGGCTCTTGGGACGTGGAATGTCACCTCTCTGGTGGGGAAGGAGCCTGAGCTTGTGCGCGAGGTTGAGAGGTTCCGACTAGAGATAGTCGGACTCACCTCGACGCACCGCTCTGGCTCCGGAACCAGTCTCCTTGAGAGGGGCTGGACATTCTTCCACTCTGGAGTTGCCCATGGTGAGAGGCGCCGAGCTGGGGTTGGCATACTTGTTGCCCCCCATCTCGGTGCCTGCACGTTGGGGTTTTCCCCGGTGATCGAGAGGGTGGCCTCCCTCCGCATCCGTGTGGGGGGACGGGTTCTGACTGTTGTTTGCGCTTATGCGCCAAACAGCAGTTCAGATTACCCACCCTTTTTGGAGTCCTTGGAAGGGGTACTGGAGAGTGCCCCTCCTGGGGACTCCCTCGTTTTGCTGGGGGACTTCAACGCTCACGTGGGCAATGACAGTGGGACCTGGAGGGGCGTGGTTGGGAGGAATGGCCCACCTGATCTGAACCCGAGTGGTGTTTTGTTGTTGGACTTCTGTGCTCGTCATGGATTGTCCATCACAAACACCATGTTCAAGCATAAGGGTGTCCATATGTGCTCTTGGCACCAGGACACCCTAGGTCGCAGTTCAATGATCGACTTTGTTGTCGTTTCATCTGACCTGCGGCCGCATGTCTTGGACACTCGGGTGAAGAGAGGGGCGGAGCTCTCCACCGACCACTACCTGGTGGTGAGTTGGCTCCGATGGCGGGGGAGGAAGCCGGTCCGACCGGGCAGACCCAAACGTACTGTGAGGGTTTGCTGGGAACGTCTGGCGGAGTCCCCTGTGAGGCGGAGCTTTAACTCCCACCTCCGGGAGAACTTTAAACACGTCCCGAGGGAGACGGGGGACATTGAGTCTGAATGGACCATGTTCCACGCCTCTATTGCTGAGGCGGCTAGTCGGAGCTGTGGCCGCAAGGTTGTCGGTGCATGTCGCAGCGGCAACCCTCGAACCCGCTGGTGGACACCAGCGGTGAGGGAAGCCGTCAAGCTGAAGAAGGAGTCCTACCGGGCTTTTTTGGCCTGTGGGACTCCGGAAGCAGCTGATGTGTACTGGCAGTCGAAGCGGCAGGCGGCTCGGCTTGTCGCCGAGGCAAAAACTCGGGCGTGGGAAGAGTTCGGAGAGGCCATGGAGAAAGACTTCCGTACGGCTTCGAAGCGATTCTGGTCCACCATCCGGCGTCTCAGGAGGGGGAAGCAGTGCAGTACCAACACTGTTTACAGTGGGGGTGGTGTGCTGCTGACCTCGACTCGGGACGTCGTGCGTCGGTGGGCGGAATACTTCGAAGACCTCCTTAATCCCACCAACACGTCTTCCATTGAGGAAGCAGAGCCTGAGGACTCTGGGTCGGGTTCTCCCATCTCTGGTGCTGAGGTTGCCGAGGTTGTTAAAAAGCTCCTCGGTGGCAAGGCTCCGGGGGTGGATGAGATTCGCCCTGAGTACCTTAAGGCTCTGGATGTTGTGGGGCTGTGTTGGTTAACGCGGCTCTGCAACATTGCGTGGACATCGGGGGCGGTTCCCCTGGATTGGCAGACTGGGGTGGTGGTCCCCCTATTTAAAAAGGGGGACCGGAGGGTGTGTTCCAACTACAGAGGAATCACACTCTTAAGCCTCCCTGGTAAGGTCTATTCAGGGGTTCTGGAAAGGAGGGTCCGTCGGATAGTCGAATCTCGGATTCAGGAAGAGCAGTGTGGTTTTCGTCCTGGCCGTGGAACACTGGACCAGCTCTACACCCTCAGCAGGATTCTTGAGGGGGCATGGGAGTTTGCCCAACCAGTCTACATGTGCTTTGTGGATCTGGAGAAGGCATTCGACCGTGTCCCCCGGGGGATCCTGTGGGGGGTACTCCGGGAGTATGGAGTACCGGACCCTTTAATAAGGGCTGTCAGGTCTCTGTACGACCGGTGTCAGAGTCTGGTCCGCATTGCCGGCAGTAAGTCGGACTCGTTTCCGGTGAGAGTTGGACTCCGCCAAGGCTGCCCTTTGTCACCGATTCTGTTCATAACTTTTATGGACAGAATTTCTAGGCGCAGCCAAGGTGTTGAGGGGATCCGTTTTGGTGGCCCTAGGATTGCGTCTCTGCTATTCGCGGATGACGTGGTCCTATTGGCTTCATCAGGGCGTGATCTACAGCTCTCACTGGAGCGGTTCGCAGCCGAGTGCGAAGCGGCCGGGATGAGGATCAGTGCCTCCAAATCCGAGACCATGGTCTTGAACCGGAAAAGGGTAGAGTGCCTTCTCCGGGTTGGGGAGGATGTCCTGCCCCTAGTGGAGGAGTTCAAGTATCTTGGGGTCTTGTTCACGAATGAGGGGAAGATGGAGCGGGAGATCGACAGGCGGATTGGTGCAGCGTCTGCTGTGAAGCGGGCGCTGTACCGATCCGTTGTGGTGAAGAGAGAGCTGAGCCAAAAGGCGAAGCTCTCGATTTACCGGTCGATCTACGTTCCTACCCTCATCTATGGTCACGAGCTTTGGGTCGTGGCCGAAAGAACGAGATCCCGGATACAAGCGGCTGAAATGAGTTTTCTCCGTAGTGTGTCTGGGCTCTCCCTTAGAGATAGGGTGAGGAGCTCAGTCATCCGGGGAGGACTCAGAGTAGAGCCGCTGCTCCTCCACGTCGAGAGGAGCCAGTTGAGGTGGCTCGGGCATCTGGTCAGGATGCCTCCTGGACGCCTCCCTGGAGAGGTGTTCCGGGCACGTCCCACCGGGAGGAGACCCAGGGGAAGACCCAGGACACGCTGGAGAGACTATGTCTCCCGGCTGGCCTGGGAACGCCTTGGGATTCCTCCTGAGGAGCTGGCCCAAGTGGCTGGGGAGAGGGACGTCTGGGCCTCCCTACTGAAGCTGCTACCCCCGCGACCCGACCCCGGATAAGCGGAAGAAGACGGACGGACGGACGGACGATACTACAGTGTTTGGAAAAATATTTCAAGCAAAAATGTAGAACCTGATCTGACTGGGTTCATCTAAAACAGAAAAAAAATATTAAAAATGCTACAAATATATATTATTACAGATATAATAATGTTATTTACAACATTTATTCATTGTTATTTTGATTTCAACACAGCGACTCAAGCAAACCTAAGACCTGCTAAAATGATCTGTTGTTTTCATGTGCAGAATATTATCATTTATTACCATTTAGCTCTTCTAGCCTTTATAGAGCAACAGTGGCAGTAAGCTAAGCAGATATTAGCAGCTTTCCACACTATCCATGCAGCCCTTTTTCAGCCAGCTAGCTGGCAGTGTGCAGGAACACGTGGGGGAGGGGCAGCACTGCCTTATTCTGTTCTCAATAAAACAGAAGGAAGATATCTGCTCACTTTCTTTTTGACAGGACTTTTCTCTTAAGAAATGCTATGGAGCACATTTACTCACGTGTTACTTCAACAAGGGTCTCAGCACATCTAGCAGAAGTATATCTATTGGCAGTTCATAAATGTTTTCTTTCAAAGTAAAACATAAAATGGACAATAATACTTCTATCAGCTTGTTAAGTCACTAAAACAAAGAAAGGAGCCACAGGCAGAGCAGGAACGGCTGAAATTTATTGACCTGTTCACTTTTTATCAGGAGTCCATGTTTTTGAATCTCAAGTTAGAAAATTAAAAGTAAAATTGTGTTAAGTTTACAAATCAGAAAGCGTAAACTACCCAAAATCCAACATGGCTGCCTTAAATATAAACATTAGCAATAGCCAAAACAATAATTCTGCCTAATTTAATCTTTAACATATGATGATATCCTTTTCCGTTGTTGAACATGTTGCCACAGCGTTTGGAAATAAATTATTATTGTTAGCTTGTTTTGCTAGCTGTAGTTAGCGTGTTTACTGAGCATCCTAATCCACAAACCACCACGTAGATTTGAAACCCAGCTATAAATAACTGAATAAATAAGCTAAACACGGATGAGGAGCAACCGGTGTTCCACGTTCTCTGGTGAAAAGTTTGTGATGAAGCTGATCAACGTGTTTGAACATCATGTTTTTAGCTGTTCTGCAGCGGAGAACAACTGCTTAAATACAGAGGGAAGTGTGGAGAAAGACATGTGAAACTTCTGAGTTAATCAGAGGATAATGAGGAGGCAGGAGACAAGCAGGGAGGCTGAGGGAGGGAGACTAATTTACACAAAGCAGCTGAACTGAAACACAAGGAAAACCAAGAGAAAAGACAAATACTAACCTAATGCAGATAAACTAGAATACATAGAAAACCGAACAGAGAATAAACTAAGAAATCAAACTAATATGGCAACACCTTAGAGAACATAATAGGGTGAGCACACAAACACATGAAGACCCCAAAGATCCTGAAGATTACATTATGTTTTGTGATAATTCTCATATTCTAAGTGAAATGTAGATTTCCTGATGCTTCGACGTCTGAATGTAGAGGTTCCTTGAAATCTGTGACTGGACCATGAAGCGGTGCAGAACCTGACGCAGATCCATGTGGGGGGGGGGGGGGCATTCAGTGGGCGAACAGGGAGCTCAGCAGCTTCTGGAGTCACTCGCTGCTGTTTAAAGCTGTTTGTGCCTTTTCTCTTTTCATCTGTCACTTCCTGTCAGTGGGAGTCAGAACAAGGGGAGGCATGATGTTCTGTTTACCGCCATCAAACTTGGAGATGAGGACATGTGTTCTCGTTAGTCATCAGTTCTGGGTCTCCTTCGGTCGGGTTCTGGTGCAAAGTAAAACAGGCTCTTAACATTTTGAGCGCAGATAACTGCAGTGGCATTTCCATCATGGAGGGGGGGGGGGGGTTGCCATGGAAATGACTGAATGCATCACAGCCTGAGCGTGTAAACAGAGGGAAGCCTAAAAAGGTAAACTGCGGAGGGAAAACGTCGACATATTGTCGGGTAGCTGCAGCCCGGGGATGTTATGTAAGAGCAGCTGAATGCAGAGGAGCGCCGCGGGTCGTGTGAGATGGAGGTACCTCCTGTTTCTGACAGAACCACCAGCTGGACTCAGAACACGATGACTGAGCTATAGTCAGTGGTTTTCATCATGATCAGATTCTCAGGCTTTATTTTTACAGCAGCTTTCTTGTTCCTCCGTTCTCTAAACTCTTTTCCTTTTCTCTGATTTTACCCGTCATGTGTCGTCTCCAGCTCTTCCTCTTTCCCTCCTTGTTTCTCGATGGTTCCTAATTGCTCGGTTCTGTTACCCAACACGATCACGGTGTGACCGGCCCACATGATTTCACTCTTTTATGAATAGAGGCGGTTAAAGTGAGTTTCAGCGTGGGAGTTCGTCACCAGCCTTGTAATCCTGCTGGTCCATTGTTGCGTTATTCTCTGGCCGGCTGTGTAATCAGGGAGTTAGTGGGAGCAGATGTTCAGCGGTCAGTAAGGATTCAGGTAATCAGGACAGCAGGTGATCATCATTTGGTGCTTAAATATCTAACAGAGAAAGTGATCAGTCCTCCGACATACGTGACTTTTTTTATTCAGATAGAACTAAAATACACCGCTATATTTACCCAATTAGAAAAACTATGTATGTAGATTTGTTACAATGAATATTTAACATACTAATAAAATCTATAGTATATGGTACTCAGTAATTCAGGATTGGACTTATCTACATATTAAACTATATTGATGATACACTTGTGGTAAAGTTAAAATAGATTAAATCCCAACAACACGATCTAAACTAGACTTTCAGGTTTTCTTCTAATAATATATTTGAACCATGTTGGCATTTTTATTCCAGTTTCTTTGGTTTATTTGTTAAAAACTGAAACAAACTCTAACAAAATACATCTGAATGCATCAGAAAACTACTTGTAATAGAGGTTGTGATGAATAATTATTAAGAATTATTTAAATATTGATATACATTGATTTACATATTGATTATGATGGATAATCAAGCTGTGCAGATAAACAATACATGACAGTAATACTAAATGTAATATTTGTCAGACCAGACATCACAGGAGTTGAAACATTTTAAACGGAGTAAAGAGTTGGTGTGGAAATATTATTTGTGTTTAATGCTTTCTGTGTCGGTCCAATATATTGTCACCATGGTAACACCTGGTGACAATAAAGACTTTCAGCGCAGCATTACAGAGTTTGATCTTTTCTTTCTCTGGAAATGTGATTCTGCATCAAGGAAAAGTTAAATATGTAGAAATCTTTCTGTTTGGTCACATTTTTTATCTCTTCAGGGTCGGCTTTTGTTTTTGTATAAATATTAAAATAATGAGTAAAATACACATATTTCAATTATATACATGTGTGTTTATTTTAATAAAATACATTTAGATCTAAACTTAATTTCAATCAAATGTAAATAATTTTAAGTAAAGGAAAACCAGGCAGGACGCGTCATTATTCAGCTCTCTGTGTGGTTTTCAGGCTTAATCCCAGATTTGGGATTGAACGCTAATCCTAATCAGAGAGTTTAGGATGCAGGAAATAAAAACACAGCAGCAATAAAACCAAAGGAGGATTTCAGCCTCTGCAGGAAAACTGAATCTTCTGCAGTCAGAGAAGAACTTGTTGAAAACTTTGGACCAAAAGCTCCACATGAAGCATTCTGCTCACCTCTGATTGGGTCCCAGCGGGGGGTGTGTGGGCACCCCAGATCCAGACTTCTTTAAGCCCCTCTCCCTCTCTGCTTCGCCTCCATCCCTCGGCACCGAGCTGGCCCGTTTGGACCCGTGCCGGCGGTCGGAGTGGTCCTCGCTGCGGCTGCGGCGGATCCGGCCCTGCGGCTCGCTGATGCTCTTGCTGCGGCAGAGGCGGTTGATGACGTTGTGGGAGACGGCCTCGTCGAAGCGCTGCCGGTGCTTCTTGGGGACGAAGATTCTGGCGAACATGGCGGCATGCGAGGAAGACAAGAGTAAGTTTAGATGTTTGTCCACAGGAGAAGGAGACGGAGGATGGATCTACATCCACAGGTCCAGATCAGTCCATTCTGAAAACCAAAGCTGGGTGTTCAGCAGGTGATTGAAGGAAGAAATGAAGAAATCAGCTGGAACTAATTCAGCTCTACAGGCTTCCCCTTCATGTCTGAGCGCACAAAACAGGAGAAAAGGAGCTTTTGACTGGCAGGTGAGAAGCCGTCTCCCCAGGGAGAGAAGAAGCTGAAGAATGTGAAGCCAGAGGAGAAGAGGAGGAGGAAACTCTGCTTGCTGGAGTCAGACTGCGGCAGTGAGAAGCAGCTCTGCCTGAACACAGCGAGAGGGAAAAGGTGTGGGAGTGAGCAAGCCTGGGAGTTCTCCTCTATCTCTCTCCATCCACGGCAAACCATCCTCCACTTCCGTCCGCATCTGACCTCCCTGTCTGTGAGAACAGAGCGCTCAGCCACCATTTTGGTAAATAAACCCCATGTTTACCTCTTTTTAAGGCTTCACATGTTCAAGCACACGGAAAAAACAGCTACGGCCTTTTTAGCAGAGAAAACAGAGCAGAAGCTGTGATGCTGCAGCAATCTGTGATATTTCACCTCTGGAACGCAGATTTACACGAAAACAGGTTTTACCTGGAAGAGCCAAACTTCCAGAAGATTCCCACTTTTCTACTAGATGGATGGATGGATGGATGATGCATGGATGGATGGATGATGGACGGATGGATAGGTGGATGATAGATGGATGGATGATAGATGATGGATAATAGATAGATGGATGATGGATGGATGGATGGATGGATGATGGATGGATGGATGGATGATGGACGGATGGATAGGTGGATGATAGATGGATGGATGATAGATGATGGATGAATGATAGATGGATGATAGATGGATGATAGATAGATGGATAATAGATAGATGGATGATGGATGGATGGATGGATGGATGATGGATGGATGGATGGATGGATGATGGATGGATGGATGGATGGATGATGGATGGATAATTTTCCAGACCAGGAAAACGACTCAGGTTATAAAACAGAATCTGATTTAAATGAAACGTCGTTTTAATCCAACAATGAAATCAATAAAGTTTTAACTTCTAGAGACAGAAGACCAGCAGGTTCCTGGAGGACCAGCAGGTTCCTGCAGGACCAGCAGGTTCCTGCAGGTCCAGCAGGTTCCTGGAGGACCAGCAGGTTCCTGGAGGACCAGCAGGTTCCTGGAGGTCCAGCAGGTTCCTGGAGGACCAGCAGGTTCCTGCAGGTCCAGCAGGTTCCTGCAGGTCCAGCAGGTTCCTGGAGGACCAGCAGGTTCCTGGAGGTCCAGCAGGTTCCTGGAGGACCAGCAGGTTCCTGGAGGTCCAGCAGGACAGTGAGATGATCGTCCAGCAGCTGTCCTGCTGGATGCTGGCGCCGCCTGGTGGGAGGAGCCTGACACTCTAAAGCATGAAACCCAATCCTCCTGTTGGTTGAACAGGGAACGCCACCAGATCTCTGAGTTTAGCTCCAAGCTTATTTATCATCATCGCTGGGAAAGTTGGGTTTTTAAATTAAATTAAATTAAATTAAATTAAATCAGTCCTTTAACAGGACTTAAAGGGCTCAGGATCAAGACTAAACACACGTGGCCGTTATCTGGATAAATGTCTCTGAGCTAATTTGGACCGCCCTCCCCCTCAGAACCACTTGGGTTTCTGCAGCAGACCCAACCTGTAATCATAGCCCAGAGTTTGCAGAACCTTCAGAACCAGCCTCCTTCAACTGGGCCAGAACCAGTTGAGATGTTTCCCTGTTGGAACCGTCAGCGGTTCTGGTCCTCCATGTGTGCCGGTACCGCTGGTGGCGGAGCGGCCCAACAGCGCCGTTATTTTCATCATGCTGGGCTCTGAATGAGAGAGAGTGTCTGTCTGCACCAGCAGGCCTTCTGTCTGCCTCCCACTCCAGCCTGCTTGGTTCTGACTCGATCCGCCGTGGCCCGCATGAATCAGAGTGTGGGCTTTGAGAAAAACAACACCAGGCGAGCGATTAGCAACGGAGCCGCTATCAGATCAGAGGGACAGGCTGCAGACACGGCTTGGCTGTTAGCTCATTAAGCTGCGTCAGCGGTTTCAGCTGCTGGATAAAGTCATTAGGACACATTTATTCTAGAGAGCAGAACACTCTCTGGAGCTGGTGGAGCACGTTAGTAAAGATCAGATGTTCCTTAAACCCTGTTCTCTTTGTGTAGTTTGGAAAAACAACATTGTTATGGTTCCAGTGGTGCTTTCTCCTGATGGCCTGCGCTGGTTCTGAAGTCTCGGGTTAGTTGGACCACAAAGGGAAGCCGTCACATTTTCACAGGCCTGCTTGGTTTGGAAAGCTGTTTCCCTTAAGAAATGAAATAATTATTTAATTTTAAGTTTTTACTTAATTTTGTTTGATGACCGGAAACATTAAATTTGAAGGAAAGCACAATAAATATGCAGTTAAGACAGAATATTCCACCCAGCGCTGCAGATGTGGAAAAGCCCAATTCATCCAGAACTAAACCAGATGTGGCTGAAAACTGCAGGAGCAAAACGAGGAGGAAGACTTGGCGCTGTAAAAGTGTAAAAGTCATTTTACAGCGCCAAGCCGCTACACGGCTTTTCTGACGTCTATCGTCCATAAAGAGAACAGGAGCACCTCAGGGCCGTGTTCTCTCCCAGTCCTCTTTTCTCTGAACAGCCGTCTGTCCTCCTCTGACCCAGCATGGTGGTGAGTCGGCATTCAGACGGGAGGCGGATCAGCTGGTCCACTGGCGCCGTCAGAACCACCTGGACCTAGACCCGCTCAAGACAGTGGAGATGATGGTGGACTTCTGGAGAAGTCTCCCCACACTGCCTCTCTTCACCATCCTCAGCAACACCGTGTCTGCTGTGGGTCACCTCTGGTTCTGAGGAAGCAGCCTTTCTCTGGACCTGAGCCGGTCCTGTTCTGAAGAAGGTCCAGCAGAGACTGGACCTCCTGCAGAACTCCAGAAGTCCAGCCTTCCCCAGGAGCTGCTGCTCATCTTCTCCACCACCTTCATCCACCCTGGCCTGTGTTTCTCCATCACTGGGTGGTTTAGATCATCCCCAGAACAGAACCGGTCCAAACTGAAGCAACCAGTCAGGTTTGAGAGAGGATCCTCAGGACGGACATTCCCTCCATCCAGAACCAGAACAGGTTCAGGGTCAGGAGAAGGTCAGCTAACATCTCTGTTACTACTTTAAAAACATGTATGGACCATTTTCAGTGACATATTGATAAGTAAAATGTGTCATATGTCTTATAAATCAGAAATTGCAAACATATGCATTCCAGATTTATTACTCTCTGAAACTATGTTCGCCCCCTGCTGGCAGCATTGAGGAGTACAAGCAGGAGCTGTCCATTCAGCACCGCAAGAGAGAAAACAGGAAAGTTTCTCTGCTTGAAGTCGAGAGGAGAGTTTTAATAAACCGGAGCAGAACTGAGCAGCTAAACATATAAAAACAGGTATAGCTGTAGCTAATTAATAATCCATGGTCTGAGCCTTCTGAAACTGATGGGAGGTCACAGTGAACTGACAGATGGTAGCGTATATTTCTGCATCACTTTAAAAAAAAGTGAACCATTTTCCAACAAACGGTGCTGATCAGAAGTTTGCATCCACTTATCATGATCAGGAATCTCATTTATTTTAGGCTCAAACTTAAATAACTTGAACTGGTTTGTTTCCTTTGTGAAATAATCATACAACAAAGATTATTTACAGAATTTTAGAAACAAAAACTAGTTTGATCCTGTTGTGAATTTTCTCTAATCTAGTTTAAACCATGAGATTCAAACATTTGCAGGTAAGTGATTAATATGATCAGGAACAATCCATGAAGCACCAGAGTCACCGTCCACAGTGGAGAGAGTTTAACCAGCGTGGACGGAGAGGCAGCATCATGCTGTGGGCTGGTTTTGATGCCAATGGTACCGATGCAAAGCAGATACAATAACCAGAAAACAACTTCACCTCATCTTCTAAGATGGTAAACCTCAACCTTACAATATCAAAGGTATGTAGACTATACCTCTGTGCCAGGAGATTACAGCTGCAGAATGTATTAAATAGCAACCATCAATGCAATATCAGTAATATCAGTAATATAAGTAATATTGCATTTGGTAAGGACAACTTGGATGCAGTTTCAGGACATAATATTTCATGCTGTGCATGTCTGTAGTATATCTGGCCTAAACATCCCTATCTGCCCTCAGCATGTGCCTTTCTTTAGTGGCTGAGATGCTAAAGCTTAGAGAGAACTGGGAACAATGAAGAAAGAGAAAGGCCTGAAAAATTTAAGTTGATCATAATAGATTTTCAGCAATGACATATTTTATCATCTCTACCAGGAAGAGAGATCAAATATGCAGCCAGGATTGTGTTTCTGATGGATGACTACGTTACAGGACTGAGCTGTAAGTATAACTTTGACCTGTGATCAAACATGTGCACCCCCCCCCCATTCATCTATAAATGGCAACAATAAATATAATACATTTAATCTTCTGATCACAGCGGCAGCATTTTGTAGTAAAGTGCATGACTTCAGTTGCAGAGGAGCTAACAGGATTTTCAACCAACAGTCCAGATTTAGCAGCAGAGCAGTCGTCTGACAAATGCAGTAATAACATGCATTTAAAAACAGGCGCTGTACCTTTAAGTGACTCCTCTGTGATTCTGGAGACGCTTTTTGAGCACTTGCTTTAAAGGAGCTGTCACTTGTTTCACAGACATTTGTTTTGTGTCTTTTTTCGGTCTGTTCAGGTTTAAATTAGGTTGCACGTTGTTGGGCTGCTGTCAGTGTCTATGCAGCTTTGATCAGATCCCAGGTTTCACATGTATCTGCAGCCTGAGCGCAGCCTGCTGGCTGCAGTAAGCACACTCCTGAGATATAAATAAATGTTCTGTGGTTCTGGAAGCCCAGCAGCCCACACACTCCCCCTCTGCTTGCTGTCTGAGCTCCCCTGCTGCTGGCCAGATGTTCGTACCTAGATACCAACACCTCTAAGACACACACTCCCTCCGTGTGAGGAGGATTTGTTTGTACGTGCAGCGGTTCCTTCCAGCATTACCCATTAATTAAAACGCCTATTACTCTGCAACCGACTGCACAGTTGTTGAAACAGCCACTTCATCACAAAAAGTTTTCTGTGCCAACTCATGGAAACTTGTCTGTTCTGATTTGACCTCGTTTGAAGGAACGGAGATCTATAATTGTCTGAAGGAGGGTTGTGGAGGAGGAAGCAAGCAGGGGACAGATTTCTCAGAAGGGAGGAATGACAAGCAGAAAACTGCTCAGAGTAGACCTAATTTCTGTTGGCAGTCTGCATCGGCGGCCCGGATGCAGGGAAGGAGGTTTGCTGGACCGAGCGACACGTCCAGAGATAAATTATTGATGGACGTGTCTCAGAGAATCTCCTGATTTGTCCCGTTTCTCTGTAACATCATCAAAATGACGCTCCGGGGATTTGTTCCCCATTTAAGAGCAAATCTACTCGTCTGAAAATGTCCAGCAGGACCGGGTCTGCTGCTAAACAGCCACACATGCAGGAGGCACAGAGGGGAAAAGTATTCACCCCCTCAGAGGCTTCTTCTGATGTTTCTTTGTTCACTTAAATGTTTCAGATCATCAAACTGATTCTGGTATCATTCTCCCTGGTGGCTCCAGTCCCTGCAGCAGCAGCAGATAGCTGGTTCTGAGTCTTTAACGTCACTGTAGAGGAATCTGGACCCGCTCTGCTTTTCAGAACTGGTTTAATTCAGACACATCAGAGGTTTTTTTCAGCAGAAGAACCTGTTTAAAGTCAGGCTGCTGCGTGAGATGGGCTTAGATCTAAGTCCAGACTCATTTTGTTGGTTCTGAGCTGTTCTAAAGTGGACTTGCTGGTGTTCCTTGGATCATTTTCCTCCACAGAACCAGTCAATCTGAGCTTAAGGTCACAAACTTCTGGTGGTTTTTACCTCCTGAATGAGTCGCTGATACACTTTTGGAATAATTCTTGTGGGTCGGCCTCTTCTGGGAAGGTTTTCCACTGTTCTATGTTCTCTTCATGTGTGGATCCTGGTTCTAACTGTGGTTCTCTAGAGTCCAATACTGTAAAACCAGTAAAGGACTGTCTGATGGTTCAGATACCTTTTCCACCTAAATGAAAACTGCTTTTTGTATTTCTTCAGCTTATCTTTGATTAGTTAAAAATCAGTTTGGAGATCTGAAAAATGTAAGAGTTACAAAAAAATCTAAAACTTGAATAATTTAATTAAATGACATTTTCTATATAGCACCAATTCACACGTCATCTCAAGACTCTTTAAAAAGTTAAATTCAATCAAATATAAATCAAATATGTATCATATTCCCACATAATGTTATTTTCTCATTATGCCAACCATCTGATGAAGTGCACCATACCAACACAGCATGATGCTGCCACCACCGTACTTCAAAGTCGGGATGCTGTTTTCCAGCTTCCTCCGTTTTTCTCCAAATGCAGTGATGATCTTTATGTCCAAACCTTCAGTTTCACTTTCAACAGACCATCAGATTTCTCCTAACTATAATCTGGCTTCTTCCTCTCTGAGCGGCCGTTCAGCCCATGTTGGCCCCCAATTGTTTCTCTGTGGACAACGATGCACTGATGGGCTTCAGAAGCATCTTTATGGCTTGTTTTGTTCCGGGTTGATTCATACCAGAACATCACCTTTGTGAAAGTTGATGGTTTTCCTTTCTGAAGTGTACTTGTTTATTCTCACCTTCCTGCATTCAGGCCCGCTCGGTCCTGTCTCATGACAACAATTCTTGAATCTACGATCAATCTTATTTGTTTTCCAATGCCAGTAATAAATAATAAAGTGGTTTGTTCAACAATGGAAAGGTCCAGCTCCCCGTTTTGCCTGTTCCTCCAGAAGAATGGGGAATTGGCCTAAAACCCGCTGTGCTCATGACCTGCAGCTCAGACAGCATGATTATCAGAAGGGAAGCTGACTGAGCAGCATGAGGCATTGATGACGAGGGAGACGGTAATAAAAGCAGCTATGATGAGATCATGTGCTTGCTGATCAGGCACTGCAGCCTAAACTCAGGCTGATAACACATTGTCCATCTGTCTTTGAAAATATTCTTCATTTATAAATGAGTAACCATCTCATCAAGTGAATTTTTTTTTTTTTTTTTGCTCCTGCAAACATAAACTAGAAAAGGAAACAGATCCACTCAAAGAAAGGCGATACATGATAAAAAAATACTTTGAAAATATGAATTTGAAGTAAAAAACAACCAGTTCGGGTAATAATTTCCTCATTGTAGGACGATCCTGTCTGAAATAATGGAGTAAATCTCAAAGAGCGTGATGAAACAGACGATGCTGAAAACGCCTGAAAACCTTCTCCCTGGCTGGGAGTCGAGATGTGCTCACTAGCAGTTTTTGCAGTTTCTTTCCTTCAAAGACTTGTCAGACTAAACATCTGCTCCACATCTGTAGACCTTCACCAGAGCTTTGCAGGAAGCCGAGAACATCCCAGGCTTTGTCCTTTACAGGAGTCCTCAAAATGAGGAACAAACACGTTTCACACAATTTTAAAGAAGCCAAGACAGAGAAGAGAAAGCGTAACTCACCCTAAGCAGTCCATGGCTTCACCTGTCACCTAGCACCTGCTAATCATCGTATCCACAGATGGCAACGCTGGGGTCCGTCCTGTTCTGTGGTAGAGAGGAGGACCTTCACCGCACCATGACCACAGAGAGATGTCTGAGCTCTGAGCAGAACCAGGAGAAGAAAGTCCCCCGAGAGACGGAGAGAGGTAAGAAAGTTCTGCCCTAGGTGGACTGTGTTAACGCTACCGATGAGGAAGTCATTCAGGAGATAAACTGGCCCGCCTCTCGCTGATGGAGATCCTTCTTTCAGGATATTTATAGAACTAGAAAGAGCTGCAGGTAGACTCAGTAGTAGTAGTGGAGGAGGACGCCAGCTCAGGGAGAGAATAAAACAGACGGAAGAGCAAATCATCTGGGAACCAGGACAGAATCCGGCTTATTTTGGCGTAAACAGAACTGGCAACAGGATCAGTTGTCCATGTTCAGCTTTCTGGCGTCATTCAGTCCCATAGGAAGACTCTGCCACATGCCTACGAGCAAAACCTGCTGGACGGGTCCGTTCTGTCATCTGATTGGTCCGCACAGACAGAGCGGCGTGGTCATGATGACCGCCGTGTCCACGACACCAGGAGCCTCTGTGGCTCATCATCAGACGCCTTCATGCTGCTCCCTCTGCCAGCCGCCGTTTTACTGCCGGAAACCAAAGCCTGTTCCTTTCTGCTCATCCTCAGCACAGTGAGAGCAATATTCACAAACTGCCTAGTAAAAGAATTCATACCCGGGGCCAAGCATGCTCCCAATCTACCCCAGGACCCCCAGCAACGCCACTAGTGCCACCGTATTTCAAAAAGAGACAAAGTATTCATAGACCTTAAACTTTCACACATTTTGTCACATCACAACCAGAAACTTCAGTGTTTAACTGAGATTTTATGAAATCAGCAAACCAAAGAAGCTGACCGTTCTAAAAGGATACATGGGTTTGAAATGTAATAGTATAATATGAACTACTTAAAGCACGCCCAGATTAAGATTTCTATTTGAACGAAAAGGAAATCATGATCCACTTTCCTTCTGATTTATAATTAGGTTCAACTTTTTGATTTTAACAATTATAACAGATTGAATCTTGGCTGTAATGTGACCAGCTGTGAAAATGCAGCAGAGGTTGAGCAAAGCGTCCTGATTGGTGGTATTTTGGCTCAGCGGGAGCACATTATAACAGATTCTTCCTTCTCTTTGCAGACTGACTGGAAACAGGCTGACAGGAGCATCTGTTGTCAGGCTGTCAGTGAGGGACTGCAAACTGGGAACCGCAGAGCAATGAGGATCCACCGGCCAGACATGGTTGGGTTTTCTAGAGAAACGCTTTCAACACGCTTCCTTCCTGCTTCTTGCCCTCCTGAGTGCGGCGGTGACGAGCTGAGACTCGTACCTGATGCTGGAGATGAGCTGCCGGTGCTCCTCGGTGGTGAGGATCTCTGGCAGCACCGACGCCAACCACTCCACCCGCTTCTCTGCTGCGTACTGCTTCAGCACAGAGAAGAGCTTCTCCTTCACCTCCGGATCACTGCCCAGAATCTGCTCCACCTGATGGAGACAACCAAGGTGGAGCTTGAGGACAGTGAAGGATGGAGGCACCGCTCCTGACTCCAGCGTTCATCAGAGCTGATAATTACTGGTGGTGGAGCCTGATGTCCACCGAGCAGCAGCAGCTTCTTTAAGCTGAGCAGGGGCTGAAAGTCTGGACTTTTTACAGATTTTAAAAACATGAACACCAAAACAAAAGATCAGATTTTTACTTTGAATATAAAAGAAATCTCACATAAATCATGATAGTTTATTGAGAATAACTTTCCTCTGATAAGTGAGAATATTTTAAGCCCCAGTAATGGGAGGAAACGTGAGCAGCCAGCGGGTTTTACTGCTGCAACCTAATCAAGTCCAATCTTAACTATATTCAGGAAACCAGAACCTCAAACTGAGGTGCTGAAGATTCTCATACTTGATTCATTTTATAAAACTTTACAGAGTTTGAAAAGGTTGACCAGAGAGGAATCCAGAGTAACTTCTAGACAGCTGAACTCCTCTGATTACACCGATGTTAACTAATATGGAAATAACTGTGATTTTAATAACTATACGACAACTGTCGTCAAGTACTGTAAAAAGTGGAGGGAAGCGTAGAAACATACTTCCTGCATTTGTACATGTAGGTTTACTAACTCCATCCTTCAGCTGTAAAACACGGCGGTGGCAGCATCATGATTTGGGCCGCTGCTGCTCTACGTTCTGAATTAGGAGCCAGCGGTCAGGACGTCAGTCAGTTATGAATAAATACGCTTCCTCCCTGCTTTTTACCAGCAAACAGCCTCACAAATGCAGATAATACTCAACATGTGGCTCTGATGGAAGAGGCTGGAGGAGCTGGTCATGTGGGAGATTCCTCATCATCCCACGACTAGCTGCCTGCAAAGAAAAACGACTAAAACCTCATTAATGAGACTGATTACAAGTTGCTGCAGTCACTGATCGGCTGTTTATGAGGCTCCGTGCATCACGTCTATAAGCTGATGTAATGAGAAGGCTTCACCAGTCGGTAGCATTTCTAGTTAAATTGTAATAAGAAGAAATATTTAATAAGACACTGCTTCACAAAATGAGCCAGAAATCGGCGTGACTGTTGAAACTGAAGGATCCCTCTGTGCCTCAGCCGGTACCTTCCTGTTGAACTCCAGAGCCTTGTGCTTGCGGTCCAGCCGGGCCCACTCTCCTCCCACCTGGCTGTCCTCCAGGCTGGTGCTGCGCTTGTGCCTCGGACCCAGACTCAGCACGCCCAGACGCAGCGTCCTCCCCTGGGAGCCCTTGATGAGCGTAGCGGCCATCTCATGGTGCCGGACGGGGATGCCGTTGACCTCCATGACGTAGTCCCCGGCCCTCAGGCCCGCCCGTCCAGCTGGAGAACACGGGGAGCAGTCCTCCACCAGCAGGGGGCAGTCTCCCACGATGGTAAAGCCAAAACGACCATCTGGTCCTGGTATCACGTCCATCTGTACAGAAACAGAAATGATTGACCACTGCATAAAGT
The DNA here is from genome assembly GCF_011125445.2 of Fundulus heteroclitus. Classification (NCBI taxonomy): domain Eukaryota; kingdom Metazoa; phylum Chordata; class Actinopteri; order Cyprinodontiformes; family Fundulidae; genus Fundulus; species Fundulus heteroclitus. The sequence goes on from NW_023396890.1 coordinate 2,277,123, forward strand.
CTGACTGATGAATCTCCTGCTGTCAGATCCTCAGGATCTTTCCCTCTCAGTAACAGAACCCAGCTTTCATGGATCGCTGCATCCAGATACAAATGTTATTGTGATTTAGATGCACAAATTAAAGCACAACTACAAAATAACCCCTGTTATCACTAGTTATCAGGATTTCTGTGCAGCCATTGGCGCCTTTAACACATATTGGACCCACTGTGCTGACGAGCTTCAGCTGTTGGACAATTGCAGCAGAACCAATGAGCTTCTGGATAAAACGGGGTTGAAAAGGACGAGTGGAGGCGGCGCCGTGGACGCCACAGCTTCCTGGTGGGAGAACCGGCAACCTTTGGGGCCTCTAACCAGTGGGCCACCCCTCCCTCAGCTGTTAACACAAGAACATCAGGCTATCTGCTCCACCAGAGCCTAATCACTCACCTTTATCAGGTACACCTGTCCAGCTGTTTGCTAACGCAGGTAACATATCAGCCAATCACATGGCAGCTACTGCATCTGGGCATCCAGGTGTGATCTAGACAGCTAGATCCATCAGAATGAAGAAGAGGCCTTTAAGTGACCGAGAACCTAGAATGGTTGTTAGTGACAGACGGGCTGGTCTGATTATTCAGAACCTGTGATGAGATTCTAACCCACAACCATCTCTCAGGTCTACAGAGAATGGTCTGAAAATCAGAAAATATCCAGAGAGCAGGCGGCGTGGGGAGGAACACGCCGCGCTGATGTCAGAGGAGAACGGGCCGACTGGTTCCAGGTGATGAACAGCAGCTGAGAGAACCACTGGCTCCAACAGTACCGGTGCTGACCGGGTCCATCGTCTGATGGTTCCTCCCAGCAGGATGATGCTGCTGGGTTCTGGTCTCCATGGACCTTACCAAGCTCCGCCCACAACTGACCTAAAATTCTGAAGTCTCACAAACAAAGCCTCGCAGCGCTTTAATTCTACGGAAGTTTCTATGTAAACATGGCGGTTTCCACTTGGACTGATTCTTTGCGGAGTATTCCTGACTCGATTAGTGCGTCATTTCTGCCTGATTTTGAAAAAATATCATCGACAACAATGGACAGAGGAATTAACAAGTTCATGTCATCATTTTTGGATGAGTTAAAGGTATTTGAGCCACGCGATGCCTCCAAAGTTGTGCAGGTCACAGCAAAATGCTATCGGTCGATGAGGAAAACGGCAGACCCTCACACCCTCAGCATTAATATAGATGTGGACAAGATAACTGATGCCTATTGTTCTTGCAAGGCTGGGTAAGTTGTGCATTCATCGTTTTGTCTGTTACTTTTGAAATCCGTGGATAATTCCTGTGGTTTGTTGGCAAATGTTTGTGTGGCTAGCCTGATACGCTGTACTTGGTGCTAGAGTGGCTAACACGAGGAACAGTTTCGTCCAAATTGTGTGTACTAATAAGCTCTCTGCTCTAATCGATGGTCTCTTGTCTTTGCTGTCCTGCCTACTTGCACTTTCCGATGCTCTTTTTGGTGCGCGCCTAGCTTTATGCACTCGCGCTCTGTCTGCTGGTGTCGGATAAGGATGGGACGCTGTTGGCCCATCCCCGCCGACAAAATGCTAATAAATAAATAAATAATAAGCAATAAGTATTATTGCTTTGCTTTAAGTATTAAAGCAAAGCAATAATACTTACACCAGCACACACTCCCTTGTTCTTGTTGATCCTACGAAGGTTGAGCTGCTCGTGTGGTCGTGCACAAGCTTTGATCCAAGCCCGGCATTCTGCACCTGATTTTGGAAATCTGTGAATTTTCCCACCACAAATACGATCAGGATATCTGACATCACCAGTACAGATACCCCACTGGCAATGGAGAACCATTATTTTTTATTATTTTTCGATTATTAACTCGAAAACTTTATGCCGGTATGCTAGTACAGCAGTAGTCTAGCACTACATTAGCTTGTGTTTGTGAGACTTCTTCGAACGTTGTAGCCACTCTATGACGTAGAATGGGCATCAGCCAATGAAAAGCGGCCCCTCTGGTAAGGTCCATTGTCCCCAGATCTCGGAGGTTCTCATCATGGATGCTCAGCAGAACATCTGCAGCAGCTGTGATGCTTTCACCTCAATATGGACCAGGAGCTCAAAGAATCAAGGCAGAACTGAAGCCGCGTTACTTGACCAATAAACCCGATTCTGGGTTCAGCCAAGTATCTGTGAGGCGTACCTAACAAAGAGTAGAGAGGCTTTAAACCTGAGTTTCCCTAAAAGGAGAGACCTTTCCACACCAGGACTGTCCGTGTTTTAGTGGCTGAAGATGTTTCAGCTGAACGTGACTTTCCTGTAAATCTGTTAAAAATGCAGCCGCCTTCCTTCAGCCCGCTGAGCGGCAGTGCAGCAACAGGTGGGGGCAACACGGTGCTGTGTCCGAAACATTCTCTGCTAAATCTGTAAAAAGGGATTTAACCAGAGGACCAGTAGGGCGGACAGTTTTAAAGGTTTTCATAACCTGGGACCCAGCTAATGCCAGTAAATAACCTATAATGTAGATTTTAAAATAAGTAGCCGCTGCTTGACCTGCTGGACTCGAGACACCACTCCAATGCTGGGCGGGATGTTCTTCTGGGTCTGAGCGATGGCGATGACGGCCTGCGGAGCCAGAGTGGACACGTTGTGGCCCTCGATCTCCAGGACCTGATCGCCTGCCTGCAGCCCGGCCAGGTGGGCGCTGCTGCCCTCCTCCACCGACAGGATGTAGCTGGGCCCGGTACCGCCGAGCTGGAAGCCAAAGTCCTCCGGCCAGCCCTGGTTGGATGTTGGCATGCTGAGGACTTGATGGAGGGAAAGAAAGAGACGATGAGCTGGCAGGTTACCCGAAAACTTCACAACGTGAGATCCTCTGATGCAACGCTGCTTTACTCTCACAGATGGGCTCTGAAATAAAAACCTACAATAAAGAACTTCAACACAAACTAAAAGCCACTTACCCTTTGCAGCCCACACATTCAAGTCTAGCTCCATTAAAATGACCTCTGAAATATATAAAGGTATAGAATCTGATTGTTTCCTGCCGTTGTCTTCCTGTCATCTCTGCTGTCTCTGGATATTAAAAGCTTAAGAACCCTTCACCCTGAACCGTGACATGCTCCGCGGTACCTGACCTGGTTCTAAAAGCCACCGCAGCCAATCACATGAAGGCATGACAGAGATTATGACCTTAATTAGCCTGAAAGACAAACGTTCCTGCAGAAATTAGCACACCGCCAAGACATTTCCATTAAATGGTAATTATGCTGCAAATGAAACCAGAACAGGCTGAGCTGGAGGTCGTGTTGAAGACAGGATTTAATTACGATTAACTAAAGAGGAACATCACAGAGAGCAAAAGTCTCACAACAAATCAGCCAAATACAACAGGCTTAGAAATAATTGTTAACATGACAAAACTGCCTGATCCAAACTGCTTTCAGCTGCTAGAAATGAATCCAAAGTCCCATTAAAGTGGCCGGATTCACAGAGTTCTTGAAGCTGGCACAATAAAACTTACAGAAATCTTTAGATGGACACCGAGGGCCACGTTTGTTTTGCCGAAACGAGTATCTGCCCTTTTTATTTTGCAAAAACTTCTTCATCTTGCTTTTTGGTGAACCTGCCGGCAGGCGAGAAACCGATCTGTCCACTCAATGGCAGCGAAGACTTCAAAAAGATGAAAATCCCAGCTCACTGAAGTCAGGCAGAAAAGGTGACTGATTGAAAAGATTTCCCCATTCCTCCACCCTAAAAGCAGAGCAGCTTTGTCATGAGCGAAGGGTGAGTGAGCATGGAGAAGCAGCGCAGTCTCCCTGTGAGTGTGTCAAGGAGTTAGTCCCGCGTCTCATCCCTGATTCATCCTACGGCTAGCCAGCTTGCACACTGGTAATCAGAAAACTGGGACGCTTGCACCCGTGCACCTCAGTTCCTTAATAATTCGCTCTCCAAAAAAAGGCTGTTGTAAGGCCTCATTTTTCTATAAATACACCACAGTGTCTTTCTCCTCCTCCTCCTCTCTCGACTAGGTGGCTCTCCGAGGGACCGCTCCTGGCCCAGAATCACTCTGCGTCGCTGCAAGGAAGCCTGGTGAGGACTAAGTGGAGCATATGCTTGCCTGGAAGTCTGCGTGAGTGTGTGGGCACGCTAGAAATGTCCGGCCCATTGAGACAGAGTGGGGGCAATTTAAGCCTTCAGCCTGTAGGATTAGTAGGATTATCATCTGAATCTCCAGCCATCCTCCACCCCCCCTGTCATTAATACAGCAGGCCCCCCATGAACAAACTGGCTCAACTGAAACCCTGTCCTGCTACTGAAATGCATAATGATCCCAGATTGGCTGCAATAAACTCAAACATATATGATCAGGACAGCCAGAAACATCCTTGATTAAAACCAAAGCTTTGAGTTCATTTGTTTCTCATTTACCAACCGTAATAACCTCTGAGCCACAGTTAAAATTAATCATTTAAAAGTAAAAGAGGGAACTAATGAACCTATACTGTGCAGCTAAAACATATTTAAGTTAGGTATTTTTTGCATTTTCGATTTATTTGTACATAATAACTATAAAAATATTGCAGTTTACTCACTCGCCACTCATAAAATATAGAATCTACATCTTGCTATTGCAAAAAATATTTTCATTATCAGCCACACTTACCAACCTTCAAATTGGGTTTTCAATTAAACTTTTAAACAGCAAAACTTCAGGGGACACAGCAACCTGCTAGCAGTTAGCCTAACCACTGAAACAAGCCCTGATATTTATCCTAAATAACATTTAGCAGCTTTTTAATACTAAACATATATTGTAATAACAGACAATAAGTAAAGTTAAAAAATTAACCTCAACAAAAGTTAGTGTTTTAACTGCACTTAAAAACTGGTGCGTAAGCAACTAGCTAGCAGAGATAGCTAAGATTTGCTAACAGTGCAAATATTTTGCCTCAGCAATATTTAGCAGTATTTGATTTTTTTTTTTTTACAAAATAAGAGGCATTAAGTAATTACTAAGTAAGAAAAATTATTAATAAGATAAATTCAATAATTTTCACCAGATGAAATATGAGAGACATGAATTAAAAGAAACGAAGGAACTGTGATTAGCAACTAGCTAGCAGATAGCAGAAAACTTAACTGTTATAATTTGGTGACATTTCCTCTCAGAAAATGATAAAACTGTAACACTGTGTGTTGAATATCGCATAACTAACTTGTTCTAAAGCTGGTTCATATCTCCAGCTAATCGGGTTTTATTATTACATAAAATAACTTGAGATTTTTTATTAAACCTTTATTTAACCAGGAAAGACTCCATCGAGATTAATAATGTCTTTTTCAAGGGAGACCTGGCAAAAAAATAACTAATTACATTACATATAATGCATTTTATATAAAAAGCATCCACAAAGACCAACTAAAAAATTAAAACTGTAAAATCTTACATCAGACAGAATAAAAACAGTTAAAAGTAGTCATCTGAAAGAAGTCATCTAAAAATGTAGCTTTAAAATAATTCAAGAACGCAACCAAAGCCGCATTTTGAGGTATTTGAGTCTTGAAATACTGAAATAAAAGACAGCAAAGATTTGCTCACATTATTTCTGAGAGGTTGTTAAAAAAATATAACACAAGATGTGTCACAAACCCGTTAGTAATTTCAGAAATACTGAAATAAGTTTGTAAACTCACTCAAAATATAGCCGGGTTCAGATGATTTAGCAACAAGGGCTTCTTTCTCAGAGTCACATCAGCCATTAAGCATTTATTTGCTAAAACTTAGCTTTAATAACTTTTAGCAAAAAGCTACCTGTGGCCAAAATTATGATTAATTAAACTATTTTTAACATTAATTGTCCTAAAATTAGCTGAGAAAAACCTAAGGATCACACTAAAACTTTTTAGTCGGTGGACTGACAGCTTCATTTACTCTGGCACCAACAATTATCAGCTGGTCAATAGCTTTGCAGTTGGGTTTGCTTTAATAATATTTTACAAAATCTTTATTATATGTGTGTTGGGAACGTTATACTGTTATTTATCCTGTAAGTTTGTAACGTAAATCCTACTGTTAACCAGGAGGTGGAGTTCACCAGACTGATTACAGATGACCCGTTTCAGTAGGACAGATAAACCTATATTATATATAGGTTATATATAACCTGTATTTGTGGTAAATATCATTTAATGTTATTGAAGGACATAATATATATTAAGTCACGTAAAAAGTCCTTATAGGACAAGAGAAAGTCTTGGGGAAGAGTTGTATGGCGACCGGAGAGTAAAGTTATTAGTGGCGGAGAACACGGTGTAAACAGGAAGTGCGTTAGAAACTGAATAATTGAACAGGACGAGCTTCATAATCAAAACTTCAAACTAAGCTTTCACTCATGCCTCAGGCAGGACGGTTCACACGTACCAACCAGCAGACTGATACAGCGAGCATTATTTAACTGCTTTAACTCTCAAACTGTGCCGGTACAAACACTCACAGGATCAGGAAGTAAACGTTAGCCAGAATCACATTTAAAAACGGTTTTCCCCACCAGCGTTACCTTTTTAAAGAGCAGCCACAGATGTGCACGCAGCTCCTGAGGGATGTTCTCCTGCCAGACCGGAGGGATGTAACCGGAGCTGTCGGCCAGGTATGCAACCAGATCCAACAGGTGTTCTGTGATGCTCCGCGGCTTTAGGAGCAGCCGTGGACGGGAGAGACAGAACAACAACCTGTATGTGTGTCCAGACGGTGGCCTTCACCCTGCAGCGTACCCAGGGTACATATACAACTTTTTATAGTAGTGAAACACAACAAACTATTTTATTCATGCAGCTTAGCCATGGCAACAGTTGCCTTGGAAGAATATTATGGGCTGGTTTGATGCTGTTGTCATTATCATTACATGACCACGTATTTCACGCTGACTAATGCTTAAGGTAATGTAACACACCGTACACAAACACGGTTTCTTGATATCACTGTAGTTTCTCACACAATTTTTTAAATAAAAATCTATAACCTGATTTAATTACTATTACTTCTTCTGCTAACAAACCTTCCATTTTCTACTAGTATTCTTCCAGTGTTCATTAATTAATATTTTTGGCCAATAAGCTCTGGAGAAAAAGAACCCAGGTGTAAAATGTTGGTTAATTAGCCGGGCTGCAGACTACTTTTAAAACCCCACCTTGACAGGAGTAATGGATGGCGCTCCATCAGCTTCCACAACGTGTCTTTCACAGGCAAAACACCAAAACGATTATACTGCGTGTCGTATGGTGTCATGCTACACATGTATTAATTGTTCTGGACCTGGTCAGTCTGTGTCTCAGTCAGTGAAACAGTCTGGAGTTTAGAAACACAATAAAACAACCACAGCTGATCCAGACGTGACCTGCAGCGTTGTTTGGGGCGGACAGACCCTCAGAGTTTAGCCCACAGCAGCCCTCACTTCCACCATCAGTGTTGCAGCATAACTAGCGACCATCATGTTTCTTTAGACTGGAGGTAGCATCAGAGTTTTGGAGCAATCCAGCCAGAGTCCTCACTTCAATCTGATGGAAAAATGAAAGAGAAAGTTAAAGATTAGGGTGATGGCAAAGAGGCCTTCCAACCTGAAAGACTAGGCGCTCATCAAAACCATCATCAAAACAGCTGAGGAAAAATACTAAAAGCTGCGCTAATTAGAATGATTTAATTGATGTAACACAAATAAGGACTTTCCTTAGAAAGTAAACCAGTACATAAATAAATTTCTTATATATATATATATATATATATATATATATATATATATATATATATATATATACATATATAGATAGATAGAGTTAGATAGATTTATACATATATACATGCTATGTAATATATATAATATATATATATAGAGAGAGAGATATAGAGAGAGAGAGAGGAGAGAGAGAGAGACATAGAGAGAGAGAGAAGAGAGAGAGAGAGAGAGAGAGAGAGAGAGAGAGAGAGAGAGAGAGAGAGAGAGAGAGAGAGAGAGATAGAGAGAGAGATTTATATCTATGTATAGTTTTTTATAAATATATGTATATATGTTGCTATAAATTATATAAATCTAATTTATAATAATATGTAATTATATATTATCACTATATATATATATATATATATATATATATATATATATATATATATATAGAGAGAGAGAGAGAGAGATTTATATCTATATCTATATATATGTATATATATAGTTTTTTATAAATATATATTTATAAATGTTGCTATAAATTATATACATCTAATTTATAATAATGTATAATTATTTATATATATATATATATATATATATATATATATATATATATATATATATATATATATATATATATATGTGTGTGTGTGTGTGTTGTTTAAATATCTGGAGTGTGCAACATAATTTCCCTCTGGGATTAATAAAGTATTTCTGATTCGGATATAGATGTCATATATACATGTCTGCATGCAGCTCCTTGGCTGCTGACGCGCCCTCCTCTACACACGTGATCATGTCACACGTGATCATGTTAGCATCAGGCTAAGGAAGTAGCATCATTCACGGAGTCTGTAGGTGGGCATGGACTGCAGGTAAGAGTTGGCCATGTAATGTTGGCCAGGAAGAGGAGCTAAGGAGCGGCTGAGGCCAGCAACACCTGTGGGAGGGGCAGCAACACCTGTGGGGGGGTAAGAGGGGCAGCGGAAGCAGGAAGTTGTCTCCTAGCAGCGGTGCAGGTGTGTTTCTGGTGGCCAGGCTGACGTCGGTGATCCTCTGTGACTTCCAGAGAACCTGGCATACCTGGTGGAGGCTGTGAGGCTGCGCCAGCAGTGACGCCGCTCCGTGTCAGGACAGGTGTGACACCTGTTGGCTGCTGCCAGGTGAAACATGGATTTCCTCACCTTGTTTGGGATCTACGTCGCCGTGGTGCTCACCTGTATATTCCTGGTGTGCAAATACTCAGGCCAGCAACACAACCCCTTCACCACGCTGCTCAGTTACGTTACAAAGGTAGGAGTCCTGTTCGCTCATTCGCTCAAACCACCGCTGAGGGGCGCTGCTGAGCCACATCTACGTCATTATCTTCCCAGGTAGTCGCACCTGTGACTCCTCAGTGGCTCCAGAGGTTTTCACGCTGGATCTTCCACAGACTGTTCCATCAAAGGTTAGCTTTTAAATCTGATGTTGTGGCTTTCATGCCTCCATGTTATTTAATATGTTTCTCCTTTTTTTTATCTCAGGAGCAACTTTTTTATATACCTGCACCTGTTCCTGGAAGGCGCCGTGTATGCAGAGTTCACCTACGAGGTGTTTGGCTTCTGCCGGGAGATGGACACCTCTTTGACCAGCTTGTCAGTGCCTTATGTCCTGCTGGTCATCAAGACCTTCTTCTTCTACCTCTGCATCAACACAGACCCAGGTGCTCAGTCCATCTAACGCTCTGCAGCTTATTCTAGCCTAACTTCCTGTAGCTTCTGGAAGGACAAAGGCCACACAGGGTCGCCTCTTTAGATTTGTCTGCTGTGTTGCTGTCTCAGCTCTGCTCTCCACCCACCAGGCACGGTCACGCAGAAAAAAGTCTCCAGCCTGATCCACGTCTACCCGTATGACAGGAGGCTGTTCCATCCGGGGGTGTCCTGTGAAACGTGCCGCCTCGTTAAACCGGCCCGCTCCAAACACTGCAGTGAGTTCTGCTCCTCTAAACTGGACCGTTCAGAATAAATTCAGTTTATTTATAAAGCATCGATTCACAACACGTCGTCTCACGGCTCGTTATCTCACGGCTCGTTATCAAGTCAATTAAATCCTCCAGACAGGTTTCTCTCCCAGGAACCCAGCAGGTCGCAGCGTTCGCTCCTCCTGGAGGATCATGGAGCCTCAGAGGACAGTTGCTGGCATTGAGTTGATGGTTTTGCAGCAATCCCTCATACTGAGCATGCATGTAGCGACAGTGGAGAGGAAAACTCCCCTTTAGCATTTGTTTTTTTTGGGTTTGTCTCGCTGACATTTCTGCCCATTTTCATCACAACAGCTCCAGCTCAGTCAGATTGGGTGGAGAGCATCTGCTCTTTAACTTTAAGGGCTTGCCACAATTGGATCTTAATTGGATTTAGATCTGGACTTTGACTAGACCATCCTAACTAATGAATCTGCTCTGATCTAAACCATCCCACAATACCTCAGGCTCTGTGTTCAGGCTGGTTCTCCTGCTGGAAGGAGGCTCCATCCTCTCTCCATGATCCAGATGATGATCAGAACTCTGAGAGGTTCTGTAGAACCTGACCTGCTGTAAACTGGACCAGAACTTTCTGCTGGGTTCCTCGGTCTCCATGATGCTGGATGTTCCTCTGAGGCCAGAACCAGAACATCTGCCGTTAAATCACAGCTTGTCTTTAGTTGTTAGACCTCTTAAGGCTCTTGGTCACTCTATTTTATTCAGGCTATCAGATTAAAGGACGCTGAAAATAAATGCGCTAAAGATTTTTATTTTTAACAATGATTTAATATATTTTATCATTTTCCTTCCACTTTACAATTAAACATTACTTTGTGTTGATCGTTGACATGTAATAAAATCTATTGATCCCTGTAACGGGCCAAAATGCAATAAAGTTCAAGTGGTATGAATACTTTTCCCTCAGTAAGCCTCTGCTCCTGTCCTCTCTTTCTATCCTGTCCTCATGCTTTCCATCCTGTCCTCTACTTTCTATCCTGTCCTCTGCCTTCCATCATGTCCTCTGCTGTCCATCCTGTCCTCATGCCTTCCATCCTGTCCTCTGCCTTCCATCCTGTCCTCTGCTGTCCATCCTGTCCTCTGCTGTCCATCCTGTCCTCTGCTGTCCATCCTGTCCTCTGCCTTCCATCCTGTCCTCTGCTGTCCATCCTGTCCTCTGCTGTCCATCCTGTCCTCTGCTGTCCATCCTGTCCTCTGCTGTCCATCCTGTCCCCTGCTCGGACTGAAACGTCCTCCCTCCTGATTTCAGGGCTCTGTAACCGCTGCGTTCAGCGCTTTGACCACCACTGTGTCTGGGTGAACAACTGTGTCGGCGCCGGGAACACCCGCTACTTCCTGCTGTACCTGCTCAGCGTGTGCGCCATGGCCCTGGACGTGGCCCTTCTGACGGGGGACATGCTGCTCCACGCCGTGCTGCGTTCAGGGCTCCTCAGAGCCAGCTACATGGACGCGTACGGCCAGCAGCAGCCCACTGGACCTCTCTTTGTTGTTCAGGTACCGCCTCTGCACCCCCCACACGCCGCTGCTCCATAAGCTGCTTCACACCTTGCTGCTCCTGTGTGTCTCCAGCACCTGTTCATGACCTTCCCTCGCATCGTCTTCATGCTGGGCTTCGTCATCTTCGTCTTCTTCCTCCTCGCCGGTTACACCTTGTTTCATTCCTTCCTGGCTGTTGTCAACCAAACGTCCAACGAGTGGTACAAAAGCCGGGGCTTTGTTTGTCGCCACTGCCACCCGGCGCCCGGAGCCGACGATCTTTGTGGGCCGGTCCCGGATCACTCCAAGAGGTTCTACTACAGCCGAGGGCTGCTGGGGAACCTGCGGGAGATCTTCTTCCCTCCACAAGCGCCCCAGAAAAAGGCCAACTGAAGCTGCTCCAGCACTGCTACAGCGGAGAAAGTAAACTGCTTTACCTTTTATGGACTAATTATGTTAAGTTTACCAAACTGTATCTTTATTACTGACCGGCAGCTCAAACCTGGTGCTTCTGACAGTCAAAGAACCAAAATAAACTTTATACTTGTTCTGCTGAGGTTAATTGGTTTTTGTCTAGATTAATGTTAATTGGCCTCTCCAACTTTTCTAGTTTTCATTAGCTTTCAGTCAAAAACAAAGAAAATTGGTTTTTGGATTTATTTTTTTAAGCAATAAAACCTAAAAAGTGCACATATGTGTTCATCCACCGCCCTTTCTGTTTTTATTAAAATAAAAATACGTTATTTTCTGTTCGATTTACATATGTCAAAAATAAGTTGTTTTTTTTGCTTCATGATTTATTTATTTTTTCAGCTGACAAGTTGATTTATTTGAGGATTTCAGTCCATGTTGCAGGAAGTTTGGACATGGCTGCTTTAGTCCTGTGGCTTACAGCAGACGTGATGAAGGTCCGTGGGTCGTGTGGGACCCAGAGTTGACAGTTTTGGCCTGCAGGCAAACGCTGCATGTGGTGGAATGAGGAAAGATGTGAATCTTTGAGGCAAACAGGCTGCAGAGGATTGTGTTCCTGCAGGAAGACACTAAATATAGAGCCAGAGCTACAAGGAATCAAATTTTAGAGTGGCCTAGTTAAAGTCTTAACTTGGATGTTGCTGTTCATTTATTCTGAAGGGAAAAACAATGTAGGTGTTGAGGGCTTGACATGCCTCCAACATCCTGGATCTATGATTGTAGTCAGTGGTTGTTCTATATAAGGACTAACTTAAAAATAAGCATTCATTTTTAAGTTACACATAACGGACTGTGTTGGTCAGGCGTGGGTGTGAATACTTTACAACAGGACGACAAGCTGACTTAGACAACTTTATTTGTCATTTTGTATGCACAGAGTGCCTACAGAACAAAATTTTGTTGCATACAGCTTGAAAATTGCAGTAAAATTAAATTACAGTATAAGGTGCAGCGGTGATTTACAAGTAAACAATTTAAATGTAGACAATGCAGGAGAAGTCACAGTGTACAGGTGAGTATTTTTTAAAAATCATTTTTATGTACAGAATAGGGCTGGGTATCATCTAGGATGAGCCGATTCGATACGATTCTCGATACACAGCTCACGATACGATACGATTCTCGATACATAGCTCAGCTTGCTTTGATTCCAATCGATATTTATTACTTTGAATTAATGCTCACTGATTCAATCACCAAAATCAGCCAAATATTATGTTTATGTTCTATTTATTGATCACAGACATATTAACAGGAAAATAAAGTGCATTTGCTTCAATGCATTTAACGTGTCACAGAAACCAAAAATGTGCCCAAACATCTGATTTTAGGGACAAAGGAGCTTCTAAAATCCTGTCGGCCGTTCCACAAATTCGTCTCACTTGCTCTCCTTCGCTGTGAACTGTAATGGTTGCGCTGTGATAACGCCCCCTAGAGGTTGGGAGGTATATCGATATTGAAAGCCAGAATATCGATATTAAATCGTTTTTAAAAATATCGATATTAATCTTTATATCGATTTTTATGCACAGCCCTAGTACAGAATTGGTTGTGCAAGAATACAGCTTGTAATTTACAGTATATTTAAAATACAGTATAAGGTGCTAACCTGACAACAGCCAGCTGCATGTATCGCTCCGCCTAGCTCCACTCACATACATCTGGGACACGGCTGATTGAAAGTGATTTCCCCAACCAAATTTATGGTCTGGCCAATCAGGACGCAGGGCGGGTGTTTCATGGATGTGACGTAGTGGAGAAGCCACCGTGAGATTCCAACAACAATGGCGGCTCGCATCGAGGAAGCAAGCGTTAGCATTGATGCTGCTATTTCTTCCGTGTTGTCCAATCTATCTGATATTGTTTCATTAAAAGAACATCAGAGAACGGCTCTGAAGGCTTTTGTTGGTGGAAACCATGTTTTCACCCTTCTCCCGACCGGATTGACAAGTTTTGTTTTCCGGGGCGCGGACGCGGACGCGCCCCGGAGCGGTTAGCGGTTAGCGCGAACCATATTGGGAGGCCTTTAGTCCTCAACGCGGTCGGCCCGGGATCGACTCCGACCCGCGGCGCTTTGCCGCCTGTCTTCCCCCTCTTCCTGTCAGCTCACTGTCAATAAAATACGTGCCACAAGAGCCGCAAACACATAAAAAAAAAAAAAAATTTTTTTCCTGCGTCGGTCTCATCAGCGTCACGGGTTAGCTTCGGTGTGAGTGGTTGAAATAGCACGTCGATAAAGATGACAGACAAGTGGCTTATCCAATCATATGCAAGGAGTTTTGATAAGGCCCAGCCTTCAGTAAAGGCAATTCCTATGGCGGTGTCCCAGATGTATGTGAGTGGAGCTAGGCGGAGCGATACATGCATCTGGCTGTCAGGTTAATAAGGTGCAGCACTGAATTTAAAAGTAAAGCAATTGGAAATGTAAACAATGCAGGAGAAAGTCACAGTGTCACAGAATTTGAAACTGGTTCACAAATTATTGTGACCAGAGCAACAGAAACAGTTGAACTATTTTAATCTTGAACGGAAAGCTGTTTCTGCTGCGCGTGCGCCTCCGGTGGCTGTACCGGAAGTGGGCGGGGCGTTTGAAATTGCGTAACTGTTCCTTTAAGCCGGTGCGGAAGTAGCCGCGGCAGCACGGGGCAGAAGGTCAGGTCGGTCCTCCGGTGAATTTCCACAGCAGAGAGCTGCGCTGTCAGCCGGGCATGCCGCGTCCTCTGTAGGGTTCTGAAGGTTCCGAAGATGTCCGGGTCCGGGTCCAAATGCGTCCGGCTGAGCGGGCCGCTGGTGAAGCCGCTGCTGGACTCCGTGGACTGCGTCCTGTTCGACTGCGACGGCGTGATCTGGCGGGGGAACCAGGCGGTGGCCGGGGCCCCGCAGGTCATCAACCTGCTGAAGGAGCGCGGAAAGCGGGTCCTGTTCGTCACCAACAACAGCACCAAGACCCGGAGCATGTACGCGGAGAAGATGTCTGCGCTGGGCTTCAACGTCACGGAGGACGAGGTGTTCGGGACGGCGTTCTGCTGCGCCGCCTACCTGCAGACGGTGTGCGCGCTGCGGGGCAAGGTCTACCTGCTGGGCAGCGCCGCCATGCAGCAGGAGCTGCAGGCCGTGGGCATCCAGCACGTCGGCGTGGGACCCGACCACGTCTCCGGGACGCAGCAGGACTGGGCCAACGTGCCGCTGGACCCGGACGTCAAGGCGGTGGTGGTCGGCTTCGACGAGCACTTCAGCTACATGAAGCTGAACCGAGCCCTGCAGTACCTGCTCCAGAACGACTGCCTGTTCGTCGGAACCAACAGGGACAGCAGGCTGCCTCTGGAGGGGGGCAAGGCTGTTCCAGGTACCGACCCACGGCGCGCTGACCCCGGGTTCTGACCCGCTGCATGGTACCAGTGGGTCCAGGTTAAGGTTAGAGGTTTAGCTGCTTCCAGTCTTTCTGGCTCCGTGCAGATGGGTCAGAGAAAGTTCTGGAAGTTATTATTTATTATTATTATTTATTTAATGACTCGAACCGTGAAGAACCTCCAGGCATCTCCAAAGCGACACTCATCCAGGTTCTGCTCCATTTTGGGTTTGGGCTTCAGCAGAGAATCACACCGTGGTTCTGGTTCTGGTTCAGAACGCAGTTCAGAGAGTGCAGGCGCAGGTTCCCCGGTTCGAATCCCACAGACTGCCTCTCTGGGCCCCTGAGCAGGACCCTGGGCCCAGAATGGCCCCTGAGGGACGGGTTAATGCAGCTGAGCCGTTTCACTAAATGTTGAAACCATAAAGATAATATTATAGAGTATGAATGAGATATTATTTAATCTACCAGAACCTTTGGTTCTGATCCATAACTTCTGGACATAAAAGGCAGTGAAAGTCCATCAGAGGGGAAAGTATAGCAACATAAATATTACAGCAGAGCTGAACAATTAACCACATTTGCAATATAATTAAAATGTAATTTTCAAACAGTTATGTAACAATTAATGAATCGGGATTATTTGTTTTAGAGTTTATATAATCGTAGTTTTTACCGTAAACTTTCAGGAATCTCTTCAGCATTAAGTTCTGGTCAGACTGTTTAACACACAGACTGGTTAGTTTAAATATTCTGTTTAATAAAAGCAGTTAAATTTCTTGTTTTAAATAGTTCTGGTTTACAAACATCTTTATCTACAGGAAATATCGCGTTGCTTGTGGTTAAAGCAGAGAAAAGTGTAAATTAAATTATAGCTGAGATATAATCACAGTTTTTGTCTAAATGGTCCAGCTGTCACAGTCCTGATGCTGCCCCATGATTCAGCTCCACCCCTGATTTCTGACATTAACTGGATTTCTAAAGTCACATTTCTTAGCAGTGGACGTCTATAACTTCTAGAAACGTAGTTTAAATCCCTTGCTGTCAAAGCAGGAGGGAAACCGGCCCAGGCGTGTAGAAGCCTGAGAAAGACGGCTTCATGTTGAGCCACAAAGGTAGAAAGTGACCGACAGCCGCTGTGGTCTGCAGATCTGAGTTCAGAACCTGCACTCAGTAATTTAGCTCCGCTTCTGTAGTTCTAATGCAGTAAAAGTAAGAAGTAACCACGCAGGAAATGACACAAGTGGTAAAAAAGCAACTCAAGCATTGAGTAAAATCTAAATATTTTGAAATGATGTAATCAGACAGAAAAATGTAAAGTTCTGAGCAGATTCTAAAGTTAATCCAAATAAAGAAGAAACGCGTTTCATCATGAATCTGCAGCAGGTGAAGTATCTGCATCAGATCAGGGTAACGTTAGTTTCTGGGCTGTAACAGCTGATCCTGCCAACAGAACCTCAGGGAAAGTCCAGCCAGTGACGATGACTTTAATTAACAGATGGTTAATGTCATAAAACACACAACTCTCAAAAAATGCTGCAGTCAGCTGACGTCACTGATGTGTTTACCTGTAAGTGTTTAGCATCATCCTGAGGGGTGAACTTACAGCGGATGCCCAGTAGGTGGCAGTGTGCGCAGCGACCCCTAGGAGCTGCATTTAGGAAGCGTGTCATGATCCCTGCTCCCTGATTGGTTCTGTTTCTGGAGGTGATCTGGTGCCGGGGCCCAGGCTGTGCTGGATGTCGGTTCTGGTTCTGCGGGCTGCTGACCGGCTCTAGAACAAACGCGGTTCTCTGTTTGCGTAAAAGTGACGCAACATAACATGGACAAAGACATAGATAGCTTTATTTGTCATTTTGTATGCACAGAGTGCGTACAGAATGAAATTTTGTTTGCATACAGCTTGAAATATCACAGTAGATTTGTAGATCTTTTTCAGGATAAAGATGCAGCAGCGATTTATTTAAACAATTGAAATGTAAGACAATGTAAACAATGCAGGAGAAATAGACAGAGTGCTATTCACGTGTGGTACAGAGTCCATTTTGTGGCTTCAGCAGTTCAGCAGCATGAAGCATGTGTGTAAATGTGTAAATGTGCAGTTATGAAGGTGTGGTGCAGTGTCCATTTAACGCTCACCTGTCCTCCTCAGGTACGGGCTGCTTGCTGCAGGCCGTGGAAGCCGCAGCCCAGCGCCAGGCCCAGACGGTGGGCAAACCCAGCCGCTTCATGTTCGACTGCCTGGCGGCCCGCTTCGGCGTGCAGCCGGAGCGATGCATGATGGTCGGGGACCGCCTGGACACGGACATCCTGCTGGGCTCCAACTGCGGCCTGAAGACCCTGCTGACGCTGACGGGGGTCAGCACCGTGGCGGAGGCCGAGGCCCACCGGGCCAGCGGCTGTGCGGGGAGGCAGGGCATGGTACCTGATTACTACGTGGAGAGCATCGCCGACCTGCTGCCAGCCCTGCAGGGATGATGCCAGAGCCGTCTGGGTGCGCCGCCTCCAAGAAGGGAATCTTTTATCATTTGAGTCGGCTCTGGTCTCTTTTATTTAACCCGTTGCTTTTAAGCTGCTGTCCAGTATTGCTTCTGTGGGTTTAGGTGTTAATGATGCTCATTTCAGGAAGCACTTTGCCCCGCTGGCCTCCCTCCGGCCTGTGATGTCACTTCCTGTTCAGTAACTCTGTGTTGGTGTGTAACGTGTTCAGAAATGTTCTGTTTGCTCTGATCAGCGGGACATTTCCTCACAGGTTCTGTCACCCATTCCTGAAACGGGCAGTAAAGAGATGTTTGTGTGTAAAGTCTTAGCATCCACAATAAAACCAACTATTTTCACTAAAACCCGCCTCACCGTCTCTGCTTTCAACTCTGAGGGAAAGTCACCTTGGGCTGTCGGCGGCTGGCTGCAGGCCGACCCGACTGGCGCGATGGCCTCTGTGCCGATGACTGAAGCTCTCCGCCTGCCTGCCTCTTTGTCCTTTGTGCGTCTGGAGCACGTCTGGCAGCGCAGCGGCACAGAGGCGCGCTGCGCTCCGTCAGGTGGAGAGAGGAAGGCTGACTCTGGGTTTTTTTGCTCAGGTGTTGGGAGGGAAGTGTTGGGACCAGAGGAGGGGGGGCGAGAGGGAGCGGGCGGACCGAGCCTCAGTGGGAGCGGGTCATGACTGCAGCTTGATGCCGATAGCTGCGAGCAGGACGCTGACAGAGAGGAGCCACCGAGGACACAGGATGGGGACGTGCTGGAAGCGTTCAGAGGAGGGCCGGCCCACGGTAAGGACCGCTTCTCCTCACCGCCGCTTTGGCTTTCAGGGACGTTCAGCCGCGCTGCTGCAGAGAAAAGCTGCTTTAGCACAACTTCACGGCGTCTTTGAGCTTTTTCACACGCTGCCATTTTAGCCGAGAGCTGCAACAGCGGCTCAGAGCATAAAATCTGAAAAGTGTGGTGTGCATTTCTGTTCCGTCCTCCAGAACCACCTTCAGCTGCAGGTCCGTTGGGTTTTTCTCCACCAGCGTTAAACGTCTTTATTGTAAATCAGCTCCAGCTCAGTCGACCCAGAACTTACTTATTTAAACAGTAGTTCAGATTCTCAGTTGGATTGATGTCTGGACTTTGACTAGGCCATTCTGACCTATAATACCTCAGGCTGTGTGTTCAGGCTGGTTCTCCTGCTGGAAGGAGAACCTCCACCTCAGTCTCAGGTTCTCCTGCAGGTTCTAACAGGTTCTAGGATGTTTCTGGTTCGGCTCCATCCATCAGCTCTCCCCCAGCATGATGCTGCCTCCACCGTGTTTCTCAGAATGATATATCGTCATGTAGCTTCTTCTCCCTTTAGTGAACTGTGACAAACTTTTCTGGTTTTCTTTTGCAACTTTAACTAAAAGGCTGATTTCAGGAGTAGATGACAGATCAGCAGCCACTCCTACCTGAGCTGTGATTCTCTGCAGCTCCTCCAGAGCTACATGGACCTCCTGCTTCTCTGATTAATGCTCTCCTGGTCCAGCCTGTAGGTTTAGGTGGACCTCCATGTCTTGGTGGGGTTTCAACACATTCCAGAGAATTTTTCTTTCCCATTCAGATAATTTTTATTTAATAATCCTGATCAGTTTATGCCATAAAAGGGTGTGAATACTTTAATTATCAGTGCAGATGTTTTTAAACATGCTAAAGGCTTCATATGTATGAAAACATCTCAGGATGGAGGTCCAGAGTCGTCCCGCTTCCCCTGGAAGGCGTTCTGGATCCTCTCAGCACTTCTGCTCCTGGCTGCCGTTGCTCTGGGCCTGGCCGGGCACCTCGCTCTGGTTGGCTCTGGGTCTGAGGTATTACGCTCAGATCTCATCCGTCCTAATCCTGCTCCGCTCGGTCTTCTGCTCGTTGTAACCGGCCTGTTTCTACCACACTAGTCTGTGCAGACGGTGAGAATCACGGCGCCGGGTCAACCCGGAGTCCCACTCAACCAGTCAGCCGTGGTGGACCTGCAGAACGAGCTGGTGACGTTCTCCATCGCCTCGCCAGGAAACCAGACGTCCACGGTGCTGTTTGACGTCAGACACGTACGTCCCACAGACGGGCTTTGGTCGCAGCGTGGTGAGGAGGAACGCTGAGTGTTGTGTTGTTGCAGGGCCTGATCTGCTACCAGCCTGTGGACCGGGACAGCTGCTTCCTGCAAACCATGGAGCAGTCCGACTACGACCACGTGGGCTCCCTCCTCAAGGTACCGGCGGCTCCACGGCCGTATGGCTGAGCTGCCAGCTGAATCCAAAGCTACGTCCTGTCTGCAGGACCTGAACCTGCCGGGACTTCAGGGTCTGCAGCGCCACCAGAGGTGAAGCACACGGGGCCTTAGGGTGCCTCACAGCCTCCCTCTGTGGCCTCCGCCGCTGAATTCCTCAGCACATCCGATCCGTCCGGCCCCCCCGGCCGGCTCCGTTTACAGGAGGCTACGGCAGCGAGCCCCACGCCTGCAGCGGGGCACAATGGTCGCTCTGTCTGAGAGCTCTCTGGCTTTTAAGACGCTTCGTTTAGGATTCAAAGGGCCCGAGTGTTCCTGCCGTTTGTCAGAGAGCCGGATCTCTAACGCTGATTTAATACTCTGCCAGCTCTGAGTCCAGTCACATATGATTTGTTCCATTATCTGATCTCTAAACAAAAATCTGACGTCGGTTAAACAGAGAGGAGAGGCAGTGGCTCCTTGCTGCTTTGTTTCCTGGCATCAAAAGCTTCACTTGTGGTTATTTAATCTGTGTTAGCTGAGAAAGTGGTTCTGTGGAGCTCATTCTGTACCGTGCAGAGGGAAAGGTGACCTGCTGGTAGCTATCGGGGCTAATTAGAGGGGGAATTGCTGCAATTACACGCAGCCTTTGTGATGAGATCTGCTTCGCCACTGAGGATGGCAGCTGGAGTTTCCATCTTGTGTCTCGTCAGTCATCAGCAGCCGTCTCAGGTCAACATGATTCCTGCTTTCTCGGTCGGCCTTGGTTTGTAGATGTTTGAAACGGCGATCCTCTCCTTGGCAGAGAAACACTCGGCGGTCTGGGAACGAGACGCAGAGGCGGACGCAGTTCCTGGGAGTGCTGGCGGCCAGCCAGGTGGACGCGGCGTCCCTGGAGGAGCCTCTCTGGACCCTGTGTCAGGACAGGTCCGTCCACTGGACCCGGAGGACCGACGGTGAGAGCTTTTCAGCTAAACCACGGTGAACGAGCGTTAAGAGGAGCGGTAATCATAATGCGGTATGGGCTAGAGTCTAACGGTCTAAAGTCCTATTTTTTCCTTCCACTGAACTTTCCACTGAAACACCGGTATACAGCGACGACTCTCCTCACAGGGGGAGTGTCTGTGGGCGTGTCTAACGTGTCTGTGGGTCTGTAACACTGAGCTATATTATACACTGGAGTGCTAATCACCGTCTGTTAGAACGAGTCGCTGTGAAGCCACCAGCCGCCATATTGGTACTCCCTATTTTCCTCCAGTAACTAGGGAATATGTGCGCTACAGCATCGAATAACGAGGATTTTCTCATGTTCAGGGGGGGCTTAAAACTTAAAATGTCAAATGCCATATACTTTTATGTTATGTTTTAAAACTATCACGTAATGAAAAAGTCATGTGCTGAAATATTTTGCATTTTATTTATTTAAAAATATATATAAAACATTTATAAATTTATAAATAACAATATACAAAGACATATATTTACATATATGTATATACATATATACATACATATATATATATATTTAAAATAAATAACATGTAAAATATTTCAGCACCTAATTTCCTAGTAGTTGATAGTGTTAGTACATCCACTGACTGTAGAATTACCTGTGAAACGTTTTCACTCAGCCAGAAAACTGCTTGTTGTTGCAACCAAATCCTATGGGATTCTGTGAGAGTAGGGAGTAGCAAGATGGCGGCCAGTGACTTCAGTTTTTAGGGCAAAATCAGCACTCCAGTGTATAATATAGCTCAGTGATCTGTAACGTGTCTGTGGGTCTGTGGGTGCGTAATGTGTCTGTGGGCGTGTAACGTGTCTGTGGGTCTGTAACGTGTCTGTGGGTCTGTGGGTGCGTAATGTGTCCGTGGGCGTGTAACGTGTCTGTGGGTCTGTAACGTGTCTGTGGGTCTAAAGTGTCTGTGGTGTCTCCTGTGGGTGTCTGTGTGCTGCAGGCCCAGGCGAGCAGAGGCTGGTCTACTTCTGCATCGACATCTGCTTCCCCAGCAACATCTGCGTGTCTGTGTGCTTCTACTACCTGCCTGAGTGACTTCAGAGTGAACTAGTGGAGCTGCCATCTCTCAAAGACGGAAAACACTGAAGAGGAAGTCTTCACCCCCCCCCCCCCTTCATGTAATACGCCCCCTGGTGGCACAAGTTGGAGATTCCAGATAAAATCCTTTTCTTGTTTAGACTGGAGCGTAATTATTTGCATTCACTGTCGTAGCGATGTTTTTACCTAATAAAACACATAATGTGGGATTTATTTTGAGAAAATGCTTTTCATTGAACCACAAACGACAGAGACTTATATAGAGGATTAAAATAATGTTCACATCATTTATTTCTAACTCAACCACCAGGAATAAATCTGTACATAGAGCATGAAATTGACTTGATCGCATTACAAACACTTCATTGATTTTTTTTTTATTTATTGATCAGCACAAAGTAGTTATAATTATGATGTAAAATGATACAAACTTTAACATTTTTTGCAAAACGGAATCTGAAAAGTGTGTCATCTATTATATTTAAGCCCCTTTAATCTAATCCAGGATCTTCAGGAGGGCCTTTATGTGGTAGAAAAGTGGAAAAAGCCGCGTTAATCTCTCTGAACTCGCCCTCTGCTCTGTGAGACACGGCGGTGGCAGCGTCATGCTGAGGGAAACATGGATGGAGCTAACGGGGAGAAGCTGCAGGAGAAGCTGCTTCTTCTCTACCTTCTGTCTTTCTACAACATAAAGTTCCCTCAGGCTTGCTGTGAGGGGATAAAACAGAAAAAGGTAGATGACATTTTTCCTGTGGAGCACATGAGAGCAGCACGTCTGAAAGTATAATTATTGTGATTACGAAGGTTCCTTTAGGCAATAAATAGGATGAGGAACAGAGAGATGTTAAACGGTTTAAACTGACGACTGAGTCCCGGCTGGAAAGAGGAGAACCTGAAGCTCTTCAGGGAAACGTTCTGCTGAAGACCTTCAGACCTTCAGACCTGTGGTTGAGGGAAACCTTTTGGTCATTTCCACTGATCCTCTTCGCCTGTAAGGAGCCGCTCCTCCTCCTCCTCCTGTAAGGAGCCGCTCCTCCTCCTCCTCCTCCTCCTCCTCCTCCTCCTCCTCCTCCTCCTCCTCCTCAGCTGAGCACGCTGTCGTTGAAGGCCAGACACACCACGGCCTTCTGGTGGCCGCTGTACTCCCTCTTGATCTCGCCCGTCTCCACGCACCACAGGCGAGCCAGGTTGTCTGAAGACGCTGAGGGAAGAAATCAAATATGCAGGACTTTCATTTAGATAAAGTTCACATACGACATTATTGTTAGTCATTTGGAGTTTTTACAGGCCTACTGGAATCATTGCTCTGGTATAATAAACTAACATAAAGATGGACTTCCAGCCCCGATTATATCTGGATAAATGTTCCTCAGCGGGATGCAGAGAAGCTGCAGGCTTTGTGTCGTAATTAAGTCCTAGTTTTCCTAGTTTGCTCAGTCCAACATGTTCCATGTGGGTCAACCTGGCTGTTAACCTGTTTACCCATTAAAAACATTGGGATCATTGTTCTGTTCAAACTGTGTCCAAGTTTCAACCGTCTGACCCAAACTGGCGTTCTAAGACGAAAGGACGCTGGCTGGCAGCTCAGGAACGTCCCAGGAACCACCAGGTTGGTATAAACCACCAGACTGTGAATTAGGACGGGTCAGAACCAGCAGGAAGTTCCTGTTCCTGCTCATCAGGCTCAGCTGAAAGCTACAATGACAGAATTATGTTAGATGAAGCTTTTAAACCCATTTTACCTGCTGTACAGTACGGCAGTGGCCGTGTGATGCTGCGGTTAATCTGGCAGCCACATTAAAAGTCTTAAACTTCACTATAAAACAACTAAGAGGGAAACATTTATTCCAGCAGGACAAACACGCTGAATTGGGTTTAGGAATGAAACTAATTACATCACACTGTGTGGAACAGAGACACTCATCAATAGATTTACAGCCCTGCACCTTATTCCCTTAAAAAAAAAGGTCTGAATCTGATCTGATGAGTGATTAGCGTAATTAGAGGTCAAAGCTTCTAATTACTGACAGATGAGGCCAGACGACATAAATGTACGGCTGATGATAAAGTCTGCCTGTTAGCTCCTGGTCTCTGACTGAGCAGACGTTCTGCTCTCTAAAGCCACGCTGGTTTTAGAGACCACGCTCTCTGAGCAGACGTTCTGCTCTCTAAAGCCACGCTGGTTTTAGAGACCAGGCTCTCTGAGCAGATGTTCTGGTCTCCAGAAGCGGCACACGGACCAGTGACGATGTACTGGGAGTCTCCAGAGAAGGCGCAGTCCCACATCCAGCCCCTGGACGTCTCTCCTGGGTTGTTGCTCTTGATGCTCAGCTCCGTCATCAGGGAGAAGTTGGACGTCCTCCAGATCTTACAGGTCTGGTCAGCGGAGCAGGTGGCCAGCAGCCTGTGGGGGGGTGCAAACAGATCATGTGACTCATACAGAGAGCAGGACGCTGAGGTTAACGTGGAGGGGCGTTACCCACGTGGAGTCGGGGCTGAACTTGCAGCGCAGGGAGTAGCGCTTGTGTGCTGGGATCTTGGTCTTGGGGATGAGCTGAGTGACTTCGTCTCCCATGCCTCCTGCCAGGTTCCAGACGTAGCAGTTACCCTGCGGGGGAGAACCCAGGAGCCAGTGAGCAGACCCCCCCCCCCCATCAGCCACAGGCGGGGGGCGCAGGCCCACTGACCGAGCTGTTGACGGCAGCCATGTAGCTGGCGTCCGGGTCGATGTGGACGGCGTTGACCGACACCTCGGGCTCGGGGATCAGCTGCTCGTTGTGATCCGTCTTCAGGTCCCAGACGTGGATGACGCCGCTCTGGTCGCCCACAATCAGCTCAGCCTGAAACACACGCAGCCGCTACAACAGACCAGGACTTGTGCAACCCGGCGAGCAAACACGACGTGACTCTGGACAACGGCAGCAGCGTCGGCGTATCTGGAGGCAAACGTTGCTCAACGCGGGCCTCACCTGGTTGGGATGCAGGCACACACAGTTGATAGGAGCGTTGACCTGAAAGATCCTCTGGCACTGGAGGTTTCTGGACCTGAGGGGGAGCAGAAGGAGCAGAAGGAGCAGAAGGAGCAGGTGAGCCCGCTGAGGCGCGGCTACGCGGCAGGGGTCCGCGGCCCGGCCGTACCTCAGGTCCCATATGCGCGCCATGCAGTCCTCTCCTCCTGTGTACATCCAGCGGCCGTCCTCATGGAAGCCCACAGACGTGATGTTCTTGCTCACGCCGTCGTAGTTGATGACGGGGTTTGGGTTGTTGGAGTTCAGGTCGTACAGCCGGATGTGCTGATAGCCTGCAGAGCAGAGAGACGGCGGGTCAATCGGCCGTGGAGACGACGTGTTTTCACCCGTCAGGCTGAACTGAACATTATTTATGTGATAGACCGTCACACAATCAGAGCAAACTACTTCTTCACTAAAGTAGAACAGAAACGTGTGGCGGCCACTTTAAATGTTTACAACTCTTTACTATGAAACCTCTAAATAAAACCCACATTTTTTCTTCTCATGATCAAATCTGCTGATGTCAGACCAGGCTGAGCTAGGAGAGCTTTAATCAGAGCAGCATGGTGGCTCTGGAGGAGCTGCAGAGATCCACAGCTCAGGTCCAAAGGTTATTGTCCAAAGAAAGCCATAAAATCTCTGTCTGCCTTCTACTAACATTTATGTGGGAAATTCAGCAAAGAAGTGGAAAAAAATGTAACTTTTATGTGACAGAAAACTATCAAATACACCAGGGGTCTTCAGTTCTGGTCCTGGAGGTCCGGTGTGGTTCCTGGTCCAACATCATCAGGTCCTCAGCAGGACTCTGGAGAACATGGAGACAGGCTGAGGACGTCCTTCAGCCATTTGGTTCCTCCGGACCTCCAGGACCAGAACCGAAGACTCCTGCTCTACACCATCCACACGGTGGAGGCAGCATCATGCTGCCTCCACCGTGTGGAGGCAGCATGATGCTGCCTCCACACGGTGGAGGCAGCATCATGCTGCGGGGAGCAGGTCAGAGCTGATGGAGATAAACCAGGACCATTCTGGAGGAGAACCTGAGACTGAGGTGGAGGTTCTCCTGCTGCCTGAACCTGCAGCATTATGGGATGGTTCACATCAGAGCAGATTCATAGGTTAGGACGGCCTAGTCAAAGTCCAGATCTAAACATGTTTTTGATCCAATTAGGTTTACAAAGACGGAGCTAAAGCATCCCTGGATGCTGAGAACCCTGAGGACCTGCAGCAGTGAACGCTGCTCCATCAGCTTTCCACGCTCCTATTTCACATTCTACAAACTAAGTCCTTCTACGTCACACCGTCACCACAGACATCCTGAAATGAAACGCTGCCCACTGCGGTTTCTCAGTGGGAGATGTTTACGGCCACGGTCTCCTCCGCGGGAAACACCTGAGCTCACCTGCAGCAGCGATCATGCTCCTGTCAGGTGTGACCTCCAGAGAGTTCACCTGCTGCAGGTAAGCGTTAAGGAAGCTGCTGTCCGCTCATGTCCCCCGGCCCCCCGCGCCCTGACCCGCGGTACCGAAAGGATACGGAGTCCTGGTGCTGGACCGTCCTGGTGCAGATCCCGCTGTGGGCCTGCCAGAACCGGACGGTGTGGTCGTAGCCGGCCGTGGCCAGGATGACCGGGTCGCTGCCCACCGTCCCCTGGTTCACGTTCATGTCTCTGCTGCTGGCTGCACGGGTCAGCTGGGAACAAGCGGTGACGTCACTTCCGCCTGGCTCATCTGGGATCAGAGAGGATTGTACAATTCAACACCTGGAAAGGAGCACACCTGTCCGGCTTTGCTTGCGCATGCGCACTGCACTAACCCAGGAGTCCGTTTGTGCTGCAGATGTTCGGATGTGTGCAGGATTCCCGGACCTGGAGCCTCTGCTGCCGGTACCTACACTGGTACCGAAGCGGTTCTGCTGTCGCTGCTGACCGGACGCGTCCCCGTAAAGCCTCCGCCAGAAACAGAGAGCTGCGGATAAACAGTTCCGCCTGCTAACAGGGTCGCTGGCGCCCCCTGCTGGTGCGTCTGGACACAACCACGCAGGCCTCCGTGTGAAATCTTCCTGGTTTTAAGGCGTTTTAAAAGTTAAATTAAACACCTGATCGGTGCAACTTTCAGCTCAGGAAGAAATAAAAATAAAACCTTCCTGCATACTTTTCTTTAGCTGCACCTGAAACTCGCTCTCAGCCGTTCTCAGGCTGCAGAATACATACAAACATAATATGTATATATATATATATATATATATATAGATATATATATATATATATATATATATATATATATATATATATATATATATGTATGTTATATATATATATGTATGTTATATATATATATATATACATATATATATATATATATATATATGTATAAACATATATATATAGACCACTAAGAATGTAAATGAGACATCATATGCCCATTCCTATTTCCTTTTTTGGTATTCTTTTTGATCCATTGTATATATGAAGATTCACTGTATATAACTGAATGCACCTTCCCTACTCTGCACCTTCTTGTATGAGCCGATGTGACGAGTGAATTTCTCCATTGTGAGATCAATAAAGACTATCTTATCTTATCTTATAAAAATATCCACATAATTCACACTATAACTATAAAATATTTAAAATAGTGAGGTAGCGGTAACCCTGAGAGGGAAGGAGAGGACCAAGGAGGATTTATCAGATCATTTATTTAATATGTTTCAATCGTCCAACAGGTTTTACACAGTTACTGAATAAATACATTTAGATAAATAAGTTAAATAAATATTAGATTTATAATAATTAGATGTAAATGGCTGGTGTGCTGCTCACGGTCCCTGAAGCAGCTGAGCCATGTGCTGCTTCACCTCTCCTGGATCTGCCAGCTGGCAGCCCAGGACCAACGCCCTGATGCCGCTCTTGGTCCTCGCACACGGGACGATCTACGACACACAGCTGGACGTTACAGACGCTGATTTGTTTCCACAGCGGCACCAAGAGGCCCACAGCCCAGCCTTCAGTACCTTCACGTGTATTTTGCACCTCTCCAGCAGGAACCTCCACTTCAGCGCGGTTCTCTGGTCGTCGGTCAGGCGGGTGAACTCCTCCGTCTGGAACACAGCAGAGCGCCGTTAGTCGGAGGTCCAGGAGGGACAGCAGCAGGTTCTGGACGGAGACGGAGACGGAGACGGACCGTGCAGCCGAGGGTCTGCTCCGCCACCGGTCCCCTGAGGCTGCAGGCCTGCAGCGTGCCGGTGTGGTCGGTGAAGTCCACCAGCAGGTCAAAGCCAGTGGAGGCTGAGAGAGGCTGGTCCCTGGCTGGACACAGCTGGTTGCTGCACGTCTGCAGGTCCTCCGTCACCAGGAGCCTACACCTGCCACTAAGAGAGGAGAGGCCGGTCAGAGCGGAGACCCACGCCACCGCTGCAGCTCAGGAAGCGCCTGTGGTCCTACCAGCGGGTCTTGATGACCTTTGAGACGGACGAGTCGAGGTCCAGCCTGGAGATGAAGCTGTAGGTGAGGCCGAAGAAAGGCTGGGGGTGTTCCTTGGCCTTCTCCTTCAGCTGGCTGACCGTGTAGACGTCAGAGATGGACTCCACTGCACACACAGACCGCTGCAGTCATGCAGGAGGACAGGAGGTCCAGGCTTCATCACATTCTGCTACTGGGCTTTATGTGACAAACCAAAGTAAAGCAGGACGAAGCAGAAACAGGGAAATAACCAGGAATCTGATCTGAAGCATCCCATAATGCCTCAGGCTGCAGGTTCAGCCTGCTTCTCCTCAGCCCCAGCTTCTCTTGCAGGTCAAAGTGTTTGAATGTAGGATAAAAAGTTACATTTCACCTCATCTAATCACAACTTCTCCTGTTTATGAACAGTTGTCCTGTCAGCAGCTTCTTCCACCTGAGCTGCTGGTCTCTGCAGCTCCTCCAGAGCCACCATGGTCCTCCTGGTTAACCTCCACCTGAGCTGCTGGTCTCTGCAGCTCCTCCAGAGCCACCATGGTCCTCCTGGTTAACCTCCTCCTGAGCTGTGGGTCTCTGCAGCTCCTCCAGAGCCACCATGGTCCTCCTGGTTAACCTCCACCTGAGCTGCTGGTCTCTGCAGCTCCTCCAGAGCCACCATGGTCCTCCTGGTTAACCTCCACCTGAGCTGCTGGTCTCTGCAGCTCCTCCAGAGCCACCGTGGTCCTCCTGCTTCTCTGATCAATGCTCTCCTGGTCCAGCCTGTCAGTCCAGGTGGACGTCCATGTCCTGGTAGGTCTGCAGGTGGTCCATCCTCTCTCCAGGTCCACATGATGATCAGAACTCTGGGAGGTTCTGTATAACCTGACCTGCTGGAAACTGGACCAGAACCTCCTCCCTGACCCGTCTGCTGGCATGTAGACGTTTATTTTCACCTCAAACTTAAATGCTTCTAAGTTTTGGTCTGTCACATAAAATCCCAATAAAACCAGATTAATGTGTAATCTGATGAATTGAGGACAATTTAAAGGGTAAAGGGGATAAAAATCTGTGCACTGAGGTTCTGCCAGCGCGTCCAGCCTGAAGTCCAACAAGCCTGAAGTTCTGGGCTGTGGACACGTCAGCAGGTTCTGTCCATCAGCAGCTGTAACCTAATCCTGCTGTTTTTAACCTCCTGGCTGCTTCTGGCTACCTGACTCTGTCTGATGAAGCATTTTATCGTTCCCATGGAGACAGAAGGACAATAAGGACCGACCGGTTCCACGTCACCATAAACCCAAACAAACCAAAGGAGCAGAACCAACCAGGAGGATCTTCTGGGGCCTCGTCTTGGTCCACAGCTCCAGACTGACACATTTCTTTAGCGTAGCTGAACAACAGGCTGGCCTCTCTGGTGTCTGAGGACAAATGAGAACATTTAAAGGTGTCCTGATGGACCTGTGGTTCTGGTCCAGTGGTTCTGGTCCAGCAGGTGGCGCTGCGCTCTCCTACCAGGGTTTACGGTAATGATGCTCTTGGAGCTAAGTGTCGCCACCATGCTGCTGCGAAAGCTGTCGAAGCTCATCTTGGCGTCAGCGATGAAGAGCACTAGAACCAGATCAGTAGAACCAGATCAGTAGAACCAGATCAGAGGTTCAGGCTGGGCCAGTCTCCCTGGAGGAGGGGGGGGGGGGGGACCTACCTGTCTCTCTGGGTAGCAGGCCCTGCAGCAGCTGAATGGGCTCCCTGTCCCAGCTGTGGAGAAGCAGAGGGGAGATTATCTGAACACCTTCACCATCCAGACGGAGCAGCTTCCCTCAGTCACACATTAACGCAGGAGGAGACGGACCTGATGAGCGGGAAGGAGGAGACGGAGTCATCGAAGAGCTTCACCTCCAGCCTCTGTCCTCTGCGTCCATCAGACGTGACGAACTGCTTCACGTCTCCCACCTGAACACGGAGAGACTTCTTCACTTCCTGCTGATCCTCACATCCTCTGACACGTTTACCCACAAACACTTTGACCGTTATGAGGCAGCAAGAGGAAGACGAAGGCGACGACTACCTCTTCCTCAGCCTCCATTCATTTTCTATAAATAAGAAAAGCAATATCTTGTCTAATCATCATTATTGTGTTTCCACCTGCAGATGTTTAAGGGTTTGAGCTCAGAAAGGCTGCAGAGGATTATAGTCTGGTTCTCTCAGGAACCCAGAGAACCACAGAGAACCACAGAGAAGGTTTAATGGCCGGAGCAGAGCTCAGCTAAGCTGCTCCCACTGATATAAACACAACTTGGATTTATTCTGACCTTAAAGACAACTTTAACTTTCAGTCTTCTAGTTCAAGATGAACTTTCTGTCCCTAAACAGATCAGATGGGAGATTTATTAAGCGCTGCTGTGTTCTAACGCACATAAAACTAATTAAGTTAATAATATTTAGACTTTTGTGAGTCAATTTATCAAAATGAATCATTTAAAGTAACTTAGAAACAGGAAGTTACATCCTCATATCAAATGAACTAAACTTAGAGTGTTTTTAGTACCAACCACTCAAAGCGCTTTGCATTCATTCACCAACTTGGGGTTAAAAGTGCCTTGCCCAGGGGCACAGGGCAGGGTTTCCGACTATATTTACTCATATCATGTAGAGCCTATATTTCCACTCTTATAACCATAATCCTAGTTTGAAATGAACTTAAATCTGACTTTAAATGTACTTTATTTTGAAAAGCCCTGCCGTTACTTCCTGTCTGGCTGAAGCTGCTACTGAGCCTCAGGAGGGAAGGAAATCTAGAGTGTTGCCCATTTAGCGTCTTTGTTGCTACATTTAGCAACGTTTCAGACAACAGGAACAGTTTTCTCTCACAAAGTGACTTTCTTTGTGTTAAAGTTAAAGACCGTAACGAAGCTCCAGCCGTTCTGGAGTCGCTGTGCTGAGGCAGCAGTGAGAGCTGCGATGAGACTTCCCCGTTAAATGATGACCCCCAACAGAAAAGCCAACAAAAGCACCACCACGGTTTAAGAGAATCTCAGAGGAAACGCTGAAATCAAACCCACAACTCCTCCACCCACTGAGCCACGGCCTAGTTGTGGACCAGGAACGAAGATCAAGCTGAAAAGCTGCAAAGTTGGATCCACTTAAAAGGCGACTAGCTTCAGGGCACTAGAAGAAGAGCCAGTGGTCGTCTGAGCGGGAGTCAGATTAGGGCTGGGCGATAAATCGATTTAATCCATTAATTCGAATTTACAATTCTTTAAGATTTCATTTTTGGAAAATCTGGATTTTATTTTGCCAATACACTCATTGGGTTTCCATGAAGAGAACAGCATGTGATGCTGAATATATGTTTAGGCAAATAGATTGTCAATATATTGTTAAGTAGAAACTTTTTTTTTACCATAATACGAGGTACTTCATTTACTTATTTACTTTTTTTTTTAACTTAGTTTGAAGTTCACAAGTGCAGTGAAGCCTGTTCTTAGCTCAATGTGTAATACCACTAGCAGCAAATGTTATATTTTCATTGTTTATAATGGCACGGCTGCCATCTTGTTTTTAGTTGCACTTTGAATTCAGGTCAACTCCCTGACGAAATGCTTGACATAAAAGCAAGGTTTTAAAATAATTTCTTTAATTTCTTTTTATGAAACAAAAAGGAGGAAAAAATCCATTAATGGGATTTGGTATGATAAAATCTGAGATTTATTTTTTAATCCATATGGCCCAGCCCTAAGTCAGACGCCTCCTACCTGTTTCAGCGCTGCCAGGATGTTTATGACGCTGCCCTCCAGCTTCTGCCCGTTGGCCACCACGTCTCCCAGCGAGTAGAAGTCCCTGGAGTCCTTGACGGGCAGGTGAAGCAGCGGCAGCAGCCAGTCGCTGGCGTCGCCGTCGGCGCACAGACACACCTGGGAGTGAGTCTCTGTCACCAGCAGCCTGTAGAGGCTGAGCAGCAGAGACACGCTGACGCTGGTCGCACCCATTCCCAGGAGGAGAAGGTCTCTGGGTCACGGCTGTGAAAAGGGACTCACCTCGGTGTGGTGGGACAGAACCTGTCGCCTTTCTCTGGGTCCTTGGTGGAAACTAAAGGACTCTCGATGGTCACTGAGAAACAAGCAGCCGCTTTGTTACACAGTTAAATCAGGATTCCACATTTTAAAACCTCCCAGACACACATTACATTTCTCAACTTAATGTTTAATTCAGAATATAAAGAGTTTACTTCAGCGATCCACAAAAAGCACAGGAAGGAGGGAAGGAAGCAAGGATGAAAGGGAGGAAAGTAGGGATGGATAATTAATCGCATTTGAAATATAGTCGTAATAAAAAAAAAAAAAAGCAGTTTCTAAATCAGAGATCTGCAGTTTTTGTCTAAATAATTAACAGATCAGACCTTTAGGTGTCGGTAATTATGTCTAAAATGGGTTTGCTCCTCATGGAAGTGAAGAGAGCTGCAGCAGAGAGATAATCTAGTTTTATTACTTTTAGAGTTTATATAATCATAGTTTTTACCAGAAACCTTCAGGAATCTCACCACAGCATTAAGTTCTGGTCAGACTGTTTAACACACAGACTGGTTAGTTAGTTTCACTTTATGTTCAACAAGGATTGATGTCCAACTCTACAAACTGTTCAGTAATAATATTCGGATTAATAAAAACAGTTCAATTTCTTGTTTTAAATGATCCTTGTTCACAAACATCTTTATCTACAGGACATTTTTGTTGTTTGTGGTTCAAGCAGTGAAAAGTCTAAATAAAATTGCAATTGTTGAAATTTAATCGCAGTTTGGATGGATGGATGGATGGATGGATGGAAGGATGGATGGATGGATGGAAGGAACACTGACAGTGAAGAAGGAAACGAAATGAAGAATGGAAGAAAGTGGGAGGAGGTAAAAGAGAAAAATGGTGAGAATAAATGAAGAATATAAGGAAAGAATAAAAGAACCATGCACAATATTAGCGAATACAGTCTGGACATTACATACGCTATTTTATTTTACCATACTTATTCCTGACATGAAAAACATTAAATAAAATATCGATTGTTTTCCACACTGTGTAGAAACCCTGTAAAATAAAATGCAACATCTTTTTCTCCATAAACAGCCCATAGTAACATTTAGTCTGATGTCCCTGTAGTTACTATATATGTCTGTGTGTGTATTAAGTGACATCTAAAGCGATGTTTCGGGTTGTGGTAACTAAACCTTCTCACCACAGTCTCCGATGCTGAAGCTGTCGGCCAGCCCGTTGATGTACGCCTCCGTCCCCCAGGCCGTCACGTTGATGAAGAAGTCTGGGGAGTCTCTTATGGTGAAGCCAAAAGTGAATCGGTTAATCTCAACATCTGAAACCAGGGGAGAAACAAAGGCTTTAGTGCTTTCTGCAGTTAGAAAACACAGAGGGCCAACATCCAGACCACCAGGGGGCGCTGAAGCCCAACACAGAGAGCTTAGGAAGAAAC
The DNA here is from genome assembly GCF_011125445.2 of Fundulus heteroclitus. Lineage (NCBI taxonomy): Eukaryota > Metazoa > Chordata > Actinopteri > Cyprinodontiformes > Fundulidae > Fundulus > Fundulus heteroclitus. Next base: position 2,310,833 of record NW_023396890.1, read on the forward strand.
TCACTCTTTCTGTCAGGGAAGCTCCTCACATCCGTTTTTCCTATGATGACCCCTAACACTTTCTGAAAAACATTAAAATAATGACACGGAGACAACAATTAAAATAATTCACCCTAAATTACAAATGAGATGTTTAGTAAGTAAATGCCTGAAAGTAGCCGGTGTTTCAGTGAGTTTCAGCAGAAACCAGAGGAAACGTGCCAGCCAGAAAACCACAGAGGGTTTAATATAACGTGTCATAATATAATATAAATATATATTATATAATGTCTATGTTTCTAACGGGGGCCATGCAGCAGTAGATGGTGTGAACTCACAGGATGAGAGAAGTTGGGATGAAGCTCAGAGATGGAGATGAAGCCCTGAGCCGCCATTAAACCTGCTAGCACGGTTAGCTTCTGCTAGCACACAGAAATAAAACCTGCTAGAACACAAACTAACGAGACACACAAAGTTAGTTTAACACAGTAACAATTACTTCTTTCATATTGCTTTTATACTTATTTTTTTTAATGAAAATGTGACAATAAAACAAGCTAACACTTAGCTTAAAAGAAAGGTTTATCTGCTTAACTGAAAGTAGCAAGTTTAACTCTGACTACCTAGAAGCTAAAACTGTTAATAAATGTTGGTTAAAATACCGTTAATAATATTAAACAAGGTTGTTTTACCAGACGAGTGAAAATGACGGTTTTTACCTGCTGACCAAGTTTAATTTTTTACTTTTCGCGCTGCTGCACGCGACGGAACTCCGATGATGCCTTCAATGTCGTCGGAAAAAAGAGCTCCACGGCGGCCGTCTAGTTTTTATTAACTAATGGAGAATTTTAAAGATTATCTACAGAAAGTGTTCTAAATGTGAAAACTGGTTACAGAAGCAAATATCTTGTATTATGAGTGCGACATAGTTGCTGTTACTTGTGGGCCACATGTTTACCGGTATGATTTTAAGGGTCAGATGTTAAAAACGTTGGGAGACATTATATTTATAAACATAGATATCCATAATAAAGGCTAGATGTCTCGTCCGCGCTGCTGGCCAATGGGGGTCGACGTCCGCACGTGGCGGCCATCTTGCCACAGGCAGCTCGCTCATTCGTAACATTGTGTTTCAATGGCGCATGTACTTAAATAACCATACTTCCCTCAATTGTCTAACGATTCTCAAACTGTTTGGTTTGTTAAACAAAAGTCAGACATGTATTTATGACACTGCACACTTATGAATAATTATAACCATGGAATTTTATATGAAAAGAACATTGAATAGAACATACAGGTGCAATAAATATACACATGCACAAGGTACTTATGTTAAATCAATATATCCTATTAAAACTCAGTGTACAGAATGGCAACATGATATATATACACACATATATATATATATATATATATATATATATATAATATATATATATATATATATATATATATATATATATATATATATATATATTATGTGTGGTGTATATATATATATTCATATACATATATATAGTACATTTCTATATATATATATACATATATATGTACGTAATATATATATATATATATATATCTATATATATATGTAACCGTATAATATATATCAGATATATACTATATATATATATCTATATCTAGGTGTGTGTGTTGGTGTCTATATATGTGTATGTATGTATATGTATATATATATATATATATATATATATATATATATATATATATATATATATATATATATATATATATATACACACATATATACACACATACATATATATATATATATATATATATATATATGTGTGTATATATATGTGTATGTATGTATATACACATACATATATATATATATATATATATATATATATATATATATATATATATATATATATATATATATATATATATATATATATATATATATATATATATATATACACTTTTATTTGGGTGTGATTAATTATTTCACAGTCCTAATTTATTTATATTTACATACATACTTCTATAACATGAATATTACTGTTATAATAAAATATGAAATACTGACAAAAAAGGCTTATTGTGTGGCAACCTCTTGATGTAGAAGCATAATCCAGGTTTCAAATTAAAGGTAACACTTTGAAGTTTCATGTAGACTATTCGGATTATATATCAGGAGTAATTACACAAAAGTTCCTATTTTTAAACCATTATAAAAGTGACATTTATTTGCTATAAAAATTGGTACAATAGTCCCCTTCACAAGTATATATAGATGTAGCATGTTGAAATCCCCACCTACACTACTGTGATGGTATACACATGGAAGACAGAGATTTAAAAAATGACCCAAAAAACATAGCTTGGCTAATGCCCTTTGAAAAGGACGGTTTTATTGAGCTTCTGCTGCATGTTGTTGCTCTGTAAGCTAAGGTTAGTTATTTTGGCAATGTGGTGCAGCCTTAACTTAAAAAACAAGGACACAACCAACGTTAACAGCGTATGGTGGTGGCTGTCTTTGCCATAGACAGGTCTGACGAATGACCCACTCTGCTGCCCTGACTACCATCACTGTGCCTTCTGATGGAATCACCAGATTTCCATTGTTTTTTAACTTCAGCAGGTGGTAGCTCTGGTCCTTGATGGCAGATGCAGCATCTGTTACCAAGCTGGCACGGCAGACATCACAGGACAGCTTCTTCAGAGCCCGTCGCTCAACAAATCCTGAAATAAGAGTTGGTATATTAAAATAATTTATAATAACCATGGGGAAATTAGGGGAACATTTATTTTTTTGGACCATTGTGAGATTGATTTCCCTCAAATTTACACCAAAGATTAATTGTCATACAATCGTTATTGGTGTCAGTAAAACCTATATAATTGACCAGTGGTCTCAGCCTTGATAACTTGCGCAAGTAGCCGTGATGCACAACTATGCTGCATGATTAAGTCATTTTTCAACAAGAAAATCTGCAATTTTGACATGTTCAAGCATCAGGAATTATAGCCACGTTCATAACGTTTGTAAGAAACCAAACTGTTTGTAAATCCGTCAAGAATTCAATGAGATAAGAGTATTTGTGTTCGTGCTGATCACTCACCTTACATTAGGTACCACAGAGCACGCCAGAAAGCTTGCCTGAGGCAAGATGGCCGCCGGTGATGACGTTTGAGACTCCGCCGTAAGACATCTAGCCTTTATTATGGATATCTATGTTTATAAATGCAGCTGGTTACCCAATAGATAAAAAAACATCATCCACAAAAAAAATATGAAACTGTCCATTTCTCTATTTTATTTTAATAAACCAGAGATGCAAAAGAAGACAGAAAACGCTTTCTTTAAATATAGACCCGTTTAATAAATGACAATAATTTATAATAAAGTGAATTTATTTCAATAACTCTGTTATTGCATAATCACATTATATAGATTAATTAAACACAGTTATGTTTTCAAGCCTTAATTTCTGTTAATTATGATGATTTTCTGCTTCCCGTTAATGAAAATATGACATTTACGATTCGATTATGACATCAGAGCAATAAAAAAAAGATTGTAACACAGAAATGTGGACTTTATGAAATGTATAGTTCAATGCCTGCTTAAAAGTTATTTTTAAAGCTTTAAATCTGACAAACGAGCCTCATCAGAACACATATTCTTATTTATTGAACATGATTGTAGTTATTTTTTAAGACAAAATATTTTTCTGTGCATAATGAATAAAAGCATAAATTCTGTATTTATATTTATGTTTCTAAAATGTTTGTTTCAATGCAAGATTTAAAGATTTATCAGCAAAAATACATAACTCATATTACATTTTTAACTTAAAAAGCTGTTAAATACTGTGTTAATAAAGTATTCATACTCCAATAAATATCTTTATACAATATAGTCTTCCCAGTTCTTTTGTTATTTGACGGCCAATTTTTGTCTCTAAAGACATACCTGACATGTTTCAAAGTAAGCGTCTGTGAGTTTACAGTCAAGACATCAGATATATCTTTAGAGACACAAATTGGCCGTCAAATAACAAAAGAACTTTAAGACTTGTTCAACCTCTTAAACATTTTGATATTGTGAGTTATTTCTGGGTTTTTGTGACAGATCCACACAAAGGAGCATCTAACTATGAAGAGGAAGTAAATCTTGAATCTTTTACAAATAAAAACCTGAAAGTGTGCCATGCATTTTGAAACAGCTTTCTTTACTCTGAGTCTCAAAGGTTCTTCGGAGATCCTGCAGCATCATGGAGACCAGCAGACGGGTCAGGGAGGAGGTTCTGGTCCAGTTTCCAGCAGGGTCAGGTTCTACAGAACCTCCCAGAGTTCTGATCATCATGTGGACCTGGAGAGAGGATGGACCTCCTGCAGACCTACCAGGACATGGACGTCCACCTGGACTGACAGGCTGGACCAGGAGAGCATTGATCAGAGAAGCAGGAGGACCATGGTGGCTCTGGAGGAGCTGCAGAGACCCACAGCTCAGGTGGAGGTTAACCAGGAGGACCATGGTGGCTCTAGAGGAGCTGCAGAGACCAGCAGCTCAGGTGGATGACCTACTGACTGGAAGACTGTTAGATTTACGCTTGACTGACGGTCTCTAGAAGAGCAGAAGGAATACTCAGCTGTAGTTGCAGTAAAAGCTTGTTAAAAGTTTCCGTATACCTCCTTTCAGATTCTATTAATAATCATCATCATTTTCTTTCCTCTGAACAACAAAAACAAACTTTGTTCTTTTTGTTTTAGCGATAGATCCACCGGCTGGAGGAGCCTGAACCCCACACTGATGGTTTCCTGCACTGGAATGGACCTCACACTGATGAAGTGGGAGGACCAGTTTCTGGGTTTGTCTGGAAATCACAAAGATACATTGGATTCATTTTTAGTTAAGCAGCTTTAGTTAAAGATGAAACCTAATGTCACATTAATTTGCTGCAGAATATGGCAAAACAAAGTCAACTCTTTGCAGTTATTCCTACGTAATCTGATATAAAAAAAAATTGATAATGTAGTGACTGACAGCAAATATTTCCCTAAACACCTGGACTGATCTCCTACTTAATTTAACTTAATTTAAATGAAACAAACATTTTAAATTCTAATTTCATTACATTCTCTGGCTACATTTAGAGTCCATTAATCACAGCTGCACTCTGAAGATTCATCAGATAAATCAGGTGAAACTTTCTTTTGGTTCAATAATTTATTCATAATGAATTCAGAGCTGTCTGCTTCTTCAGACGCGCCTAATAAATCATTTTGTCTGAATCAACGGCGCTCAGAGGAAAAGCTGCTTGTCGCTTCTTAAAAGCAACTCTAGAGATGATCGGCCATGAAGGAGTGCTGTAGGATCCACTTGGTCCGCTTGGTTCTGTGATCCAATGGACTTTTAATAATAAAAATCAAGTTTATTCATAATGCAGTCAATAAAATAATCAATATAATAAAAAGAGGAACCGTAAAATGCTGATAAAATAGACCATGAGTACAATTAGAGCAAAAGGACATTTTAAAATGATGAAAAACGTCTGTAGATACACACACAGCGGTGTTAGGGGATAACTTTTTTAGTGATACAACAGAAATAAGAACAAGAGTCTATTTAAGGTTCTTATTTATGTCCCAGTCTGAGAACTGAAGAGAGGAACTTCCATTTATGGACCCGCCAGTGAAGCCCTGAAGTCAGATCAGCTTCTACTCCCACACTGACTATGTTAGGAAAAGCCAACCTTTCATTTCAGGACATTTATTCTGTTAAGAAATATTTGATGTAACATAAAAATCATTAGCAAATAGTCCTGGTACCAAAACAATTATTTAAAAATAAACCAAACAGCAGATTTTTGTCTAGGAACTTCTAATTAGTCGTCACTGACTTTGTTTCTTCCAGGTATAAATAGAACGTGACACTCAGCTTCATTTGCTTTAACTAATTTTCCAAATAGAAAAGAGCAGAGAACATGGCATCCATGCTGAGCACATGTGTCGTCATAAGTCAGGAACAAGAAAACTGCTTCTCAAATAAGCCTTTTAACAAGCAGTTTCAATATTTCTGATCATTAAACTAATTGTAACATCAGACAAAGAAAACCTTAATAAACACATAAAGCTGTTTTCACCAAACCAATCCACCCAGAACAAAACGGGCCCTTTGTGAAAAAGTAATGGCACCTGAATCCTGATCACTGGTTCTGAGTCTTTAGCATCACTGATGAGGAATCTGGGTTTGCTCTGCTGTGCAGAAATAATTTACTTCACACCCATTGGACGGTGGTTCAACCAATAACAGCCGTGCAGCTCCTGAAGCAGCAAATCAGCAGCAAATCAGCCCAGATCATCACTCTGCCACCGCCAGGTTGGACTGTGGGAATGAGGTTCTGGTTCTGACACATCTGTTAGGTAAACTCCAGATGTAACAGGACATGCACATTCCTAAAAGATCCACTTTTGTTCTGTCAGACCCCAGAATATTTTCCCACAGGTCTTCACCAAATAACATCATCAGGATGTTTTTAGGTGAATCTGAGACGGGCCTTCGTGTTCTTCTGGGTTAGCAATGGTTCTGGTCTTAGCTCTCTCTCAGTTTCTCTTTGTGATCATGACCTCTGACCTTCCTGAGGCAGAGCGGCCTGCAGAGATTAATATGTAAAGAGTTGCTGTAGAGAACGGACTCGTAGGTTAATTTCAGGCCCTTATGTCGCATAAAACCACATAAATATCAGTAAGGTCCTTTCAAAAACAACATTTTCAGCAACAAGACTATGTAGCTTCACAATAAATCCTCCTTTGTTACATGTGGTTTCTGAATCTCTTAAAAATCATGTTTATTTTCTTTAAGAAGAAGATTTTTCTCAGACCGCGGTCCTGGTACGGGCGTGCTGTGTTCTGGTTCTAAGACGATGGATTCATGGTCCAGCAGAACATCCTGAACAAAAACACCAGGGGAGGAAAGAAGCAGACGGTGAACGCGTAGAAACATAGAAACTCTGCTCATCTATAAACTGAATGGTTGATAACTTCCTTTTTGCTCTGCTGTGTTTTCTGGTCTGGATCTGATGGTAAATCCTGTGAACACGTGTGATCAGGAAGTGAAGGAGCTGCGGTTTATCCACGCCATGAAGGACCCGTCTCTGCTGCCAAGGAAACGAGCGCAGCAGTTGTTATCCGGGCGGTTTTGGTTCTCACGCACACGTCTGAATGAACGCGAGGAAAAACAAAGGAGCTTTTGTTGGAAATCCAACAGGTTTCTGCGCACCGTCCTTCAACAATCTAATGAAAGCAATCTGCATTATTTTATTGAATCAGACCAATAAAACATAGTGTCCCGTGCACGGTGAGCAATATCCTGGCACGGCCCACACTTCCACATCCAGCTATGGCTTTCGCAGTCGTTGGCAGGAGAGCGCGAGGCTTTATTGGCTTCCCCCGACATGGAAGACATCCAGACTAGCCGTGGACGCTGTAATTTCCCTGCCACCTGCGCGCCTGTCTGCTCTGGAGCTGCAGCAGCGATCAGCCACTGAGTCCAGCCGGCCTCCATGGGCACAACACACTCCGTCTTTTGTTAGGAAGGGACATGACTGCAAAGGAGACGTTAAATTAATTTAATGATATGCTGATGAAAGGTAGAAAAAGTCAGTGGCATGGATGCATGAAGTCACTTCCATCGTTGTGCCGCCATGAGGAGGTGCTGGGAGGACCGCTGAGGCGAGGGTTGTCCTCTCCGTGGTGGGACTGACTTTTTCATCGACTGCTAGATGATTCAGCCGTCACACAACAAACCTGACATTTTAAGAAATAAAAATTATTCATTTAAAGTGAAAACCCTTCCAGGCTCCATGCAGTGTTGCTCTCATTGCTGCATACATTTTTATTATAATGGAAACTTTCTCCTGAGCACTCGGATTCAATCTAAAGATTTTCTACATTTTCTATTGTACTGCTTTCTAATTATTAAATAAGAAAAGTTTCAAGTGTGCTCAAATAACCTTTAATTTGCATCATAAAGAAAATGGCCTGAAAAAAGGTCTCTCCTCCCCAACATTACCCAGAGGAGCGTCGCAGAGACCTGTGGTAACTCTGGAGGAGCTGCCTCAGCTCAGGTAGGACAATTATTATTGGTCCATGTGAAAATGTGTGTAAAAAAGTAAGTCTTAAAAGTCCCGTTTAAAGTTTACCACAAGCTGGAGACACAAGCCAACTTGTAGCAGAAGGCACTCTGGTCAGATGAGACCAACATCTGATCTTGTTGCAGAATGAGCAGCAGAAAAGGAACCCTGCAGTTCCTGAACACATCGTCAGCACAAGGGAAACACGGTGCTGGCAGCGTCATGCTGTGGGGGGGCCATGAAGGCTGGTCTGAGTTAAAGAGACACGACGGCCTGAAACATGGAGTCAGATCTATGGGTGGACGTTTTAGATAAAAGCACAGCCATGTGATACTTTATTGTGATTTCTTCCACTTTGTTCTGTTCTCTTAAGCTGCTTCCACAACTGAACCAGGATCAGTAAAGTCTGACCTTTGCAGCCTTTACAGTCAATTTGCTGAAATCCTGAGTTCTTTTAAATGAAGATTAAAACACATTTGTTTAGGACTGCCTTTGACTGTTAAACTGGTAACTGGAACATTCATTGATTCTAAAATCATTAATTTTTGCTTTTAGTTTCCATTTTTTCCGTTGTTTTATTTTGTTTCAATTTTCCTACATTTTATTCCGGCTGTTTCTTTACGTCTGTTTTCCTGTGTTTTAATCATGTAAAGCACTTTGCATTGCCCTTGTGCTGAATTGTGCTGTAATAATAAACTTGCCTTATATTTCATTATGCAGCTTTCAACCAGTGAGGAACTGGTCCGGGAGGCCAGAACCAGAACCCGTGTTTGATCCCTTATAAATCAGAATAAAACAAGACGAGGGTTCAGGTTGTGTCCTTTCCTCATCGTATTAATGTGCATCATGCGTTCATCTTTCCTCCTGCAGGGCAGAAATCCCGCCGTGTCGCAGAGCTGCACATCTGGAGCTGAGCGTCCAGCTGCTGCTGAGTGTTTGCAGCATCCAGAGTCAAAGTAGTTCCCTCTGACAGGCCCCGCCCCCTCACCTGTGACCTCAAGCGCCTCTTTCATCGTTTAAAAACGGCTGCTTCAACATCTTTACGTCAGGTCAGAAACACATTTCTTCACTTATCACTGGATGATTTATGAAACAGCAGCTGTCAGCTTTTTGTCAAACTTTTTCCACTGAACAATGAGAAATGATATTTTTCCAGCTTTAAAAACAGTGAGAACTGATGTTGTGGACATGTTCAGCAGCTTTGGGTTAACATACTGGATGCTGACAAATAGTAGAAATAATATCTGAGCTTCAGCACTCACTGATGATAAATGTCACAGTTAAACCTGAGCATGGGAAATGTTTTCTAGCATGAAAGACTTTGATGCTTCTTAGAGTTTTGGACAGAAAAAAATAAATGATTTCACTTTATTTTGTTCTTTAATTCAGGTTGATTTCCATCAACTTGACTTTTATTGTAGATACCTGGCAACAGCCTTTCTCATCATTTCTATACATCTTAAAGACAGAGGAGGCTGCAAGGTGGGACTTCTGCCTTACAGTGAGGAGGTTATGAGTTCATCTCAGTTTTTTCTGTATATGTATTATTGGTTTTATGTATGTGCGTGTGTGTGTGTGTATATATATATATATATATATATATATATATATATATATATATATATATATATATATAGAGAGAGAGAGAGAGAGAGAGAGAGAGAGAGAGAGAGAAACAGAGATATTTGCCTGTGCATAGTATTTTTTATTATTTATTATTATACATGGATGTTGATATTTTCCTCAAAAATGTTTGTTGGTTTATTCAAACATAGACAATTGTTATGACATTGCTTTATTAAGGCTGGAGCCACTTAGCAAAGTTTTTTTGACAAGGGGAAGACAAAATAAGATTTGATCTTCTTTCTGCTTTCTTTTGCTCATGGGAGTGTAAGACAGAAAGTGACTGTTTTTTGATTTTTGCCACGGAGCCATAAATAAATGTAAATCTTAATGTTTTTTCACCATTAAAATTGTACGTTTTTCACAAGAAGCGGCTGAGAGAACCAGTCTAACCCAGTGCAATAATTTAGAACAATCAGGTTAATTGACCAGAACTTTTTTTATAGGTGTCCTATAGCACTTTTTAACGGACACCCTGCAGCCAATCAGAATTGAGTATACACCAGACCCTGGTGTAATTGGACCTAATCGGTACAAAATAACTTATTTACTAGAAAAGACGTGATGCAACTTAAATATGAGCATCTTTTGATGATTTAATGCGTGTAGAGGCCTTACCTAGATTTAAAGAAATAAAAACCTCTAAGCTGTTGTATAATATTAAGAATAAGCTAGCTGTGTTAACTAGATAACCTGGCAGTGGCTCCGTTGAGTCCTGTAAATTCCTGCGGTTCTGTCGCTGTTGCTCAGATAAAGATGTGACCCAGATAGTTTTTCAGAGTGGATGTTTTTCTCAGCGCAGCATGGATGGCCGTGGCTGAGACGCATCAGAGGCGTGTGAAGGCAAACCATGCTGCTCTGATCCTACGTCCAACTGGACGTCATTTACGTCCTGCTCAAGCCAGACTCTACAATTAGAGGGAAAGACTTTGCTTCATCTGTCTCTTTCAGTCTGGGGACGCGGTGCTGGGCCTTGGGATGGTAGTAACATCACATATGGAAGACATCATGCTGCTACAGAGCAGCTTCTCTCACCAGGCACTAATAACAGTGTGGCTACGCATTTAATAAAAAGGAATGGAACGAATTATGGCTCCATGCTAGTCAGGGCCGACGTGTTCTGCAGCGCAGGAGCCCCGGCCGCCAGCTCAGACCAGCAGAGACAGGGGGGGGGGGGACCGGGTTCAGGCTGCGGTACCGAAGGAGGAACACACAGAGAGATCCGGAGGCTGTGGGGAGCCCAGATCAGGCTGGGTCTGATGTGTGGTAATGGGACAGTAAGAGCAGCTTGACAGGGTTAAACTGGGTCTGAAAACCCAAACTAATGTTCTCCATGATGAAGAACATGTTGAGGAGTTACAGGAAAACAGCCTGACTGAGGTCCTGAACGTCTCTGTAGCCAAGATGCAACTCTAATGGAGCTTCAGCGACATCCAGCTGATCATAGTGCTCATGGTTGTGAATGTATCAGAACATCTTTTGGGAATTTCCTTTAAAGAAAGTCTTTTTAATTAAAGAAGTCAGGAGAAATCTTCACAAATCTCCTGGAACCTGTGATTTTTATTCAATCCATAAAACAGAGACACACGTGTAGCTACTGTACATGATTCTCCCTCAGCCTCTTTTACAGGGTTTTATTTGTCACATTTATTTAATTTAAAAAAGCACACAGAATATTAGAAACGAAGCTAAACAGAAGAGAAAAGTTCTCTGTAAATCTACAATTAGATAAAACCTTTTTACTCAGCCTAACTAAACCTGTTATAAGTCTGCAGATTCTAATTACATTAATCTTATGAGATCTATAATTATTAACACCAGTCTACATTAAATCCAGCGTTATTACTGCGTTCCCAGAGACTGAAGTGGCCTTTTCTGTTAGAGGAGAAGGCAGACGCAGTGGAAGTGGGTGTTTTTCCTTCATGGGTGGGCAGAGCTGCTCCTAAGCCGTCTCTCTGGATGCAGAGACATGTCTGATCCTGGATCAGCTGCTGGAGGCGACAGGTTAGTTCAGACCTACAGCATGCAGGGAATCCTGATGACCCCATCAGGAGGAACGGACGCTGAGCTGCAGGCCGTAAATCTCCCTCCTGGTGGACCTCCTTCAGTTCATCTTTAGGTGTGAGCTTCAGCTTGGAGCTTAAAATTCTCATTATTGCAGTTTTACTGCATTATCGCCTGACAGGGACTCATGGCTGTTTCTGATTGGACGGAGAGCATTTTGGGACAGAAACTCAACGTCTTTCTTCTTACCACTCCTCCATTAAGAGCAGATTTGAACCGTCTGGATATAAAGTTGGTCTATTAGATAAAACCAATTTAAGGTTTTTGGTGGTAATGTGGAAAAGTTCTGCAGAGCTGTGTGTTTGGACCACCTAGCAGTTTCCCCTGCTTCCCTGCTAATAATGTTGCAGTATAGGCTACTTTAAACATCCACTATTTCACTTTAGTCTCGGGTAATTCTCACTGTATGTGAGCCATATTCGTTCCAGAGGAGTTTTCTCTGAGATGGTTCTGTGCTGACCCGTCCTGCCTCCTCAGTTATCTTTGATAGATGTGTTCATTCTAGGCTGAATTGCAGCCATAACATTAAGATCATAGTAAGTCTGTCATTGATTCTCTGCAGCCCTGATGCTCGCTGCTGCACACATAGAGACACGCAGACTGGAAAAAGATATATTCGTGTTGTGAAAAGATGAATTAACTGAGGATTAGGTGTGCATACCAGGCTGCTCTTCACTCACATACTCCCAGACACAAAATCAAATACATCTGCTAAATATCTTAGTAATTGCAGGTCCATCAATATCATATTAGCCGCTCCTTCCTTGCCTGCCTATTGATCCGTGCTGCAGTGGGCGTTCATGCACTGCTTTCAATGTGCTCTGTTACCTGTCTGTTAGAGGCGGGGGGGGGGGGGGGGGGGGGGGGGGGGGGGGGACTGACGATGCATCACAGCTGAGCTGAAGGGTGGGAGGATTACTGCTTGTCCATTGATCTGGGAAAGTGAAGTGGCTCCGTCTCAGATGGACACTTTATGGCCCGCTGAGCCTGTTCTGGGTCCGGGTGTTAGGATGGAGGGTTTGGGTTTTCAGACAGTATGGATTTCTGCAGGAAAGGCCGTGGGCTCATATTAAAGATGGCATTGCATTCAATTAGAGCATTCAGAGTGTTTTAAATTGGCTTCTGGAGAAAAATGCATATCAACATGTGCAGGGAAGAGGAAAGCTTGAACTCATTCTTTGTTCTGTCTCTGACAAATGAAATTAATTTCTCTTTATTATAACAAGCACATGTCAGTAAGCATGATAACAGGTGGCATGGTGCTCCAAGCTAGCACAGCGCTTTGAGCCAGGCGCTGCGTCCTAATCTGCAGATATTCTCACATCTAGAGGCCTTGTAGAACGTGATCAACCCTCTGTTAGCTTTCTGCTGCTTCTCATCGGGTCTGCAGTTCCTCCTCATCTTTCACCTGGCAGCAACACACAGAGCCTAAAGTAGGAACATTTTTACCATTTAAAATAAAGAGCACAAAGTGGTGCAGAATTACCCAAAGGGAAAATAAACCATAGATGTTTTAAATTTGTTATTCAGCTCCATTTACTCTGATACCCCTACATAAAATCCAGGCCAGCCAATGACCTTCAGAGGTCTGGGTGAATGCTCGATTCTGATTGGCTGCAGGGTGTCAGTTAAAAAAGGGTCTATGACAAATATAAAAAGTTCCAGTCAAACAGCCTGATTGTTCTAAATTGTTGCGCTGCCTCAAACGTTAGCTGGATACCTTAGCAATGCCTCACAACAAGAGATGTTCTTTCAGCCGCTTTTTATGAAAAACTTGTGGAAAAAAACATTAAAAACTTGTGAAGAAAATATTAAAACATTAATAATTGATTTAGTATTAATTTCTTTCATAGGTGGCCATGGTATAAGCAGGATAATGCCCGATGAGGTGTCTATTATCAGAAATTAATATCTAGAATGTAGTTTAATCTCATTATTAATACAGCTTTGCTGGGACAGCCTCAGATTTGTCAGAGAACGTTAAATTGTGTTTGAAAATGAAACGTCTCACAGAAGACTGGAAATAGAAAGAGAGACAGAAGCAAACCCACCCAGAGATGAGCGCTGCTGCCTTGCTGCAGGAACTGGTTTCAGCTCCCAGCCTGGAGTCGTTCTGCATCAGGTTCTCCGTGTGCATGCGTGGATTCTCTCCAGGTACTCCGGCTGAGCGGTCTCTGTGAATCGTCCTCAGGTAGGACTCATGGACCGGTTACCTGTCCAGGTGTCCTCCACCTCTCAGCCAGTGATCTCTGCAGACAGGGGTCTGCAACCTGATGCTCCAGAGCCTTTCACAGCGCCTCATAATAACCTTAACCAAAAAATTATAACGAATCAAACTATCTTTTTAAACATTGATATGATAACAAATGCAGATTTTTGTAAAATCTCTGTTTTTTTCATGCAGTAATTACATTGAGAATGACACTCAGAGTACCAGCAGTATTTGTTTTACTTTTCTTATCATTAGGTTGGAAATCAAGTTCTTTTTAACATCATTCTCCTCAAATATCAACATCCAGTAATCAGAGGTCGGCGCTGATGTCAGGCCGCCTCTGTCAGTCTGCCTCAGGGCAGCTGTGGCTGCTAGCATAGCTCACCACCGTCAGTGAATGACTGACTGTGGTGTGAAGCGCTTTGGGGTGGTCGGACGAGTTAAAGCACTTTAAATACAAGACATTTAGCATTTCTACCATTTAAATTATTAAATTATAGATGGAGCTTCAGCTTTCAGATGTTTGATCCATGGAGCATCCTTTCTTAAAGGCAAACAAAGCTGGAAAAATGTCCAGTTTTTTTCTCTTGTCATCGTTGTTGTTAAAGTCCTGACCTAGATGCAGGACTGGTTTTCTTTTTTCTTGGTTCTCTGTTAGCCGAACCCCCCCCCCCCCCCCCCCCCCATCCTTTATCTGTACCCCAGTGTCCCTGCCTCTCTCTCCTCCCTGTGGTCGGTCAGCGTTAGCAAACTACAGTCTGATGTTTCTCTGCATTCACCTTTCCTCCTGAGTGCGTCTTGCTTCTTGCTGGCCATTAATCCCTGACCTCTGCAGCCTCTGAGGAAAGCGCTCGGTTATTAAACCATGAGACTCCTGCAGCTCATCCGCTTCTCTCTGGCCCTGCAGAGAGAAGCGGATCAGCTGCAGTCTCAGCTACTTAGAGTGTAGCTGGAGGATGTGGTTAATTCCTCAAAGTTTAATTTAATATCTTTCATATTTGCTGGTGGTTTTCTGCTCTGGATCCGGGGTCCAGTCATTCAGAACAAGTTCGGTTCTGGAGAGACCAGATTGGATTCGCCAGGTTAAACTGATGTCGACCACTTCTCTAACCACTTTAGTTTAATATCCCAGGAGAACAGCTGAAGCGTCTGTTAGCTTGTTTCTGAATCTTGACAACCTGTTGCAGATGTGGGGTCACCCTCATTAAGAGTAAAGGATCCTCTCAGAGTGCTGCATTTCTCCTCAGCTTCCTGTTTTTAATTCCCAGTAACCGTGTTTCATAGTAAATTAAACCCAGACGTTGGAAACCTGGAAATCACTGAAAAACTTCTTCACAGCAACAACTAAATCCCTCGGATCCAAAGCAGAGTGAAAACTTCTCCCTGCCGGATCTGGAGAACATCTGTTTGAATCGATCTTTGGTATATTTATTAAACTGTCACCACCAGGACATGTAAGATGAGATCCTGGATCTTCATCCCAGCGATTAGTGATGGGGTCTGGCTGAAAGTCTCTGTTCTAGCCTTGATCTGCTAATTAAAGAGGAAACATGGGTGCTGTAAATTCTGACGCTTGGCTGCATCTCTGGATGTTCGCTCTGGCATCGGTACGAGCCGTTATGATCTTAAAGACATCTGCAGGAAGCGAAGATCTGAAGGACTCGTTTTTAATATTTAAAGATTTGATTCCAGTTCCCTTTTAAGATGATCCTGTTCTCGTTAGAGAGCTGGTGGAAAAACTGGGTCACTTTTGTCTCTCTGGAGCAGAAAATCTGCGTTTAAAATGCATCCAGAGGATCTTTAGACGGAGGCGAGGACGGGGAACCCTCAGAGCCTTTCTGTTTCGTTATTATTAAGTTTGATTACTATATGTTCTTTGTTTCATGGTGAACTTTTTGTTGTTGTTTATGTTCTTCAAATGGCCAAATCTGTTGTAAAGAACATAACTTTCTACATTTTAAACCAGTAAATATCTGAAAAATGTGGAACGCACCATATTGGTACCCTAATACTTCTAATTGAAATCAATTAAGCATGAACTGTTGCGATCCCCAGAGGTTTGATTATTTTAGCTTTAGGCTCTGGGGATCCTGCATCTCTTAGTATTAAACTTTTAGTATCGTTATTAATCTGTAGATTTGGTTCCTTTCTGTTCCTGTTGTTAGTTTTCTGCTCATTATGATTCTGTTTATTCTTGTTTCTGTTAGATCTTTATTTTCCTGCCTGCCTGTCTTTAGTTTAGCTACTGAGTTTATTTTGTCATATTCTGTTTACTCCTTGTGGTTTCTGTATTCTTGTTAGGTCCTTGTCTCCTAACACCTCATTGCTCTCCTTCAGCTCAATTAGCTCAGTAACCGTTTGGATCGAATGGTCAGAGTTCTGGTCCTGTTGTTCTCTCTGTGGTATAATGTTCCATAAAATCCTCATTATTTCCTTACGATTAGACCCAGAAAACTAATTTCTCAGGTTCCCAGCATTGGTGGCCTAACAGCAGTCCAACCACATTTCAACCATGACATCCGGATTTCTTGTCATCTTTTAAGTTTTGACCATTTTCACCTTTCTAAGTAGGCAAAGCTGTTTTTCTATTTTTTCAGTTAATTTTTTGCTGAAAAAAAATTTATGTGGACATCTTGAATATAAATAATGAACCTAAACCTACATTTTTGGCACACATTCTTCAACTAAGGGTGTAAATGAGTATTATAGTGGAGCTTTTAATTTACCCCTGATGATTTTTTTTCAGATGACCCAATCAGGAATGTCAGTTCTGTCTTAGAGAGCCGGTCCAGTTGGCTGGAGACTGAAGGATATTGACATCTCTACTGAAATTAAATCAAAGCTTAAATGACTACAGTGATAAACAACAATATAAATGTCAAGAAAGCACCAATCTGACTGTATAATTGGTTCAACAGCCACATTCAGGTCTTAGATCGATTACACGTACAAGGACGGTATATCAGGTGTTAAATAAAATTTTCCAAATATACGACGGCGACCCGTGCTTGACCCAAGCATTAAATCAGAATGACAGTGGGACACGGTACCTATAAGCACATATCCCGACCGCCTATAAACTAAACAGACAGTTATTGATTCCCACCTTCTCCCCTCCGCGGCGCTTCGACAATATTAATGGATCAGGAGAGTCGCTGCATGGCCCTGTGTGAGATCCCTGATGATGATCCACTCGTAGCTCATGCAGCGCGACTCCATTAACCAGCATGGCCGGAGCGGCCGGCGCTTTATGGCCGCCTGCGTCAAAGGTCAAAGCAAGGAGCCGAGAAGTCAGAGACGCGCCGATGAATGAAATGCTTACACATGAGAAAAGCTGCTGTCTGGTGTCAGCTGCACATTTGACCGTCCTACATTCCACCATTTGACCTATAAAGCTAACTTTGCTTAGTACAAGAAATGTTGGCAGTCTTTGAAAGCGAGGAATAAATGTATAGTTGGTCGTTTTTGTTTGATTCAGGCTCAGAGAATAGCAGTCGTGCTCCTAGATTTAGATTCTTTCATGCAATCAACAGCATATCTGTAAAAACTGACGGTAGCTATGTTTACAGGGACAAAAGTAATCGGAATAAACGGCCGAATGGAATAAAAAAGCGTCATGTAAACAAGCCAATCTCAATATGATGATTGGATTAAACTCAATCTGAATTGTAATCTGAGTGAGAGAGGTGGTTTATGCCGGTTAATAATCTGATCAATGTGCGTATAAACGCTGGTCAGGATCAAGTCCAGCCTGGACGAGATTAACGAAGTCGTAATAAACTGCTTTCTTTACTATTTCTGTAGTTTAGCAACAAGAGCTGTGAAAGCAGGAAAAAACAGCCCAACAAGAACAAACTGCTATACTGGATGTTTTGACTTTATGTTCGCTCTGTGCGGTAAATGCTAACGTTTCAAGAATGTCAACAAAACTGTAAAGCTGGAAAAAATGAGATGCATCCAAACCTATAAAACCTATCATGATGAACCCAGCCGTCCCTCTTTGTCCCCTTCTGTCTCCGCGTCTCTCTCGCCGTCCAACAGAGCGAGTCCTGTCCCAGAATAAACTGCATGTGGAGGGTGATGTCTATTTCACATATTTCTACTGCAGATAAAGAAGACACACCTGACAACAAACGTCACAGAACCTGAATTTAAAAGCTGAAACATCCCATTAGGTCTAGGACATGTCACAGCTGCTAATGTGGTTTAGTAATGTTATTTTTCTCTTATTTTCTATTTCATTAAATACAAGTTGCTTCAGTTTGATGTAATGAATGCAGACGTGAAAAACAATAAGCCTGAAATCCAGAAAAATGCTCCGATTTCTTTTAAAAAACTCAGCTCAGAGGCTTAAGTTACAGAAGCTGATGGGAGGAAAGCTTCTGCTCTCTGTCCATTTCCACACTCTGTCAATAGATTAACACGTCGCTTTAGGAACGTTTCAGTAAAAACATCCAGTTTATCATCAATTTATCCAGCAATGATCAACTGGATGTTCTGTTACTTCAGGAGGGAATCCTCTGACCAGCAGAAGTTTGTTGTGTTGTTGGCAGCAACAATGCAGAAGGAAGAGACCACCACTCAGATAGAAATTACCCTCAAGCGTCAGAATAAAAAAATTTAGTCAGAATTTGAAAAAAAGACACAATCAGATACAAAATTCTCAGAAAAACATTTCTACAACAGTTTGTTTTCTAATAAATTAGGTTTTACAAAAATACACAGTTGCATATATGAGAACCATTTGTGGAGGTCAGAGTAAAATGAACAGCAAACAGTTAGAAATAAAAAATATTTATGTCTGCAAATATGCAAACATCACACTGACATAAAGAGGAAGTCTACAGCATGGATAAGTTTTGTACATTTTGCATGTCTGGCACCTATTTCCACCAAGTAGTGCATCCTTGTTACAATTCAGACAGAGAAATAAAAGAAAAAAATGAATATTTAACAGTCAATAAAACAATGATCTATATAACTGTAGAGTTACACAGAGATGAACAACTGGTACCCAACCTGTTTGCATGTGGTTCTACCATTACTCTAAGTGCTTTCCTTGGCCTGTGTGGTTCTGTAGAGGTTCTTTAGCCCTTTGACCAACAGATTAACTGCAGCTGCTTTGCTTGTAATCTCAGGTTGTGCTTTAAAACGGTTTGGACAAACGCTTTAACCTTTTTGAGGTGCTAAAGGCAAGAAGTTCCCAGAACGGACAGATGAAGCAGTGTGCATGTCTCAGTGGTTCTGAGGAGTTCCGGTTTGCTAACGTGGCTCAAGAACTTGTAGCTTAGAGTTTCTAAGCCTCATTTTTGCCTTGAGGACAAACACGCAGCTTCAGCCAGCCTGACTGGTGGATTTTCAGAGCTTTGGTGGTAGCCGTTCAGCTCCAGCCAAAATCCTGGCCGGTCATTTGGTAGAACTTGAGATTGAAGGGTCTGTAGAAGTCTCTGAGCCGGAGCAGGACCTCGGATGGTATCTGAGGATGAGGTCTGCCCTTAGACTTCCCCAGGCAGCGGGGCCTGGCACTGCCCACAGGCTTCTTCAGGCACGGGAAACCTTTGGTCTGGTTGAAGTAGAAGTGCTTGTCTGTCACCACCCGTTTGAGGCCTAGAAAGTCCTGGACTCGTCCCATCTCGCCCGCCGGGTCCGTCACCAGGCGTTCCCCGCTGACGAACAGGAAACGGGACAGAGGAAAGTAGCGCAGCCAGTTCTCCAGGTGCTTGGCGTAGATGCCGACGCGTATGGCGCTCCAGGACGTGTCGATGAGCCCCGTGGTGGTGTTACGGAAGGCCATGCTCTGGAAGGACGGCAGCTCAGGCGCTTTGGACACGGACTGGGTGTAGTCGGACACGGCTCGGGTCACCGGGTCTCGCACCACCACGATGAGCTTAGCCTGCCGGCTCATGGACTGGATGCGCTGAGGGGCTTCTTTGGTGATGAAGTAGCTGGGGGTCTTCTCCATGGTGATCTGACCCTCCAGAGTACGAGGCATTAAGCTCCTGCATGAACACAAAAACAACATTACAGTTTTTATTGGTTGCTTTGACACAGCAGTCAACTCAAAACCCACATTTTTCAAAACAGTTAACGCAGAGGCCTAAACAGTGGCACCAATGGTCAAAATTAAACATTTTGTTTGCAAAAGGCTCCAACTCTGCCAAAACATTTAAAATATGAACCAAAAGCTAATTTTGCCCTCAAACAACACAACCTGCACACAAATGTTTGAGCCCTTCCAATCATTCGTTACACAAGGGGCAACAAAATACAAAACACCACACTCAGTGTGAATCAGTGCACCATTGCTGGTTCATTATAGCCAAAGACTGTAGGCAGCTTACATGTCAGTGTCATTTGTAGTCAAATTTGCGTTTTTGCAAAAAATGGATCCAGAAGCAAATATGTTGTGATGCAAATTTTATTGATTCTTCATTCTTTTTTTTTTTCCAGATAAACAAATGAAATATTCCAAAAAATGAAAGATTCCAACAGAAAATACTAGGGCTGTTTGTTCCTTCTAGTCCATTCTGTCCTGACGAATAGGCCACATGGCCTCATCTACGTCACATTCAATATTTTCCCTTGCACCTAGGGAAAATTTCTTCTTCCATGCCTGATCCATCCTTTGACATGCCTCTGCATCTATATCATAGGCAGCAGCAGTCATTGCATTGAGCAAGGGCATCTGTTCATAGGGGCGGTGATCACATACCTTCCATCTCCATGCACTGAAGAATTCCTCTATAGGAATAGATATATCTGTATATACTGTATAGCAGCATTACCTGCTGTCCCGTCAAAAACTCTTACAATGGATGCAACCGTGTTTCTATTGAGAAAAGGTTGGACTCTTTGTCCTGCACCTCTAAGTGAAAGCCATGATTTACCACATGATCAATCATGGTTGCCCAAATTTCATCTGTAACTTCAGCCCTTCCAGCTACACCTCCACCTCACACATGAATTCCTCTTCCTCATAATCTTCTTCCCCTGACCCATCTACCTCTTTCTCTGACTCTCATCTGCCTTAGACAATCCATGCTTGCAAAGAACAATACACAACATGACACCTTTTACGTAAAGCCTGCAAACTGATTGCAAATTGAAAAATTGTGTAAAGAAGTGTCAGTCAGGTGATTCAGTGATTTCATTCTGATCAAGAAGTTTCTAAGAGCTTGGAACATTATGGTTTTTGTTTTGCTACCACAGCTAAAGCAATGGAGTTTGGACTGCATGAATGACATCTGTGTTAACTGTTTTGTAAAAGGGTGGGGAAAATGAGTCAAACCAATGAGAATGGGTTAACTCATTTGCAAGACGTGTCTTTTGCTATGCAGAGATGGTGATGCTGAAAACTGAAAGGTTGCCAGTTTCTTCAAACAGGTCAAAGCAACCAATAAAAACTGTAAAAAATCTGCATATCTTAAACATTCAGCATCTACAATTTGTGAAAGAAATCACTATGTTATTCTGTTCTAAGCACATTATTTCACATTTTCTGAATAGTTTACAAGTCTTGTTCATTTTGCTTATAGTTTGAGATAAACCTGTGACTTTAAATGTTGGCAGAGATGAAGAAATAAAGTCAGTGCTGACAAACAGAGAGAGAGAGAGAGACTGCCCAGTAAGGACTGCAGGAAAGGCTTTTCTCCCAGCTGCTGCTCCTTAATGTGTTCCTTAATTCCAGGACAGATTCCTGCTGGACCCGAGGAGGTTACAGAAATTGTTCTATGCCATTCATGTAATGCAGATGTGTGTTGATCCTCATAAAAACTTTTACTCAGCTGGAATCGCGGCTCCAGGAGTTGCAGGAGGACGATACAGGAGCTAGAAACACCTCCAGGGTCTTTGGGTTACCAGGTCTCTTCTGCCCTGGCTGCCATAGCTACAGACGTCACTGTTTCATTGTTTTTGCCTTCCCTTATGGTCGGCCAATGACTTTATTTTGGTGGTATTTAAAGGAATGAGGTATAGAAATGTAGTTTCTCATTCTGCATAATGAAAAGCTGCTGATATGGGTCATGTTGCACTGTCTGCAGTTCAGTTTTGCTACGCTAGCATCAATATGCTACATGTCAAAGTTAGCAAAGGCAGAGACGTTGATCCAGTTTCTCTGCGTTCTCATGAAAATAGAACAATTTTTAGAAGCGGCTTGAATAAAGAAAGAAGAGGAAAAGATCATGAAGAGCGGCTCTGATAGCTGACAGCATGTTGTCAGAGACGGCTTGCAGCTAGCGCTAAACCGGGACGTATCACCGCTGAACAGAACCCAATAAATACCTGAAAATGAAAGCCAACAGCACAGATTCACACCAGATTCTGCCGATAGTCAGTTGTGTGAAAAGGGCTCAAGAAAAAGGAGATGCTGACACTTCTTTGTCAATTTGTACCTGTGTTGCCATTTCTTCCTTTCCTACTTGCATCACTGTAAACACAGTTAATGCCTATGTATTTAAACCATAGGGCATCAGTTTATTGTTCTTTATAGTTCAGTAATTTCCTGAATTATGGAGATAATAGATATATCTCAATTATTTTTATGATAATAGTATTAATTAAAACCTTTGCTCTACAGCCTGGTCTCCACCTGATGACAGATGAGGACCGCCTGATCGAACCTTAACGTCACAGACTGTAGACAGTATTTATCACGGTCATTTAACAGGTTTCTTTACCATATTAAAACTACGTTAAATCCCTGAAGGTCATAGTTGGTATGAAATGTTCTGCAGCCTACAGCTGAGCATGAAAGAACAAATGCAGGAAGGCAGGAAATGGCTGGTTGGGTTCAACCGGCTGCTTTCTAGGCTCATAAATGTTCCTGCAGGCTGTCTCAGCCTCCAAGGGTTTCAGTAATGTTCTTTAAGTGCCTAATAAGGAGTTTTATGAATGACAAATTTCTCCTTGATTTCATAAACCATTGCGCCACTAAAACCCGAACCAAAGGACTCCTGCACTCATCTTGCCATTGGCTCGGCTCTAAGCCAGGTTGCTGCAGCCTGTGAGGCGTTCTGGCTCTACCAGCAGCTTTTAGAGAGCTGGATTACCGTCTTCCCTGTTATCCTCACCGCTGCTGAGATGACTTACAAACTCTGAAGCTGTGATGAAGCGCCAGAACACGTTTCTTTAAAGCCTCATAAAATACCAGAACAGGCTGTACAGAGATTGAAGGAAATCACGGGGAAAGGAAAACGCATTTGTCTTTTGTCCTGTACTATATTTAAGAACTAGCATAATAAAGAAAATAATGTTATAACTGTCTTTTTCTATAAAAGCAACAATTTTCACTGCGTGGAGATTCAAAGCATGGACTTGGTGTGTGTAAGCAGTGAAGAAGGCCAGAGCTGCTCGTTTCCAGGCTTCCCTTCCCTTCAGAGCGGCCGTGTGGTGGCGGGCGGGCGGGCGCAGACTTCCTGGTTGGTCTGTCAGTGAAGGTCTTATGAAGCTCTGCTCGTCTGTCTCTCATCCAACTTTACTCGCTGCGCTCCAAGTGCAGCATGTCCTCTGGTGTGCAGCGCCAAATGCGCAGCCTCGGGTATTCAGAAGAAATATCTGAGCTGCATTAGAGGGCTGGAGCAAAGCTGAACGGGAGGAAAACAGAGAATCCCAAACAGAGACCAGTTTTGGAAACATGGTTGTTTCTATGGCTTCCTTCTCTTCGGGGATCTTTTAAAACGTCAGTTTTGAGCCGACGCTTTTACCTCAACCTGCTGAACTGAAAGCGGGATTTGAGCTGCTGGATCAGGGGCTTATTTCTGGTTGTCACATGATGTAAAGGGTGATATAGTTTTAAGACATCTGGTTCCTAGAAGAAAGAAGGCAATGTCTTATTTATGACCATGAAAGCTGCTTTTAAAGGAAAATTCCAGTGTTGGATCAAAACTCTTGGGGGTATTTAGTGGTAAAGGTTCTTTGTGGCGTTGCACCTATAACTCCTGAGCTCACCTTGTCTATCTGTGTTCTCTGCATCTCCAAGAACATTTTTTTCTCTAATCCAACAGAGAACATGCAAAAGCAATTAAGTTCTTCCAGTAAAGAAAACAGGGAAAGTTGCATTCTTTAATTAACATATTTGTGGCCAAAAGTCACTTGGAGCCTCTAATATTTGTCCCAGGAGGCATCATCTTTTCCTTCAACAAACACGGTGAGTTACTGACCAAAATCAGAATTAATCTTTCTGTTTATTTTGAGGAATACAAGTAAAGCTGAAATAAAGACGCAGCAATATGTTAAAGATTGATTAAAAAGGTTTCTTGGGAGAAGCGCTCTGTCTTTCTGTGGCTGCAGGGAGTTTCTAGACTGTGTTTGCAGCACAGAATCAGTGTTTAATTCCAGGCATGTGGGCTAATGAAAGCCATGGAGCCCCACTGGAGGCTTACAGGGGCTTCTATTGACATGCCGTTTACATTTTGGACCGTGCAGCAGTCTGTGATGTCGGGCCACACCGCAGCAGAGACCAGCGGGGACGCAGGGCGGTCATAGCAGAGAGGAGATGGAGGGAAGGGAGAAGGAGACGCCTGGGTGCTCACAGGAGTCCAGGGAACGAGAGGGAGAAAGAAACGCTGCACGTCTTCTCTGATCTACAGCGAGCCGCCGCCTAAAACCTTAATCTGTCTGTTGGCTTCTGAAGATGAAAAGGCGTTTTTTGTTCTTTCTTATCTAACGAGTTACTGAAGGAAACCTGAAGTTTTCATCTCACCTTTACATCTGGAGCAGCAACGCAGCGGCTTCTACAGCACAGACGGCCGTTTATCAGAGCGAATGTGATCATCTCTGTGGTCAGAGTGGGGGGGGGGGGGGGGGGGGGGGGGGCTGAGGTTCATCAGGGCCCATTTGGGTTCCGGGCTGCTTTATCACTCTGATAGGAGGAGAGAGACGCGGTGGTGATGAAGAGCCAAAGGGGCGATGATTTACGTGGATTCAAGCTCTGCAAACCAAACTTATGGAACTAAATGTTTAGTTAAAACGCCTGAAAAAGATCCGGATCTAAATTAAATATTCATTATTAATGCGACCGTATGGCTGGAATCTCATGAGTAACAGAAAGAAGAGATGCACCAAGTCAATCATTGTTCCACTGTCAGCCAGAGAAACTCCATTAACTAACTGGTTAATTAGCTAAGTATGTTTTCAGCCAGAATAAAACTGTTTAAACTTTGTATTTTCTGCAAAGGTCCAAGAACTTCGTTTGTAAAGCCTGCGACCTGAAACGTGCGTACATCTCTTTCCACGTTAAAGTTGGGATGTATAAAAAAAGTTGACATTGGGAAAACATTCAGTAAATCTGAGCCAGGCGGTTTTAGAGACGCAGGTGGTGACGTGACGTCATGGTTCCTCTCAAACATTCAGTTTCACTCCATAACAGACTTTAATCGACTTAATTAGAACGCTTCAGAACCGCTGTGTTGGTCACCCTGGTGACACATAACCTCTCACTACTTAAATCTTAAATAAAAGTGTTTTCTTCTGGGTTTTCTGGCGTTACACTCCTCTCCTTGTTGATCTTCAGGGTGACGTCTTCCACAGATTAACAGATTTTTAGTTTAATGGCTGTAAACGGTCAGATCCACTCGTGGTTAAAGCTGCGCTGCTGGAAGACCTTGTAGACGGAGAATTAGGAGGAAACTTGGTTTCAGGGATCAAAGATCAGTCCAACCTTATAATAATAAAGATCATAATAAAACGTTTCTCAGAGGGAGCAACGGACCCACAGATGCAGAGGATTCCACCTACTGCCCCCCCACAGCGGACAGGAAAGATGGTAGAGATAGCGTTGGCCCTGCTGAGCCAGAACCAAACAGCACAACCGTGAGGTGTTCAGTGTCTGTAGATTTTTCCTCTTTCCACAACTGTCTGCGCAGAGATTCCTTCAGATTCTAGTTCTGGTTTTGATATCTGAGGAAAGACCTAAAAGTTGTCTTGCATGTGGATCTGTGTGCTACGCTCGTTATCTTTGCACAGAGCGGACCTTCCTGCAGTTTATACATCAGAGCTCTGCCTCTCTCTGTACCGCTGAACTTCTTGAAAGATGTTGCAGGCATCAACACACCAGAACAAACTGAGCTGAAAAGCTGAGAGAAGGTTTCTTCTCACGGCTGTTTGTCCACAAACCGTTTCCCTCTCTCCTACGACACAAACACACGTGTGCAGAGTAACACAGAGCTAACCCCTCGCTCTGCACCATGGAGTCACATCTGTGAGCAATGAAGCTCTCAGTGTGTGTGTGTGGGCAGCGCCGCTGCAGAGGAAAGAGTTTCTGGGTTATGAAGTCTCTCTCTGGGCTCCGGCTCCAGAACTCTGAGCCGTGATCCGAAGCGGCGCTGCCGGGCCGGAGGCCAGACCCCCACATCCTCCTAATCCCCGTCAGGCTGGGCTGTGAGGAAATGGACTCTTCCCCCCTGAAGGTCAGGCTGAGACCACCGAGGATCACTCATGTGATGCAACGTGCCATCATGGACAGATTCCTCTGCTAAACAGGCTGCGCTTCCTCTCCAGACCCCCCCCCCCCCCCCTCTCCTACTGACTCCTCGTCGTTCTCCTGCAGCTTTAAAGGCGGCTTGGTGTCTGGGTGGGAACGTCAGGAGAACATCTGACACGTGCAGAAGAGTTTAAACAGAAGGACATGGTCCATGCAGCTCAGCAGCTGTCTGCCTGCAGGAGAGGCAGTGGTTACCGTCGGCCATCACAGGCTGGTTATAAGTCTGCAGGGAGGGGGGGGGGGGGGGTGCTCCATTAAAGGCAGCTAAGGTAATGTTTGTCCTGTTTCTGTTGACTTTGGACCGTTACGTTACGTAGATGATGTTTCTGCTTTACTGCCGTCTAAAAACGTAGGAGCCATTTCCCCTCATGTGTGTCAGATGGCCAAAACCAGATGCAGGACTAAAATGTGTCGGTTTGTCTGAGTTTAGCACGAGGCAGCATGGAAAGCACCAGTAAAATATCCCAGTTTCACCATTTTACACTAGAATTTTTTAACTAAAACATTTAAGAGACAAAGGCACAGGTTGTTACATACTGATAATTACCAGTATTACACTGTTATTTATCACATTTATCTGTAGTTACTTTGATTTTCCAACACTGACAATAAATAAATAAAGAATAAACACAAAATTTGGATGTAGTTTCTGATTAAATATTCTTATAATAAATAACCTTTTTGCAGTTCTGTTGTTTCTATGTTGTATGTTGTTTTATTATAGAGTAACATAATCACAGTGAAGTCAGACTGCAGTCAAAGTGTCACTTTAAAACTGTTTTACCTTCATAAAGGAAACGTATGATTATTTCCTGACAGATGCTCATTATAAGTGAAGCTGTCTTTTTTCAGCCAGCTGACAGGCAGTGTGTTGCTACCCACAGCTCTGGTCCTTCTCATTATTAGAGCTTCACACTGTTTGATGGCTATAAAAGCGTAACTTTATAAGCAGCCGGTGGCAGAGGGAGCACAAACGATCTGCCTGGTTTCCTAAAGTTCATTTAGTTCAAAACTGGTAATAATAAGTAAAACTTATTTCACAATTCATTCCTCAAACATTTATCAACACGTCTGATCTCGTCGTTTTATAGCCACAGGATGAGTTAATGAAACATGATTCTGCCATAGAGTCAGAGCTTTAAACCTGAAAACATGCCGTCAGCCACTGAACGGCAGCCTGTTGCATCATCACTGCGACTTAAATCCTCAAATGCTTCATGGTTTCTCAGCTCTGTCTGTGTGTGGCAGGTTATTAAAGCCTAAAGCTTTCCGTCCGGCAGACGCGCTCCGGTGGTGGCGAGTATTTTTACTGACGAGGTTTGCATCACAGGGGTAGGTCGGTAGGAAAGAGCTGAAGAATGTGTCTAGCTGAGAGGAAAAATACAGGCGTAACGGTTAATAGACACATCTCAAGGCCTGAGAGCGGTGGGTGAGTGAGAAGAGGTCAGTCAGAGTTTCCTCTCAGTAACCAGAACGGCCCCAATAACAGAACAAAGCCACAGACCTTCAGCTCCTGTGATTCCCTCTGATGCTGCTGCAGATGCTGCACAGAGCAAATGGACAGAAGTTATCTATCGCTTTCTGTCAAAGAATGTTAAATAGTAAAAACGGTAAATGTAAAGCTTTTCACATTCAGTCAGCTACATCTCAGCTGCCCTGACTCCTGCAGGATGAGTTCAGTACAAAAAGTCAGCTTTGAGCAGCAGCTCATTTTTCTGTGATTAGTACAACCTGACTGAGTAATCTTAAATTAAACAGATGAATTAGCATAAACCACACTAGAAATGCCTATTTATTTAAGCTACATGTAATTTAAATTTTATAGATAAAATTACAGATGAAGGCTTACTAATAAAGTTAATTTATGGAACAGAAAATATTCACATCGATCCTTCAATGAGTCAACAAGAACAACCAACACTAGATTGTCCTACACTATCCAGCAGACAGTAAACGTAACGTCTGCATTTCCAGCGTTCTGATTGGACGATCTGAGCGTGGGGCCGTAGGATTTGTGCCCCACTATGTCTACTGAGAGCGTACTGAGCATGCTCACTGAGATTTTAGATGTTCATTATTTAAACAAACGTTGGTGGACCGGCTCCAATATCAAGACGTATCAGGAGGATTTAACTGCTGAGCTTGTTAGTCTTCTGGCAGATTTAGATATATAAACAGAAATGTTTATAACAGAAATCTGTCTTTTTTACAATATTACTCTATAAAGAACGATTATTGTGAACATAGAGCTCCACAGTGACATCAGGCCCCACTGGCCCCCAATGCAGAGACATCTCCTCATCTCCCATGTCAACAGAGTCCACTTTAAATATTCACGCGGATGTTTTCCACCTCTGGCAGCACGACTGACGTGACGCCGCCTGTCAATCTGTCCTGGTGGTCTGTTACCAACCGACCAATCAGCGATCTCAGTTTGTCACAAAGTCTGACATTACACAGCCTCACCAGTGCACAACATAATATATTATACAAAAACTCAGAAAAATTACATTTGTTATCAATTATTTAAAGGAAATATGTATAAAAGAGCTCATTTTATGGCCCAGCTTGTTTCCTTTTCTAGAAGCTAGCTACTTTCTACCTATAGCACCTGTAGAAGATCACTGAGACTTGGCTACGGCCAAAAAAATAAAACAATACTTTTCACCCTCAATATTTTTTAAAGTTTATTAATGTTGAAATGACTAACACAAAGATTTTAACGTTTGCTAATCATTTTCATTCTTTGAAAGGGCAAAGTGCTTATTTAGCCTTTTAGTACATCATTATATATATATATATATATATATATATATATATATATATATATATATATATATATATATATGTGTGTGTGTGTGTGTGTGTGTGTGTGTGTGTGTCAGTAATTGCTCCCTCCCCTCCTCTGTTATCAGATGGGAAAATCAGAAGTCATGTCCCTGCCTGGCTCACAGTAGTCTCCTTGTGTGGCTTCATCTCTGAGCAGCCAGAGGCGGCGAGGGCCACGCCCTGCTTTCATCAGAGCACAGGCGGTCTGATCACAGTGAGATACTTCCTGTACCCAGCAGCCTCAGTGACGTCATACGGCTTCATAACATAATAACGGCTTTATTTACTGGAAAACCCGCCATGTCTGAATCAATTCTGCACCACAGAGCGCATCCAGATTCCTCCAGTGGTGTTAAAAACAGAAGCAGGCAGATGAGCGTTCACACTGAGCCTGGTTCTGGTTCTGCTGGAGGTTCTCCTCCCTGTTAAAGGAGAGTTTTCCTCTCCACTGTCGCTTCATGCATGCTCAGTATGAGGGATTGCTGCAAAGCCATCAACAATGCAGACGACTGTCCACTGTGGCTCTACGCTCTTTCAGGAGGAGTGAATGCTGCTTGGAGAGACTTGATGCAACCTGCTGGGTTTCCTTAGAGAGGAAACTTTCTCACCAACCTGGAGGATCTGATGGAGTCTGACTGAGCGCTGTTGCCTTGCAGCAAGAAGGTCCTGGGTTTGAGTCCCACCCTGGGTCTTTCTCTGCATGTTCTCACTGTGCATGCGTGGCTTCCTCCCACAGTCCACAAACATGTCTGGCCTCTCTAAATTCTCCTTAGGTCTCTGTCTCTGTGCAGCCCTGTGACGGACTGGCGACCTGTCCAGGTGAACCGCCTCCCACCCACTGACAGCTGGAGACAGACAGCAGAACTCCTCAGGACCCCAGCAGGGACAGACGTGGATAACGGATGGATGGATTGATGGCAGCTAAGTCACCAAGGCTGAAACAGCCAGTTATCTAAGGGGGGGAATACTTTTTCCACATTGAGCCAGGTTGGATAGATTTTTTTCCTCAACAAATGAAATCATGATTTTTAAAATATTTTTGTAACAACCTAGATTATCTTTGATAGTAAGATTAGTTTAATCTGAAAAACCTGAGTGGGACATAAAGGTGAAACAGCATAAATCTGTAGGGGTGTGAATACTTTTCTTGTGAACTGAACTGTTTGCTCGTCTGGTTCCTTTCTAAGGACTCGGTGCAGCGCCTTCAGCCTGGAGAGCGTCCACACGGTGGCTGATCATGGAGCTCCTGGCTCAGCGTCTCGTTCTCCAAGTCTTGTCTTGTCTTAGTTTGCTTGACTTCAAATTGTTCTGCAGCTCCGTGCGCCAGAACCGGAGGCGTAATTAACCCAAATTCCTTTAGAAACCAGGACAGACATCACGACGGTTAAAACCGGTTATTCTGAGTTGGAGAAAGTCAACTGGACGAGCGTTCTGTAGGAGAACCGGGTTTGTGTTGACGGGTTCTGATGACATGGCCTCACCTTCGTCTCATCCGGCCGTCAGACATCTAACCGACACGGACAACGCGCTGAAACACTGATCTGCTGTTCCTGTAACATGATCACAGCGCCTACGTTATCCTGTCGCCACACAATCACCAAGAAGAAAGGGAAGAGGAGGAAGAGCAGGAGGAAGAAGAGGAAGAGCAGGAGGAAGAGGAGGAGGAAGAGCAGGAAGAGCAGGAGGAAGAGCAGGAGGAAGAGGAAGAAGAGGAGGAAGAGCAGGAGGAAGAGGAGGGATTATGGCGTCTCTGATCAATCAGGATCTCAGACGAGTCTCTCTGCCTGGAGTTTGTGAAGTCTGATCAGTCTCCATGAGAAGATCCATCAAAGTGACACCAGCTTCTTCCCTTCCTAGCTCTGTGAATGGTCCCCCCCCCCCCCCCCGACCCCCCCTCTGCTTCTCTCATCAGTCATCTCAGCGTCTTAAACGTGACAAAGCCAAATATGAGTTGTAAGGCCGTCCAATGGGAAGCTGTCATAAAGTCAGGCCTGAAAATCCATACCTGCTCCACCACAATCAATCAAGTCCTTCAGAGCTTCTGCTTATTGCTTTTCCAGCTTCATTAACATATTTCCACCCTGACAAGCTCCCATTTAAACAGCACTGCATGCATTAGAAAATCTAATTATTAGAAATATTGATGCAAAAGACCAAAACATCATTGTGAAGCGGAGGGAAAATGTTTTAAATCAAAGAGAACATCTGAGAAGGTGTGCATAACTCTTCTAAGCAGCGTGCTTTAGAGAACCACCGGTTAGCACCAGGCAGTTATTTCTGCTCATCTTTTATCTAATTTAGCCCATAAAACCATATAGAGCTGAAAAAACAAGGGGTGTGAATACTTCTGCGATGAACCGTACGCTGGTCGTAGATATAAATCATCTTCCAGACCGGGCCGGTTCTGATCCAGTGAGACCCACGCGGTTCCTAATCTTCCCGACCTGAGAGCCAGGCAGCGAGGAATTCAGCAGCAGCCTCCTCTGACAGGAAATAAAGAAATGGACATTCCTGTCTGGCCGCTCCGCTCTGAGCTCTACGACTCTGAGACACTCGTTTGAATCAATAAGCGAATAAAAGACGGACTCTGAGGGGCATAAAGGGAGAGAAAACACATCAGCTGCTTGTTTTCAGATGAATGTATCCGCATTCATCCTCGTTACTGATGCGTATCTCATCGCCTATAAATGTCAGCGTCTAGGAACGAGCTTCTGATAAATAAATCTGAATAATCAATGAATTACTCTGATACAGGCAGAGAAATGTGCTTCATTTAGGACTCTTTTATCCAGAAACTGTAATAACTGCTGTTTGCTGGTGTTTTGATGTGGAAACCTTAAAGCAGAACAACGAGGTTCCTTCATCCTCAGGTAGCAGACCACAGCATCTCTGCAGCATCTCTGCAGCTTCTCTGCAGCATCTCTGCAGCTTCTCTGCAGCTTCTCTGCAGGAGGGGACAACCACGTCTTCTCCACGTCTAAGCTTCTGTTTTCCAACAATCTCTCATCTGTGTTTCACTTCATGACCAGCAGCCAAAGATGGAGCCCAGGAGAAATGTCTGGGTGATCCGGACTTCTCTTGCTCTTTAGGGCATTTACAAAGTTCCAGAAAAAAAATAATAATCTTTTGAGTACATGAATGTGTAACTGCTCCTGTCTGTCTTGGTCCTGAGTCTATCCTGTGTAGTTTGCTGCTGTGAGGGAACCTAACATCCTGTTTCTGTCTGGCCTGTTTGTAATTTTATGTTTCTATTATTTTACATTTAATGTTAACATCAACCAAAAACCACAGATGGAGATTAGCCGATGGCTACAATCTGGCATATTTACATATGATATGTATGTCCATTAATAAGTACAGTCCCTGTTAAATAATAAATAAAGGAAATAAATCAGTGGGTTGGTTTCATAAGGAACCGACACAGCCTCTAAGTCTGGGGTGTCCAAACTTTTTATCACGTGGGCCAAAACTGTTCAGTCAGAAATACTGGAGGGCCAAAAATGCACTTTAAAAACCAACTAAACCCAAACAGTATATTGTGATTTAAAATAGTTTTATGACCTGCTCCACAAAATATGGGCATGCAATATTTTAATTAATCAAATTAGTCAGATTTTCTGTGTAAATCCTTGTAGATCCAAAACTTCAAAATGGTTTTGCACGTTTGCTTCACTCAACGATGGTCAGACAGTTTACAAATTCTTTTGGGCTCGACTGAAAAAAAATTAGAAAATATTTGTCTATTTTTAGTATTTGTCTATTTTTAGTCAGTCTTTGAAAAACTCTGCCTGTATTTAACCAATTTTAATAAAGAATAATTTAATGCAAATTTTGGTGCAACAAATGGCCCCCGGGCCCCACTTTGCCCCCCCCCCCCTGCTCCAGATGGTTAATAATACAATTTAAAGGTTTAGACACCTTATGGAGATCACATCTCAAGGTTCATAAATGAAAGTTCCCCTTCATAATTTAAGTTAAACGTATTACTGATGACCGGTGTGTTGTGTGATTAGCTGTGGCTAGCATGCTACCACACACGTGTTCTATTTGGGTTATTTATTTAACATTTATTTACCATTTATTTGCACTTTTATTTAACGAGTATCTGTGATTCTGTTGAGGAAGCATCTTCCATGTTGAGACTGAAGAAGGTGAGTTATTTGTGTTAATAAAACATTTATGCCTTTAATTATTTGTCATTTATTTATCTATGTGTTATCAAAAATGGTATCAAGTTAGATCATTTTGGTATCATGGAAACCCTAGATATAAGAAAGCCAACTATTAAATATGAAGCAGAAGAAGTGAACTCTGGTTTAATTTTAATGCGAGTATTTCTGAGGCCTCGACCTCTTTAACAAAGTTAAAACCAACTGTGGCTAAATATTCTTCACTCATTCTGTATAAAACATAAAAATGAAAAAAGCTGAATAAAATTTAAAACACGGTAAAAGTAAAAACTGTTTTTAAGTGTGGTTTGTTTTTAGCTCTTTTACTAAAGATTATTTAACAATGAGAATACATCAGAAAAAGAAATTATCGGGTTTTAGATGGTTTAGACGTCTTTTCACAAAGTTTGTCTTATTTAGTCAATTTGTGTTGATTTGATTAAAAATGAACAAATATTTACTTTTAATAAAGCATGAAGGGCCTTAAATTTTTATTCTCCTCTTTTTTAGGTCTTAATATTTTTAACCAGGTTATTGGTAGGAATACATTTTTTATTAAGTTTGTGTTCATAATTTAGTTGTACATGAAGTTCTGTTATCTACGCCTCAGAAAAGTTTGACTTTGATTTCACAGAACTGTGGACTAAAAGTTGGAGGAAGTTCATTTTAACACTCGACCATTTATTGTATAATATTTATAATTAGCTTTGCTTATTTTTATAAAAACATTTAAATTAAATATTTCACAAACAGACAATTGAAGACTGAAATCATAACACATTTCTTTACTCAAAGATATTTTCTCTTAACTTGATCTTATAATTTATAGTATGACAGATAATTAGTTAAACTGAGCCAACCTTAATGAATTGCTGCTATAATTGCATTTTTCAGAATAAAAGCACATTTGTACCAAACAGATGGTCTGAATGCTGTGAGCTGGATGTTAATAGCCTTAAAGCCAGTAATCTATCGATGTTTTACAGTTTCCTTACTGCCGTAAAACAGGACCAGCACAGGGATAGAGGAGCCGCCATCGCTGCACAGTTCAAGCTAAAGCAGATAAATAAAACCACACATTTTAAAAAATGCCGTCCAGCAGCAGCGTTCTGTCATCCTCGGCTCTGACACTGCAGGTCCTCACTTCCATCAGGAGACAGAAAACGTTTCTGAGCAAATCATAAATCCTGCAAAGCCTGCAGAGTCTGCTGCTCTCCAGGCGCAGGGAGACCCAACGTGGAGCGGCAGAAAGCCTCATGTCCAGCTGCAGCCAGAGACCTGACCCGGCACGGCCCGGCACGGCACGGCACGGCACGGCACGGCACGGCCCGCGTTTCCCTGGGCTGTCTCGGTTAGCGCCTGCCTTTTTTTACGAGTCTGATTCACAGGGAGCTGACCTGAGCTGTCAGCAGGTCAGAGGAACGCGCTTCGTTACGCGCCCTGGACAGGGTCCAGCGGGACTTTAGGGTCCTGGTTGCATTAACGGGAGCAAAGGTGAAGCTGATGAACGGATCAGAACCACTGCTGACGCCCTGATGCATCACTGGAATCAGTCAAACCACAGATCTGCTGCCCACAGCGGCACAGAGAGGAACATTTAGCAGTTTTTCTGTTAAATCTTTCAGCAGAAAGAGCCGCTGCTGCAGGAAGTTCTCCTGAGGCTCAATAAAAACTGGAAATAAACAAAACGCTGCTAAAGATTTAAACTCATGTCAGTCTGACGAACAGAAAATAAAAGTTTTACATTAAACCTTTAGGAATGACATAGAATACATACTAAATGTTTGAAGTTATTGTTATTAACATGAAGGGTATTATATTATATAGGCTATTATATTATCTGGCCAAGTAGAGTTAGTAAAACTTTTGTCAACAATTAGCTTTAAAAGTTTTCATAAATCTTGAGCTTTTCCACCTTTTTCTGCTTAATTTAATTTTATCATGAATTTATCAAACCGGTCAAGTAGCAGATTAGTGTAAAGAGGAAGAAAAATGAGTTTTAAAGGAGACAAATAAAGAGTGTGAGCCAGTAGAAATGTGAGGGATTGTCTCTGATTAAAAGGAGATTTTTCTCCTTTCTTCTTGCAGAATAACTTTGGCTCAGAAATGATAAAAGAAGGAAACTGTCCTGTAGCGTACTGATGGAGTCAAATCTGTAAATCTGTGTAGTTTAACTATAAATTCATGAAGTTTTACTGGTTTTAGTGTCTCTTCTCTTCCACTTCAGTGAACTTCATGCAGGTCTGGAACCGTGTGGCTCCTCACGGCTGAGGTTCTGAACACAGGTGGAACACCCACAGGGGTGGGAATACCTCCGCCAGGCTTAAAGTGCTGTTTCTAGGTGAATGTGGTGCGCACCAGTCTACAGTGAGTTTTACCTGTACCACTCCAGCCCCTTGTCGTAGAAGCGGTCGAAGAAGTGCGGCTCTGCGCCCACGGCCCTCACGTCCGGATGGACGCGCAGGAACTTCAGCAGAGCCCGAGTGCCGCCCTTCCTCACGCCGATGATGATGGCCTGGGGGAGCTTTTTGCTGCCGAAGTTGTTGGTGATGGAGATGTTGTTGGAAGAACGGAGTCCGTTTGGAGAGGCCGACTGCTGCCGCCGGAGCAGCGACTCCGGGGAGGCGTCGTGCGCACCGAGGAGGCGCTCGCCTTCTGGAGCGTCATTGCTTGAGACGGGATGTTGGTACGCGGGTCCGGGCAGTGATTCGCAGTACTCGCTGAGGCAGTAGAAGAGGTAAGTGAAGAGAAAGATCATGGTCAGGAAGACGGACAGCTTGGACTGCGCCCTCAGGGGTCCAGAGTTGAACGCAGCTCTCCATTTACTACATCCCATGGGTCGCGATCCTGGGCGGGAGGACACAGCGCAGGAAACATGGCACACGCAGGGACTCCATACCGCCGAGCTCACCAGGTCCTCACATTATAACCGAAACCACTTCATGTGGGGACTCCAGCGCACGCTGCGCCAAACCTGCCCACGGCGCGTCACGCCAGCTCTCCAGATCTCCATCGGTTTGCTGTGTTGTTCTCAGCATCCAGGAACGAAAGGCAGCGCGTCAGTATCTCCTCGGTCCTCCTCAGGCTCTGCGCCTCCATAGGAAACCCACACCCACGCCCTGTTCACCAGACACGCCCCTTTTCATCCCCACGCCACGCCAAAATAACCGAGAACATAATCATTATTGGGTGACTGCCCTCTAATCTCCTGCAGGGAACAGAGAAGGGAAGCCTCTCATGTTAAATGATTATTAGAGTCATTCCACAGGAATACGGTAGTTACTTTAATTGTATTTAATTTGCTTTTAATTAGCTGGAAGAGAAAAGGTTTAAAAACTAGAGAGGTTCCACTCTGCAGCTTTCTGCGCATTTAAAAACCGCCTTAGCTGAACTTTAAGCTGATCATCCAGGAGAGACACCTGCTGTCTGCGGACCACACACCGTCCTGCTGCCCAACATGACCCAAATCTAACCCCCCCCCCCCCCCCCAACAGGGGCAGACAGGTGTCACCTCCCTCTGTGTCCTCCTGTGGGAATGTTTGAGCATGCCCCCCCCCCACCCCCCCCATCTGATGGTTCTGTTCTAACAGTTTATAGAATTTGTTCTTTTTTCTGAAACTCAAAGGAAAAAAGAAGAAATGTAAAAAGTGTCTCTGTTCTTCATTGTGTCGGTTTCTAGTGGCAAGATGGACCCGCTCTTAACTTTTCACTTGACTTCTGCAGAAAGCCTTCATCGCCTCATTAGGTTGAGATGAAAAATACTTTTTATTCTGCAGAACATGTTTCTGGGTTTATTATTATTATTCTTTCTGACCTGGAAGCGTCTGTTTATTCACAAGCATGTCCGCATCTGCAGATACACGTCAAAGTATTTCTTAGAGTCAGTGATCTTATCCTGCCAGCCTGGAATGATCCCAGACTAATTCATGATCAGTTCTAACCTTTAAAACATTACAGTCGACAGCCAGACCTTAAAGACCTGCAGCCGGGGGAAAACGTCGTCTACAGTTTGGGGAGTTTCTCCTTTGCAAAGAAAACCAAGAGGTTTGAAAACAGGATCTGTTTCTGGACAGCAGTCTGATGCGGCTGCAGGCGTCCCCAGCTAACCTTACGCCTGATGATGTCACACAGGGACCTTCAGTCAGGAATGCTGGTCCAGAGAAGACCCTGTCACAGTGTTTTTGTCTGAGACCCTCATGCAGGCAACAAAAGGACGGTTTATTGACACGAGTGAAAGAGTGAAAGAGTTTAGTTCTTCTGGGTTTGGAGGAGAAATGCAGGACGGCCATGAGGAGGAGGCGGTTCAGGCTAATGATCCTTGTTCTTTCTTCCAGGTGAAGAAGGAGAAGCGGAGAGGAGACTTCCAGGGAGAATCCAGAGGTGAGTTCTGAAATGAACTCTGAGAGTGAGCGGGTAAAGAGCTGGAAACCCGGAACGGACCGGTTTCCCTAAAAGACGGACAATAAACTTTGAGCATCAGATAAAGTGAGAGCAACGAGCGAGGAGGAGACCAGATTACCTCCAGATTACCTCTTAACGAGGAACAACAATCTGGCATCTACCTCAGAGAACCTCCCCGCTGATTGGACCTCGACCAGCTCCAGGTGAGAGGCTGCTGGAACCAGTCAGAGGAGGCAGGACACACAACCTGCTCACAGCCCCAGAACCAGGAGAGACCCGGTCCAGGTCAAAAGTCAAGCCTGACCCACTTGGTGAAGATTCGGCTAAATAAAGGCTAAATAAAGATAAAATCACATCAGTTTACTGTTATATTGTTTATTTATTTAAAACCAGTGTTATTTTATATTAGACTCTTTCTAGTTATTTATTATTCAGGATTTAGAGGGTCTGGGCTGAATTTCACAGCATATTTCTGCCTACAGTGAAAATAGTCCTCCAGGTCCAGGAACTGTGGTTCTGAGGTTCCTCAAACACCTGAAGTTCTGCAGTGTTGACACCAAGCGAGGCTCTGCATGGATGATGGATCTGAGAGAAAGAAGATCTATCGACCCGCGGCTCCTCAAGTGTGGCAGTATGTCAATTCAAGGAGTCTGCAGAGCCAGAAAACATCATTTATCCTCCTGTTCTCTGCCTGCATTGATCTGTTGTGATGCTGAAAGACAATCAGGGACGTGCTGCTGCGCGTCTGCTTGGTCAATATCGCTGCTACGCGCTGTTCGTGTGCTGCTGTCTTAGTCAGTTAGTTTACTGAACTTTTTTCCTGCTTTAATACACCGAGCCTGTTGCTGAGGCTAGGAACTGCAGGTCAGCAAAGGAAGGGGCAGACATGCACCGACCGTAGATCTGAAGAGAGAAGAGAAAAGCTAACAGGTCTTTATGAGATTCTGAATGAACAGAGAATGCAACTTTTATCAATCATAAATAAACTGTAGAAATTGGAATATGACACAATCAAATACATTAACGAGACCATACGCTGTGTGCCTCTTTAATTCTGACATAGGAATATTGCATTATTCTCCTCCTTCACGCTCTCAAGCTTCGCCTCACTCCTCCTCCTCACGGCCTCCTCCACCAGTATCCGGACCCCGGGGGAAGACTTCACTAATCCTAATTCTAAAATTATTGTCCAAGCTCATAGACATTCGCAGCTTCTTCTGCTGAGATCCAAGCGGCAATAAAACCTTCTAATTTACGCCAATAAATCTCTGTAATTGCCTCTTTTTGTCTGTGTGAGCCTCTCCAGATTGAAATTAGAGTCTCCTGACCGCCACACACCTGTACCTGTACCTGGGCTAGATTCCCTCCCACCCCTGACTCTCTAAAGGCTGTGACAAGGCTGGGATGAGAAGCTGCCTCCAAGACTGGTTCCAGGTCCAGAGTCGACTCTGACTATTGTTCTAGTTATTTTTAGTAGAATATTAGAGCATCCTGGCTTTGAAGACCTTTATTGTTTCTTTCAAGAACTTTATGCGTGATTCGTCAGCTTTCTTTGCATTAGCGAAGCAGAAATCTCCCTCAAACATCCAGTGAGTTTCTGCACAGGCATGAGCTCTGACTTCCTGCCAAACCACTTTCTGTTTTTGTCCCTTTGACAAAAGCGGATCCTTTCTTTTCTCACATTCAATGCACCTCTCAACCTGTCCGGAAGGGCGTTGTCCCTGTTGTCCCTCAGGGTAACGGAGAGCATTATGCCGCTGTGGTGACAGTTTAAAGTGAATATGATATGAGGAGCTTCCTCCACTGGGCCTGGAGCTGTTACTCTGTTGCCTCTGAGCAGGCAGGTCCTGGGTTTGAATCCCAGTCTGGGCTTCAGTGCTGTGGGGGATTTTGGCCCCTGGGGGGGGATTTTGGCCCTGTCCTCTGGGGCCCTGCAGCACCGTGTCCCTGGCCTCCTCTGTGCAGCTGCTGGGTCTCTTCTCTTCTGAAAGCCATCCTTTGTGACAACTGCAGACCTACATTGTAAGACGCATTAAGTCTACTTTACTAAAAAAAAATATGCAAACTCATTAAAAATAAATACTTTTGTGAACTTAAACTGTCAGTATGTGCAAGTTGCACACATGAAGTTTGCACAACTCTGTGAACTTAATAACTTTGAGCAGACTTAATAGTGACAGTGAACTCTTTTTGGGGAATCATCCTTTAGATCTGCTTGCAGGAAGCATTCCATCTGGATCTTAAGTTATTTTTCAGATTTTCTTATTATGTTTCCATGTTGTTAATCCAGCAGTTCTGCGTTCTGAATAGACGTATTACTCAGGACACTGGGACTCTTTATCTGGGTGAAGCATTTATGTTTCATATATTAAACAACCAGCAGATCTCAGTGTTTAACGTCTTAGGAAGGCCAGTATTTTATATTATTGACTACATCCCATTATTTTATTAGCCAATCAGCTAATGAGGTTAAACTGATCTGCTCATGTCTCCACCTCTTTCAAATACTTCATTTCTATGTGCGGACTCAACTTATCCAACCGTTTACAGCACTCAGCTAAAATGAGTATAAACATCAGGTTGGTGAGAACTGAGTTTAATTAAACTGAACGTTGCATTTTACAGAGTAAATCTGCACCTAAACAGGAAGATGAGGTCAGTTATAATCCTTTATACTGAATAACATCAGCTGTGCAGGAATGCTAATATTTAATTTTCCTCCGTGTTGTAGAGCAAATCTGACACAGTTAACTCAACCAGACCCGTTCTTTCTGTAAAACAAATGTTGAACGGATTTAAAACAACTCAATGCTAGAGTTAAACACAGAGGTGAGTCCATGATGCTGTGGGCCTGTGGGACACCATGGGAACCTCGTTGAAATAAAAGCATGAAGTCACAATGTTTTAAGGAAAAATCTGCTGGGCCGTCCTCATTGGCTGTTTAAACAAATGTAATAATACAAAATACCAAGAGGAGCCATTTTAGAAGGATGTAGTCCAGGAAATTAACAGCAGAGGTACAATTAGCTCCAACTGTGATTGTGTGAAAGTATTTCTGAACACGAATAAATGTACCTTGAATAAATGTACTGGAATTACAGGTTGGGGTTTTCCTTTTTACGCGTCTTCACCTGCTGACTCTGATAAGAATTTCGTTTTTAGATGACAAAGTATCAGTTTTTGTAGTGCAGTAAAGTGAATATCCATTGGTCTGTGTTGTGTTCACATAGCGCCCGTCTTTGCAGGTTCTGACCGGGTTCTGCTGACCCGTCCTCCCAGAACCTGAGAGCTGACAGAGGACCGCCTCACATGTCTCTCCCCACAGAGACGGAGGGAAGGTTGCTGGTTCCTGCTGGCTGAGGCAACAACACACACCTCATTATATTCATTTAGCTTCCTGAATAAATTACGCTGATTGTTTTCTCTAATCTGTGGTAAAAGCTAAAAGCTACTTAAAATGCGCCTTACACTACAGTCAGTCATCTGAAATCTACGTTTCACTGGTTTTCTGTCACAGCCAGTTTATATTCACTCATTCAGATTTATTCTGTGGGTCTGCTGTCGAGGATTCAAAGCTTTTTGCTTTATAATACAGATCTGAAAATGTCAGGAAGGAATCTTCTGTTGATTTGCAAACTGCTGCTTCCCTGTGCAGAGAAAACATGCAACGGCT
Organism: Fundulus heteroclitus; assembly: GCF_011125445.2. Classification (NCBI taxonomy): domain Eukaryota; kingdom Metazoa; phylum Chordata; class Actinopteri; order Cyprinodontiformes; family Fundulidae; genus Fundulus; species Fundulus heteroclitus. Next base: position 2,352,369 of record NW_023396890.1, read on the forward strand.
GAAAGTCCTGCAGTGGCAGCGGAAAACTCTGCAGGAATGTGTCCTCTTCACCGAGGATGTCACACAAACAGATCCCAGCCGTCTGTGCCGGGGGGGGGGGGGGGGGGGTCTGCATGCTGTGAGAAAGCCAGCTGCGGGGCCACATTCCCGGCCTAACTGCAGGGCAGAGTTCTGCGGTGAGCCGGGTAAGTATAGGCCGCGGCGCAGCGTGCATTATCTGCCGGGCGTGGCCAGGAGCTGCTGCTCTCTGAGTGCTTCCAGAGGAAGGCACGCTAAGTGGCAGGCATGCCTGCACAGGACTGCAGCCTCGCTGGGCGACACCGAGCGAACCAGAGGGCAACCAGAAGACATGTTTACCACTTTAAAGACGGAAAGAATGACGGCAGCAATAAAAACTCACATTTAGACGCTGCAGGGACCGTGGAGCAGTTTATGAAACACGTTTCTACTGAAACATGGGATTAAAAAGAAAAAACGGCTCCAAGCAGCGAGAAAAGGGTCAATAAATGAACTTCAGATGGTTTCTGCTTGGTGGAAACATTCATGAACAAAGGTGAGGGGGGGGGGGTCATGCTGGGATCTGCTGACACCAAGCTGACAGGAAAAAAGGATGTTGAGAATCAAAAGGAGGAGATAAGCCGGCAGGTGTTTCATGTCCAGTTGAGATCCAGACAAAACATCTGAGATACAATCTGATCATGTGACTCAGATGTTCTGTGTGTTTGTGGCCCAGAAGAGGCTGAAGGAGACGCTGTAGTCCTGAAAAAGCTCCAGGAGGAGGAGGACGCCGTCAGGAGACGAGACCTCTGAGGAGAACTGGTCCTCCAGCGTGTCTCTCCCTGCAGCTCTGAGCATCAGCATCTCTGATGGCTTATCAGACACGTGTGTCCCAGATAAAGACCTCCATGAGATGCCAGCCTGTTGGTCGTGTGTCTGCCAGCTTCTCCAGCAGATCCTCAGATTTCCTCCCTGTGGAGGTCCTGGCTGCAGCTGCAGAGCGACTTACTGCGTGGCGTGGAGAGGACGCCCAGCAGCCATGACGGGTAGAAGCTGCTCTGTGATGCTTCTGGTCACTCCTGCTGCTGCCATCCCACTGGAGACAGCGAGATGTTTAAAGCCTGACATGATGAGGAATTATCAGAGCAGCAACTATTTAAACCGAGCCCAGCTTCAGTTTCTTTGCTCATAAAGATTTTAGATTTTAACAATCCTTTGGATTCCTCCCGTCTGATAGGATCCTCTGCAGACCTCCAGCTGCAGCTCTTTGGGCTTCAGGACAAATCAGACAAAATTGGTGTCAAACATTTGAAAAGCAAAAATTTTCGTTTATGCTGCTTTAATTTTATTCCAGGTTAAAACTGAATTATTCATATTCATAGGTTAGCATCTTATAATTTACATAAAATTCACAGTTTTAGCATGGACAGATGTTCACTGACTTTTGATGACCTCCACAAACTATTATTAATATAATTAAAATGATAGCAGTACAAAAATTTTATATATTTTAAAATATGCATTTTAAATTTTTTATATTTAAAATATATAAATTTAAAATATTTTATATTTAAATATGTTTAAGGCTTAAACAAACCTCAACGAGCCGAGTCATCATGTTCTGCTCATGTGGGAGTAAACGTGGGGTGTTCTAACTTATTCCTCACCAGAATCTGCATTTTTATCACATAGAAGACGCTGTAGGTTCTACAACGAGACATGCAGCCGGCACCGTGGACCAGAACCGACCCGGTAGGTCGGCCACTGTGATGGTCGGTAGCTACGGTGCATGAAGATGGAGATTTGCTTGGTGTCCACAGGATGGTCCATAATTCAGCCCAGATGGCTGCTGGTTCTGGTTCCTCTCACAGACGGGTCGGCTGCCTGTCAGCTGATGCTTTCTGCAGCCGCTGCATGATTTCATGTCTCTGTGGGTCGTAGTCACCCAGCAGGAGCCGGCAGTCAAACACTTTTACACATTCAGACGCATTCATGGCAGATTCAAACCCAAACACTGATGGACCAGCTGGTTCTGAACAACGAGCGGAGGCGTTCAGGTCCAGTTAACGGAACCGTGACAGGAGTTTCCTTCAACAGAGAAAAAGAAGTTTTCCTCCATCTGGACAACGAGGGATGTCTTAAAAAGACAAATGCTGACGTTTAAACGTGGCTGAGAGGCGCTTGGTGCTGATCCGACGGGCCGACCCAGTCCCAGTTTTGGTTAAATCTGGTTCCTGGTGGAACCGGGTGGAACCAGGTTCTCCTCATCGGACCCTGATGGGGTTGTAAGAGTTGCTATGTGAAATAAATGATAAAACCTTTTAAATCAAATATCTGCGGTAAGAACATCCTAACAAACGACCCAGAACCACCAGAACCACCAGAACCACTAGAACCACTAGAACCACGACTTGCTCTGCGGTTGCCTAGAACATGAAGGAGCTTCGTGTCTCCATCCATGGTGACGTCCTGAGATCGTCTGCTATGACGTTTCTTCATGAAGCCTCACTGAAGGAACCAGGAGCTCCTCCCCAGGCTGCAGCAGAACCAGAGAACCCAGAGAACCCGGCGCTGATGAAGCCGTCATTTTACAGCCAGGTGAGGTTCAGCCAGGTGAGGTTCAGCCAGGTGAGACACCTGGAGGAAGGACGCCGTTCTCCCAGGACCAGCAGAACGTTCTCTGTGGGTCGCAGCGTCTCTTATTAACCCTCTGCGGTTCCTTCCTGCGTGTCTCTGTGTGTTTTGGCCCAGACTTCCTCCCTAATGAGCCTAACTATGAGCCTAAGCTTTGACGAGTTTCCTTCTCCAAAACGTTCTGGCAACTCGTTTGCTTTGTGAAAATAGCAGAAGCTTTTTTCCTAAAATAATATTTACAGTGTTGGTAGCAGGCTTGAGCAAACCTACGGGAAATGTGCCGTCTGGCCTAATTCAGCGTCTTCCATGCAGGTTTCTCCTGTAAAACCAGGGAGGAACTGGAGCGGCCGGTAACGACGAGGCCGACCTCTGAACGGCGTTCCTGCGTAAAGACGTCAGCAGGTCATAATGCAGCCCGCCTCTAACCAACCTCACATTTTTCCTCCATTCAATCGGTCCCTGAACGCCTCGGGGCCGCCGGGTTAATGGAGCGTTTGTGCACCGCTATGATGCTCCGTCTGCTGTCTGCCAGCAGCTTGACCTTAGGCCTCAGATCCACCGGGGAGAAAAGATGTCTCCTGGTGGAGCCGAGTCTTCACAGAAAGCTTCTTTTATTTTCTCCGCTGCGAAGCGAAAGCCAAAATGTTACCTAATGGATGTGAGTCACAGAGAACAACAGCGACCAGGAGGTTCATGTTTTCCTCTGCTAGCCGAGCACAAATTGCCTGGAGGAAGCTTTTATTCAACCACAAGCCCGGTTCACAGCAGTCCGACAGGTCAGCAAACCTGTTTGTGGTTCAGACTGATGCTGCTACGTGTTTTCTGGGAAGTGGCGTTAAAAAGCCGTGACAGGAAGCGTTTAGTTGGGTTTCTCTGCAGAAAGCTAAATCCTTCAGGTTAAATCTCTGCCCTGCAGCAGATAATCAGAGGCTGGAAGCAAAACCACCATGAGAGTCTCACACAAAGAGAACCAGGAGCAGAATGTGGTTAAAAATAAATAAAGACCATAATAAATTAAGACAACACTTATCCTGACTGCTTCTAACAGCAAAATAACCATTACACTTAAAATAAGTTTTCCTGAAACATTTCTTTTATTTTGGGAGTTAAATTATACACACCCCTGGCAGACTGGGGCTGAAATCTGTTTTTCATTGAACAAAGAAAATGACAAAAGCATCTCTCAGAAATGATAAGACAATATAAACCAATTTAATATTTTATTAAAACCTGGCATGACAAACATAACGGATTCCCTGATTCCCGTCAGTGCTTCAAAACATCACATTTAGCTCCTGTTAGAAGAAACATGTTGGTCACATTGAAATATTAGTTTGAATCTAAACCTGACGGGGTGTGAATAATTTTGGGCTTTCTTGGTTTAGTTGTTTTAGTTTTTAACGTGGAGTAATTTAAATAAAACAGCAGATTGCAGCAGATGACCCACACCGTGCATCCAGCCAGCTAGAGGCGACGCCTGAACACGGCATCAGTGAAAGGAACAAACGGACGTAGCCGTAGTCACTCCTTCAGCTTCTAGTTGTTTAAAAATCAACATGTGAAGAGCTACCAATCAGCAGAATTCAGCTTAATAACTTTCATTAACAGCTTTAATAACTAATGTGCAATAACTAATGTGCAATAATCTATTTAATACACCGTGCAATAATCCTGAAAGAAATTACTTCTGCTGCTATCACCACCTGAATATATGTCAATACACATGTATATATATTTGTATATGTATATCACCGTGAATGTAAATAAGACATCATCTTTCTTTTTGTATTTTTGTTCTTATTTTTCTCTTTTTCTTTGATCCACTGTATATAACTGATGCACCTTCTCTACTTTGCACCTTCTTCTGATTATTGACTAATGAGCTGATGTGGCAAGTGAATTTCTCCAATGTGAGATCAATAAAGCCTATTTTATCTTATCTTATCTTATTTTATCTTAATGGGGGATGAGCTGATGAGCAGCTAAATAACATCTGTAATGTTAATGTGAATAAACGCAGCAACGATCAGATCATGAGAAAACGGGTTTAAGATTAACTGAACCAGAACCTTTATGGGTCTGAAATGTTCAGCTCTGTGATCTGATGCCAACGCGTTGCTCAAAGGTTTCTGCTAATCTAGAGCTGCTCCTCAGAACGGGCCTCAGCCAAGGTTCTGGTTCTGTAACGGTTCGTGTAAAATAATAAATAATAATAAAATAACAGCCTTCTGGTGCTGAAACCAGCAACCGATGACTGGAAAGGAGAGGAAACTGGTTAAACCTGATTTCCTTTGTTTTTTCTGTAAGCTTGCAGAATCAGGCAGATGGCAGGACATCACCTTCCTCCACCTGGACCAGCAGGTTAGTGATGCAGCAGAACCTGCAGAACATGGCCTGCAGGCTGCAGCTGGACCACAGAGAAGGAGCCAACATCTGTAATTAATGCTGACAGAGCAGACAGAGCAGCTTTCATCCTGCAGGAGATGTCGCCCTCTAGAGGTCAGTCACATGATCTGCTTCTGCCTCTCAGGACCAAAATCCACTTTGAGAACATTTCAGCTAATTTAAACTTTAAAAAAGACCCGTTGATGCACGTTGAATCCTTACTGAAAAGTGCTATTTAAATAAACTTGCCTTGCCTATGATGCGTAATTTCACTCATATCCAGCATTCAATGATTCTTTATTAGGGAGAAACTGTTTCTGGACGGGCCGAAGCTGCAATCAGAACCAACCGTTCTCAAAATAAAACGTTCTAATGTCAGCCTCAGCGTCCCATCACAGAGTCACAGCCGTCTACTGAACATGCAGTCTGCTCCTTGGTACGGAGGAGGTGGTGAGGAGGTCCTGCGATGTTTCTGTCTTTATAAATGTGAGTCTGGCATGAAATAAACGATAAAAGCACAGAAACAAACCTGATCCCAGTGTTGAGCATGGTGGAGGAACTGTGATGCTGCGGGCCTGTCTCTCCTCCCAGAACTTTTAAAATCAGCAAATCTTGAACTAATTGAATGTAATTGCTTTATTTGTTATTTTAGGTTTTAAGACAAATAGATAAATAAATATCTGGAGATTTACAAACCGTTCAACAATACAGCGATCCAAAAAGCAACACAGGAAAAGTTCACCGAACCAAATCAGCCTAAATCCTGCAGAACGGCTGCAGCTGGAGGACCCGGGGATAACATGTGGTCCAAAATCTACAGCTTCTATTTTTAATTACAAATGTGACATAAAATGGTATAATAATACACTTAATAAATAGCTTTTTTAAGAAGTGCTACATTTCAATAAATAATTTGGTCTAAATGGGTCACAGATGGCTCTGTAGCCTGTCAAAGCTTACAGCTGCTGTCTTATTGGACTAACAGGGGAGCTGATAGGTGTTGCACCAGAAACTTGTAAAAATCTATTTATTTTTCATAGAAAATACTCCCAGCAGAATAAAGACATTTAAAATGATGCTGCTGCAGGAGAAAAGTCGTGTATTTCCTATGTCCCAGTGTTAACAGTGGCTGAGAGCGCGTCTCCACCCAGCAATCATTCACTCAGCAGCAGGAGGTACCAGGAACCTGCAGGAGAACCGCTCAGAGTCTCTACACTCAGCAACGTTCTGACGCCTCGCTGGAAGTTTGTTCTAAGAATATCAGCAGACGTGTGGTCCAGGTTGGTCAGTGATCATCAGCAGGCAGGGAGTCCTTCTCAGGCCTTTCCCCCGTCCACGTCACCCTCTGACCCGACCTGAAACCTGGACCCGTGCCGAGCAGCAGCAGAACCAGCCGTCTGCTCGCTCCTTACTGCTCGCCGTTACCTGCAACCAGACACACAGCAGATAATGATGTTCATCAGGTCAGCGCAGAAAGGCTGACCGGTGCTCCATCTCAACAATAAAAAGTAGCTCTGCCGTTTAAAATCATTCCAGGACCTACTGGTTCACAGAGAAGAGCTCGGCTCAGTGGAGAAAGCATCCAGACAGCTAGCAGCTAGCAGCTAGCATCCAGACAGCTAGCAGCCAGACAGCTAGCAGCTAGCATCCAGACAGCTAGCAGCCAGACAGCTAGCAGCTAGCATCCAGACAGCTAGCAGCCAGACAGCTAGCAGCTAGCATCCAGACAGCTAGCAGCCAGACAGCTAGCATCCAGACAGCTAGCAGCTAGCAGCTAGCATCCAGACAGCTAGCAGCCAGACAGCTAGCAGCTAGCATCCAGACAGCTAGCAGCCAGACAGCTAGCAGCTAGCATCCAGACAGCTAGCATCCAGACAGCTAGCATCCAGACAGCTAGCAGCTAGCAGCTAGCATCCAGACAGCTAGCAGCCAGACAGCTAGCAGCTAGCATCCAGACAGCTAGCAGCTAGCATCCAGACAGCTAGCAGCTAGCAGCTAGCAATGACAGCAAAAGTAGCTTAAAAGCACGGCGGTGGCGCCATCATGCTGTGGTGCTGGGTAGCTGCTGCAGTAACAGGCCGCTGACTTTCAGCAAAGCTTCAAATATTCAGTCAGATTAAGACAAACAATCTGTTGGACTGTGAAGCAACGATGAACCCGAACATCCAGAAGAAACGACCTTAAAGTTCCTAAAAGGTTTCATTGAACTGACCCACAGCGCCGTACCTGAGCTGAGATAAATAAAAGCTTCTGCCAGTGAAACCGGGTCGGTGTGCGGTACCTTTGTTTGGGATGAACTTGAGCGAGTGGCTGAAGATTCAGAAGCGGGACGCTCCATCCTCTGGACCGTCGTTCACAAACTCGTGGCCCAGCCCGGTGCCACACTTTCCGCACAGAACCTGTGAAGGAGCAACAGCGTCAGCCTCCAGGATCCGATGTGGCTGAGGTTCTACTGACTCACGGGTTCTACTGACTCACGGAGTCGGACCGCAGACCTTGTAGGCGGTGAGCGTCTCCATCATCTTGGTGACGCTGTCCTCTCTGATGGTGTCGGTGAACGCCGGCCACGGAGACGAGTGGGGGAACTTGGCCCGACTGGAGAACAGAGGGTGGGTGCAGTTGGAGCAGGCGTAGATTCCTGCAGGGAAAGGTCCGGAGTCATGCTGGAAGGAAGCAGCAGCTGTAGCTGAAGGTTCTGGTCCAAACACTGACTGCAGTCTGGCTGTGGTCCATTTCCTCCATGCTGACTAAGGCCTCAGTCCCAGATGAGGAAACCAACCCTGAGGCATGATGCTGCCACCGTTACTGAATAAAACATGTCTGCCATGGAGAAGAGGCTCATATTTCACAAGTTAACGCTCTAAAGTTGATCTGGTTAAATATCCTGCAGATGCTTGCAGGCTGAGAGGGAGGCCATAATCTGAGGATTAAAAATAATCTAAAGATTGTCAGCATTGAAACGACCACCTCTAGATTCTGTATATATATATATATATATATATATATATATATATATATATATATATATATATATATATATATATATATATATTGTCTATAAGTCAAATTCCTTGTAAGTGCAAACCTACTTGGCAGTAAACTTGATTCTGATTCTGACCTTGAAACCTTTTTTTCTGTGGAGCCAAACTGTGAATATGTCTTAGTTAACTATAAAGTTATTTATCTGAGGAGGGCCTGATGTCTGTCTGCATGTCGTCTTCATTGTGCCAATCTGAGTGCATGTGTGGAGAATAATATACCACATGGTATATTATGAGATGATGTGTTGTGAATAAAGAAGATGGAACTGAAATAATGGAAATAATGTCATAAATTATAGACGACGCTGAAAGCTACGAGGACGGTTAGGATCCTGAGACCCTGGGGAGAATTTATTTCTGAATAGTGTGAACTCTCTGTTGATCCTAATGTCCTGTTTCTTTGACTCTTTTATTTTCCTATCATGTTCCAGACTAACTAATGCAGCGAGTCCAGCTTCTCGCCTCCCTGCAGCTCTTCTAGCCTCTGTCTGCGGTTCTTTCCCACCGCCTGGTTCCTGCTGACGCTGCTGCTGCTCCAGGGCGTCTCCAGATGTTCCTGAGGCTCTTCCAGATGTTTCTGAGCTCCAGACATCGTTTCTATGCTTTGTTCATCTACAGTCTCATCCTTATGTTGTTTTATTCATAATTACTGATTACATTAGAGAAAGCTCAGTAATTAATTTAATGCGTGTTGCGACAAAAAGCCTCTATTCTATTCTAACTCTGCATTTAGGCTTAAAACGGGATTTAATTCAACTATAAACATGTTTAAATCTGCTGAGGCGGTGATGCGGCTTCCCTTCAAGTTGCTTCTCTATGAAAATTCATTCATTCATTTAAAAAAACATGCAACCGCGGTGCTGCACAGGTGAATAATAAATAGGAATATCAGAATAATAAAAGGCACTAAAACACAAGGTTCACAATAAAAAAAAAAACTAAATTATCAATGAAGGCGAAGACAGCCGAACCTCATGATGCCACTGTTGATGAATTTCAGAGAGAAATCAGGCTCATCATCAGGGAGCAGGTGGCTGGTTCCGATCCTGCTGACCCAGTGGGACGTTACGTCACGTCCTGTTTGCTCACCTGGTTTAAAGTGATCTCTGTAGATCTCATCCCCCACAAACCGACAGAAGGACATCCTGCTGCTGCTGCTGGACAACAACCACCGCAGCGGGTCTTAACCTGGATTCTGGTTCTGGTTCTGGTTCTGGGCTCTCCTGGCCGACGACACCGCCGCTTGGCTCCTTCTGGCGTGCAGTGACGTCATCCCGGCTGATCGCTGGAGCTCCTCCCCCTGCAGTGCTCGCCGCTGCCGCAAGATGTCGCTGTTGGACAGCAGAAGAAAAGCCAGTTCATTTAGGAGGAGCAGAAAACCAGAAAACATGTGGATTTAAATGGAAACGCAAGAGAAACACAAAGAGATCCAGCGGTTTGAAGGAGACATGAGAGGTTTCTCCCTACCTGAACATCTGATTGGTCACTCTGAAGCCTCACCTGCTACTTTTCAGGTAAAACAAAAATCCCACAAGGTTGGAGAAACCTTCATTCTGGTTTTAGGTGAGCTGACAGCTTCCTGCGCCAAACGGTCCTTCCTGCAGACTTTGGCTGATCAAACAGAGAAACGGAGCTTCTTTCTATAAAACATGTAGTCTTTTTAGAAAAGTTGTGTTTTCCTGCACCTCAGCAGAAACCCTGTAACCCCCTGACTGCTCCATGGGGTTTGCACCCCTCACTGTCTGCATAGACACTCAGATGTTTGCAGAACAGTTAGTTTATAGATTATATCTGCAGATGTAGTTGGTCTGAACAGTTCTATATTTTTAATGTGTCAGTTTCCTTTGTGTCTTTGCTTCTGGAGTTACATTCTTCATCATGTCTGGAGCAGCTGTACGGTTTATCTCTTATGACTGGTCCACAGAGAAACAATTTAAAACGATTTAAAACAGGTCAGTTCATAAAGTGAATACTTTCAGATGCTGTTGAGTCACTCAGCGATCACCTATGGAGCACATAATGACAACCTTACCATGTTTTTTGTTTGGAGAAATTAGCTGAATGCATAACTTAGTTATGATTTTATCCACCCTGATCTCCAGTTCAATCCATTTATTTTAACAAGATGGCTTCCAGGGATCGACTGGACCATCCAGCTGCTGTCGGCAGAAAACTAAACCCGGTCCATTTATCCTGTCGTCCTTCCTTGGATCGTAAAAGGTCTACCAGGACACCTGAGAGACGGCCCCTACCATGATGCTCCCCCCTCCTGACCTCGCTGTTGGTCCTGAGGAGAGATGGTCCATTCTTCCTCCATTCTTCCTCCAAACACGGTGCAGCAACGCCCCCAGAGCTCAGTTCTTGTCCCATTCTCCCAGAACTTCACTGGCCCGTCCAGATATTCTGCAGTAAACGTGTTAAAGCTTCAACTTGCCTTTTCTTCAGCAGTGGTGAATGTTCCTCCAGGCGATTGTGGCTGATGTGTCGCTGCTGGTTTTCATGCTAAAATGGTCCCTGCTAACTAAAACAGAAACCTTAACCTGCAGGAACAGTGAAATTCTTCTCTTTTTACTTCTGGTTCTCACGGGAACCCTCAGAACCTCAGAGGTCCGTCTGGAACCAACAGCATCAGCATGTTTTACAACAGCAAGGCTGTAAAAAGCTCTCGGTAACACGGCTAACTGGGAGCCACACGTCTAAACAGACTTAGAAAAAATAACGGCCACTTTAATCATGATAAACTAAAGTGGACCGGCAGCTGTCCATCATTGTTCCAGAAAAAACTACAAACATGCAGCGGTACCCAGTCTGGTCATTTTCTGCTTTATTCCACATTATACAAAAATAACGTTTCTGTAAGACAAATGAAACTGTAATAAAGTTTTTATTGGGTTGTTTGATGCACATCTGGAAAGGTCTCACGTGGTTCTTCATTTTCTGCGCGCTTCATTCATACTTGCAGTAGTGCTTCAGAGCCTCTGGCAGCTGGAGCCAGTCGATAGCCATCCTGTGGACGATATGCTTCTGGATGGCCTTCCTGCAGAGCGTCTGCAAGGAGGAGACTGGAGGAACATGGAGAGGACAGACAACGGGAGCAGAAGCAGGAAATGAGTCAGAAAAACCTTTCAACAAGAACTATCACAGAAAAACCTCCAAACATAAGGACTGCAATGACCTTCAAAAAAGGGGATGCATGAATGCAAAGAGTCAAAAAACAATAAATTACCAAAAATCCCACATAAGGACAAAAAAACTGTAGAAAGTGAAACAAAACACGGAGATTCAGCTGGAGAACAGTTGGGAAGGCGTGAATGAGAACAAATGCTGCCAACGTTGGCCCAGCGGCACCAAACATCATGACTGCCGGTGCTGACACTCACAGCCGTACTCCACCTGGACTATCCGGACACACTTAGTGGCAGCAAACACGTCCACCACCGCGTACAGAGGCCTGCTGGCAGGAATCCCCTTGGCAGAAGCTCCCATGTCCTCTCCGTTGATGACGATGTGCATGTCAGCCGTGCGGTCGCTTCTCGGCACGTACAGAACTCCGATCCTGCTGCGTCTGGCTGTGGGAGGCAGCGCGTTTGTCTTATACAGATCGTCCAGGATGTGGCTGAAGCGTCCAGGGCGGCTCCGGCCAACCAGTTTGTCTCTGGGGATTCGGACAGAGTCAATGTACAAGTGCGTGTCCGTGAAGAAGGTCTTTGGTTTGGAGTTGCTGCCTCCACCTTCATCCTCCTGAACTCCATCTCCTTCCTCCCCTCGTCCAAGTCTCCGTCCAACACCGAGCTCTCCTCCTCCAGCTTCCTGAACCTGCGCCTCCTCCACCACCTTGTTGTGGTTCCTGGTGATGGCAAACACCCAGCTGTCCCCCAGCTCCATCAGGTCTGGGATGGAGTACTCAGGGACGGCCTCTAGGCTCGTTGGGTCCCAGGCCGTCAGGCCCACCCGGAGGTGTCCACACCAGCCCAGCTCCTTCTCCTCAATCTCAATGAGAAAGATCTCTCCAGGCTTCAGAGGGTACTTGCTGAAACAAACCCCGTTGGCGAAGCTTTCCACTCGGGTGGCCTGAGTTCCTGAGTGGTCCAGTCGGATATTGGTACCGTGGTTTGGGTGGAACTCCAGGAACTGTTCAGAAAGAGCCTCCATTTTGTTTTCTGCCAATCAGATGAAACACAACCAACTTCAACAAACTATTTCAAAGGAGACTGAAGTTATTATTAAAAGAATGAAAGCTTTGAATCAAACCTGCAGTGAAGCTTCTTAGCTAGCGTCAGCATGAGGCCTGACAGAACCGCTCGGCTGGACGCTGCAGGAAGGGCCTGGAAGGCTATTTATACACCGCCGCATGTGTCAGCCGATCCAAAGGTATGTGTGTGTGTGTGGGGGGGGGGGGTGTTAAGGGGCAGCAAAATAAATCACTAGAAGACCAGAGAAAATGAACACTTTGATAATAAAAACTGCCAAGAATGAACAGGAATACAAGATTAACAGATTCCTCAACTTCAGGACAGATCCAGAGTTTAATCTGGTCACAAAACCTCTGATATAACGACACACATTCCACCAGTGTCAGCAATTATTTACCAGATATTAGGTTAAAGTGCTGAAGAACACCTTGAACAAAGACAACAGCAAACCAGCCTCGTGTGTTTGGATCAGCAATCAGTCAGAAAACCAGCGACGATTCTGGAAAAGCTCATGAACTGTTTACTAAACTGTTTTATGCTGATGATACTGTGATGTTTGCTGTCAGCTGCACTGATGTTTTCATCCTGTTTATGGTTACATCTGTGTAGCTGCTGTTAGTCTTGGCAAAATAGGACAAAATAAAAAGAAATACTGATGAAATAAAGCTTTAAAGGGAAATTAACATTTTCTTCTTCTCTGTCATTAGTGTTCAGTTCATTATTTATTTAGTTATTAATGGTTCTGTTAGATTATTGTTTCTTTGTGCTCTTAGCTTCTGTATCCAGTTCAGTCTTTAGAAGCTTTATTTAGTCTCTTTAGTCATTCTTTGGTTCTTTTTTCCTTCTTTCTGTTATTGCTCTCTCTCAGCTCATTACCTGTCACTCACCTGTGCTAATTACTTTCACCTGCCTTCCTCTCTGCCTCCTCTCCTGGTTAAATTGCTGGCTTCCTCTTGCTCCTTGTCAGATCTTCCATTATGCTTCCCCTGTTCTGATTGGCTCCTTGTTAATTAGACTGAAGAGTCATTTTAATTAAGCAAAAGCTCTGCAGCTCAGGGCAACACCTGCAGGTTAATTTCTCCTGGCGTTGCTGTTAAACAGGTTAGTGGCCATTGGAGGATTTGCCCTTCCACATGAAGGGAAGTGATTCCTTCACACAGAAGCTTAGAAACATCAAAGATTTAACATTTTCTGAAGCTAGTAATGAAATCTATTTTACCAACAGTTCCTACAGAAAGCCTAGATTAAATCCAGGGGAAAGCGTGAACCCAGCAGTGAAAAGTCTCGTCAGCGATGGACGATGACCTCTTTACTCGTTAGCGCTCCTCGTTATGTAGGCCAGCATGGAGGGAGGAATCAGGCCAGTTCATTCATTTTCTCCCCTTCAACACAACGCTGGCTTCCTGACACTCATGGAGGCTCAGAAGTTTTCATACCCCTTGAACAGTTTTCAAAGTTTTATTAAAGCCACAAAGTGTGAGGAGGCTCTAGTCAAAGAAGTGGTCAGCCTAGTGCAGAGGTCTGGTGTTCAGAAACCTTTAGATCCGTTCCTGATCCAACACACCTGAACCAAAAGGACCTCGTTAGAATGTAGTCAGGTTCTCAAGAGTCCTGCTATCACCTGATTATTTGACTCAGGTGTGATGAAGCAGAGACACCGATAAAGGGTGCAGGACACCAGACCTCCAGGACTGGACCCTGATGAAGAGGAACCTGCAGAGATCCACGGTCTGTTGACGGGACAGAACTCCACATCTGGCCTCTGTGTGGCAAGAAGAAGCCATCACTGAGAAGATCTGATTCCCTCATGCTGTACGGAGGCTTTTATTCAGCAGGAGCAGGAAGCAGGTCAGAGCTGATGGAAGATGGATGGAGATAAATCAGGACCATCCTGCAGGAGACCTGAGACTGAGGTGGAGGTTCTCCTTCCAGCAGGAGAACCAGCCTGAACATGCAGGGTTAAAATGGCCTAGTCAAAGTCCAGACCTGAACCTGAGCCTGTAGCACCGTAGCTCCTGTGAATCTGAGCTGTTTCACAGCGATGGACGAGCAGAAATCAGAACCTGTAGACCTCTAGACGTCCAAGGCTGGTAGAGAACCACCAGAACCACCTGCAGCCGGACCTGCAGTGGTTCTGCAAAGTGTTCGCTCAGCGCTGCTGAATAAAAATTAACACAACATTCTGGATATCATTTATAAAAACGATTAAAAACATGCATCATTTTCCCAATTATCAGGACTTTGTGTCAGTCTGTCACATAAAATCCCAACAGAACACAAATTAGAAGATGAGAAAACGTGAAAAGTTGCTTTTGGGCTTGAATCCCTGAATGAGTCTCAGCGCCTCGTTGAGCCTGAAGGCTGCAGCAAACGGTGGAGTTATGGGAGCTGAGCAGGACGTGTCCCCCGTGGAGACCAGCATCCGTCTGACTGGGCGGCTGCAGCTGTAATCTGGATTATCGCGCAGCGCGTCACACATCTGGCTCCGGGCTGCGCCTCAACTGGAGGCGAGAACGACAGAGAGAGGAGAGATGGAGGGAGGGATGCTGCTCTCCTCCTCGCTCTCCAGCCGCTCAAACCAAGCAGGAGGCATCAGCGTCCGCCACGCAGCTTTCCTCACCTTTCCACTGACAGAACATCTTTGGGTGAGTAAACGTCCATCATTCCTCCTCCTAAAGCGTCACCGGCGAGTTTTTAAAGGATAATTCAGCGTGGAACAGCAGGACTTTCACTCTTTATTCCTCTGCTGCGCTGATAGGAGGAATAAACCGTTACTGAGAGCCAGCAGCCATAAATTAAAACATGCGTTTTCAGTATGTTCATTTATTATTTCATCCTGAAAATATTCATTTTATTTAGAAAAAGCACAAGTGTTATTAAAGAAAACGCGACTATTTCTGTTTAGTATTTTACTAAATCTCGGTAAAACGCTGCGTAGATTAAACAGATTAAACAGTAATCAATTTATTTGATTATTAATATAAATGTTCAGTCAATCATTGACTCATTCAAATAATTAATATATTTTTGTTGCTGTATTTAAATTATGACATAAAATAATCATTAAAGGAATCCATTTTGTAATTAATTGCTCATTTATTTTGACGGTGAACCTTTTGGTCCTCAATAGCTTCACTGTCACACTTCATAATGTGATTTAATTCAATTCAGTTAATTTATGTGGCAACAATTCACAACATGCGTCATCTTAAAGCACTTTACTATAAAAGTAAAGAGTCAACAGAGTCGTGCAGCAAATTCCGGGTCAGTTACGTCCTTTCCAGTTGATCCCAGACATCAGAAGTTTATCCTCCAGGTTGGTGAGAAAGTTTCCTCTCTAAGGAAACCCAGCAGGTTGCATCAAGTCTCTCCAAGCAGCATTCACTCCTCCTGAAAGAGCGTAGAGCCACAGTGGACAGTCGTCTGCATTGCTGATGGCTTTGCAGCAATCCCTCATACTGAGCATGCATGAAGCGACAGTGGAGAGGAAAACTCCCCTTCAACAGGGAGGAGAACCTCCAGCAAAACCAGAACCAGGCTCAGTGTGGATGAAAGAAGCTCAGCCAGCAGCTCCGTCCAGGAAAGAAACGGGTCAGACAGAAAAAGCTCCTATTCTCCTCAGCTTCAGTCGCTGGGTTTTGTTTTTTATATATGATTTATTTATGATTTAATGCTTTTAATGCTGATGAAACATATTGGATCATAAAAGGCCAAGTAACGCAGCAACGGTCTCATTTACACTGATGGACCACCAGTTAATAAGAGTTGCATTGCTTCTGGTATTCATTTCTCCTCAATTAAATAAATAGAGATTATGATTTTAATCTGACAGTTTTGTTGCTAACTTTACTGTTTCTGATAAAGCAAAGGAATAACTGTCATTAGCAGAAACATGTCAGCGGATTAAACAGTTCTCTAATAATCAGATAAGGGATTTAAAACCAACAGATTAACCTCCTAATTCTGTTAGCTGGAGAGTTTCTCCATTCTGGTGGCTAAAGCAAAACCAAAACACTGCTGGCAGTTTTTCTTTATCAAGCAGCTGAATTGAATAATTTTTTACATATATGTAAAAATAAAATATGAAGGGTGAGTTTGGGTGAAAGCGAGCAGCAGCATCAGGTCGATCCTGGAGACTCCAGGATGAGATGAACGTTGGCAGAGGGCCGGTGAAGGACTGGCTAGTCACTAATAAGTGAACCGGCACAGAAACACAGCCACCAAAATACCGCTGCAGCTCATAATCCCCTGGATTAATGTTTAGGTTTTACAGTAAAATCCTGATTGAATGTTAATCTGAGATTGTTAATGTGTGATCAGAGTCCTGCTGCAGACATGAAGGCAGGCCTGACCTCAGAGTGTTATCATCATCAGACGACTGAGGAATGTCTGCACCAGCAGCCAAACTGGAAATATCATCAGCCGCTTCTGTTTTATGAGCTTATGGCACGACATGTGCAGAGATGCGTCTTTTATTTGTGTTCCATCAGCTGATGAGGGACGTCCTGCATCCATGCACAGCCAGGGCCGCCTGCCAGATGGTGGAGGAACATCTTAAAGGAACCAGCTCCCCCTTTAGAGAAGATCACAAACAGCTTTTTCTCTTTTCTTTGACAAAATGCTGATAAGGTGGTAACGTTATGGACGCTGGACGTAGACCCAGCAGCGGCCAGGAGGCAGGCACAATCCTGTCTGATGAGGAAACGAGGAAAACGTGCAGAAGCTGAGGAGGAGGAGGAAATGGACCGAGAAGAAGAGCAGAACCCAGCGAAGAGTGTCCTAGATAGAGACAACAGGAAGGAGGAGCGGCGGTCAGCAGCTGACATCGCTGCAGGGCAACAGAGGAAAAGGAAGCACAGAAATAAACGAGCCGTACAACCGGTCGCTTCTTTTCTGTTTCTGTTTTAGCTTAAAGTCAGACTAAACCTGCTGCCGTTCTCTAACACAGAGGTTAGGATTTTCGTTACCTCCCTTCCCATCATGAATGCCCAAAGGTCTGCAGAGCCGGGCTGCTGGAGGGACGGTTAGCTTTAGATTCAGGTGTAGAGAAACCGTTAACCGCAGCAAACTGAGCCTGTAGAGTCCAGATAAATGTGGTTCCTTGTTCACTTTAATTCTTCCTGTTTATGGGCTTCTTTAGATCAGTTTCCTCTGGTCTGTTTCTGATTTTGAAACCTGGCTAAGAGAAATTTGTCTTCGTCTCACAAACACCTCAGGAAAACAGGAAGTCATGGATTACAAAATAAAAGCATGTTGTCGTTCTGATCAATTGCTGCGGGTAGCAGGAAGTGTTGCAGCACAGATGCTGTATGGATATTGTTTAATATGGTGGAGTTTTCCTTTCCACTGTCGCCACGTGCTTGCTAATAATGAGGGAGCTGCAGCCGGCTGGTCAGAGTCGTGTCGGAGCTTCTGAAAGCTTCTCTATTGAGACACAAAGTACCTCCATCTTTCCCCGCTGAATGACGACCGTAGCAGATCCATCCGCCTCTCACACACGTAACGCCGCTATTGGCTCGTCAAACTAAGATGGTCACGGCTTAGACACAAAACTCAGAGCCTTAAACCAATATTTGTTACAATAATGTAATAACTGACGGCCCAAAATCAATTTTACGCAGATTAGATGATGGATCTGCAACTTTTATCCCGATAGAAAAATACATTTTCCCGATGGATGCTGTTCCACTCCAATAAAATGTGCAGCATAACCCTTTAATCTGATCCTTTCACGGTCAGAAATATTTATTTAATTTTCTAAAATGGTAAAATCCAACTTATAGCTGCAGGGCGGGATGAGGAACCATTTGGCTCAGTGCAAATAATAAAACCCTGCAGCAGTGCAGCTTCACAGCTCTACAATCAGCTTAAGACGTAAAGCCGTGGCTCGGATGTTTCTGTAAAGTGCTTCTGGCACCTTGCAGCTCGTGCTTCCTGTCGCCACGCTGCCAATATCTGGGAGTCAGACTGACCCAGACCCTCAGCTTTAGCTCCCCTCCGTCCATTCTGGACGGCAGCAGATTAATTTGACTCTACCAGCTGCTGTGGAGTCGGTTCAGATTGTGCCACACGTCGTTTTAATGCGGTTACGTAAATGTGATCAGTCAGGAGTCTGCTTTAACTGCAGACCACAGCAGTTAAAGCATTGGGTGTTTCCACCTGACCCCCAGCAGCACTCCTTTGGGCTCTGCCTGTTTCCAGTAAAGCAGAACTGCTTCCTGTGCCTAAAAGTTGCAGCAGAGTTGCTGTAAGTTGGTGGAGCTTTTTCTGATTTCTTGGAGGTTTCAGCCGCCTTCAAGCTCTACTTCCTTAAAACCTTTAAATGCAATAAACAGCGATGAGGAAGAAATGTGCTGCAGGTTCCTGGACAGAGACGACCGACTTAAATCCTGCAGAAAACAAAGACTAGCCCGTCGCTAACCGTTCTGTCTGTTACGGCTCTTAAATCAGAGCGGATTGGACGACAGCCGGTTTATTGGTGCAGCTATTGACCAATCAGTGGAAGTCTTCAATTTCAGTGTTTAAAAGAAAATAAATCAGTTGGTACTTACAGTGCCTTGCTAAACTATTCACACCCCTTTATCACCTTACAGACAAAGGAACCTCTGTATATTTCATTGAGGTTTCATGAGCCAGAACCAGAACTCTGTAGAACCTCCTTTTAATGCAGGTCCAGCAGCACGTCTGACATTTTCTGCTCATCCATCCAAATGAATGTCAGCCAGTATAATTTCCAAAGTGTTGCCACAGGTTCTCAGTTGGATTCAGGCTTGGACTTTGACTAGGCCATTCTAACATGAATCTGCCCTGATCTAAACATCTCAGGCTGGTTCTCCTGCTGGTTCTCCAGGGATGGTCCTGATTTAATGATGCTGGACAAACGATTTCTTAATACGCCATCAGAGTGAGACGCTACTGAGGTGAAAACTGATGGATTTGGAACAATACTGTAATCCAAGCTATTCTTGTAACGGCTGTGTTTAAATAAAGCTTTTCATGAGACTCCTGCTCAGCTGTTCCAGCCATGAAAGTGAAAATCAGTGAGATCCAAGGATGTGCTGCCCTAGTTTACTCAGCGTTCCACACAGAAAGTGTCTGAGCGCCTCTAAAGCTGTCAGCATGTGGAGCGGCTGCTATGGGACTCATGCTCACTTGGCTGGGATCCTCAGATTATTGGAGAGTTTTGTGATTCTTCAAAGGCCGGCGCCACAGCTGGGACCCAACAGTGCAGTCTCCACTGATCAGACGTTTCTGTGGGAATGGAGAACAGCTATTCCTTCCTCCCTGTAATGCATCACTGCTGTAATGTTTGTCTTCTTCCTCCCTCTCACAGGCGCCCTGGCTCGGACATGTAAAGTGAAGACATGGCCGACAGAGGGACGTGCGGTGAAGGAGGAGGCGAGGACGGCACAGAGGTGGGAAGCAGATCCTCTCCTCGTGTTCTCCTGCCAACGGGCGGCTCGGTGGGCACTAAGAGGAATCTGTCCAGGGGGATTGTGATCCACCTGACTGGTACTGAAGGGGAGTGGGACAGCCTAGATGATGATGAGCTCGTTTTCTCCCTGGACCACGGCGAGGACTTCGTCTCTAAAGCTCTCCCTAAGGAACGTCTGCTTTCTGCAGAAGACGAGAAAGGCTTGAAGTGGCAGAACTTTTTCGTCCCTCTCTCTCCGTCCTCCCCGGGTTCTCTGGGGAACTGCTCGGCAGCGGGCCCCAGCTTCCTCTCCCCCGCCTCCTCCTCGCCCGGCCCGCGGCCCCCGCCGTGCCTCGTCAAGTCGCTGTCAACCGAGCTCGAGCCGAAGGAGGGTTCTACTCTCAGACCCAAGCCCTTCCTCAACCTGGTGAAGTCCATCTCCACAGAGCTGTCCCGCTCTGAACCCGAGGTGTCGCAGTCCAGATCAGACTCCCGCCTCAACCTCCACCTGTGGAAGCAGCTGACCCGCACCGGGGGGGACTCCCGCACCGCCCCGCCCTCCCCCAGCACGCTCTCCCCCAGCGCCGAAGGCTTGAAGGGGGGCTTCTTCAAGATGGAGCTGGAGGACACCAAGAGGAAGCTCTCTGAGGCCATGCACGAGCCTCTGAGCAGCATGCTGAGTAAGATCATGGGGGAGGAAGGCGGCGGCAGCCCCAAACACCACAGCAGGGCCACGGCGGCTCCTCAGAGCGGCTGCAGGAGTCTGGGGAGGGACGGCAGCACAGACACCGTCTTCTCAGATTCTCCTGTGAGGAGAGCAGACGCTGAAGTTCTTCCAGTCTTTGAATGGCCTTCAAGAGTTCAGCGTGGCCTGTGTCCTGTGCATCACCCAGAGGAGGAGCTGGAGATATGCTCTGATGGTGACACCATGCAGGTGTTTGCTGTAGAAACCCTCAGACGGACAAAGACCGCTACGTCCTGCCGTGTTCCTCAGCCGCCGCCTCCTCTGCCTCAGACGGCTTTGTTGTGTGTGGCGCTGCTAGCTTACGGCTATTTCACCCTTCCTCTCAGTCCGTACCTCGCCGGCCTTGCTTTGGGACTGGCTCTGGGCTTTTTGCTCGGCCTCTTCCTCATTCGCATTGGTTCCTGCGGTTCTGATCGCCGGCCGTCTGCTCACAGACCAGCGGGAAACGCAGACGGCTTCATCGGCGCGGCGCCGGACAGCCTTAAGGTAGGCGACGGCATCAGGAAGCTCCGCCTCCTCAGGGCTCCACGTCCTGCTCATTCATTCTCAGCCTGGTTCACATAGAGCTGGACCATAGAGATAAAAAACATATCGATAAAATAGAAAACATATCGATAGAATAGAAATCATATCGATATCGATAATTATCAACAAATTTAAAGCATATATAAGTGCAGCCCTGGACATTTAATGCTGCTGCTTAGCGACTTCTTTTTAGATACAGACACAAAGACTGAATTCAAACTCAAACCTTTATTCAACCGACTTTTTACCTAAACTGAAAGTTTTTAAAAAAGAAAAAAGAACACATGCTCTCTGAACTCTCTGAAGGGGGCGGAGCTTGGTTCCTGGGTCTGCGCTGTGATTGGTTAGGAGGATGTAATGATGTAATATTAATTATGATTATAAAATGATAGGCTAGAATGTAAAAAGAAGGAAAACTGTTATTCTATTGAACTTTTTATTGACCCTTTTTTTTTCTATCATCCATATATATGGTTACTGAATTATCGTCCAGCTCTATTTCAGACGGTGTATTAATTCGGCCATCACCAGATATTAAATCTGCTCCAATGTTCACCTGATTTTCTTTTCTGAGCAGAAATCTGCAGTTTTCCTGTAAAGCAGCAGTTTCTCCACCTGCCGTTGCGCTGTGAGTGGGGGGGGGGGGGGGGGGGGCTGCGTTCACAGCAGTGATAGACGCTGCTAACAGCCAATCACAGCCAGACATTCCTCCTGGCTCTGATTGGCTGTTTCTGACCGGGAGTGATGGATTTCTGCCAATAGCAGCAGCCATACTGGAATATTTTACTGTCAGGACATAGAGACAGTTTTAACAAATATTTAGAAAATAAATATCTAAAAGTTACCTGATGAAGCTTTAAGAAAATAGAGCAGATCTATTATTCAGTCATTCTGCTCCTCTTTTCACAGCTCTGATGTTTGGCTTCATACAGTCATGTTGAATCGTGTTAAATTTGGTGTCTTTGTTGATAAAGCCTTAAAACTGGATGCTTTCCTGGGTAACTGGCTATAAAACATAATCATCATCTTTGATTGAGGTTGGGGTCAGGATATAGGGAAGGATCTTCCAGAAGCTTAATGATTTTCCTCTTTATCTATTCGACGGTGAAGGCATGTTTAGGATCAATGTCTGTCTGACCATTTCATTACTTCCAGGTTTTTAACACCAGAGCAAAACCGACTCCTTCAGATAAAATCAAATCATTCAGGATGTTCAGGAGAAAGGACAGAGTTATTATCCTGCAGCTTTTAGATGCACACACCTCCATCAGATGAATGTCTCGGTGCCGGTTCTCTGCAGAGCTGAAGCTCAATGAGGGAATCCAGCGATCTGGTTCAGGTGTGTAGGAGCAGGGATGCACCCAAAAGCTGCAGGTCCAAAGCTCAGAGGACCGGAGGTCAGGGACTAGCTAGGACGCTAGTTTCACAAACCTGGACTGCTTCTTATTTATTAAAATGTTTTAGCCCAGCTCTCTCAGTACCGACACCAGAGGACTGGGATCAGCGCTGGACTCAGACAGAAAGAAATGTGAAAACGTCTTTTAGTTTCTAAACGTTCTGCAGCCAAAGCAGCAGAAAGCTTCTATGGATTTCTCCTGATTTGTTCTCAAAGGAGGCCGTCGAGTCGCTTCAGTGACTCCGTCTGTTTTCTGCACAAATTAAAGCTTTATTAAAGGAGCTTAACTCCAGAACACGAGCAGCCCCGGGTCCAATTAACACCGTCAGGTCCACATTCAGCAGAGAGCCGACGCTGTCAGCAGCTCCCTGTGGGATGAAGACGGTGAAAAACCAGCTCCACTGTCAGGGTTTGGAGATAATTCCTCTGACTGAGAGGAGAAAGGAGGGTTTTATTTTTCACCAGCTTTTATACGGAGGTGAAACATTTATCTGGGTGGGATGGGTTGATTTATTCAGGGTTTGATGCCTCTATGGTAGAATAAAGTTCATTAGAGCAAAACAGAACGATGAACCTGAGGCTGACACGTCTTCATAAACTGCTACAGATTTACATCAGCTGTTCTCATTTATTACCTAAAGTCAACAGAATGACATCAACTTGAGACGCCGGCTGCTCGGTCAGCTGCACGTTGAACACACACTCAATGAGCAAATTCTTCAGGATTAAATAATATTTATCATCTTCCAGCTCAGATACTGCAGACTCCAGGTTCAGGTTGTTATAATGAAACAAATCTTTGTATTTATGTAAATGGCCTGACTGCAAATATCACTGCATGCTTTGCCAAACCAGAAATGTTTCTCCTTTTAATGTTCTCTGACATCTTCAGGGCTGGATGAATGAAATCCATGATTATGACCCAGAAACCTGCCATCCAGCTCTGACTCAGTCCGTCTTCGCCACCCTGGAGGGCTCCTGTCTCCGCCTGGACTCCCCACGCACCAACATCAGCCGGAGGGCCACGCATGACGAGAGGCTCCAGGAGACCGCCTTCATAAAGTCCCGCTGCTTTCAGCTGGCAAAGAGCAAAGTATGACGAGCCCAAGACATTTTAAACACGCAGCTTTATGGTGCATTTCACTCCTGACTGGAAATGTCATCTTTATGGAGCATGAACCAAAAATTCAGTTTATTGAGAGTCAGGAGTCATTAATGTGTCAGAAATCTCCTCTAACAGCGGCGATCAGCAATGAAATGGAGACATTTAGCGTGGCAGAGGTTACTCCATATAAATTTATTAATGCATGTGATTTTGAATAATTAATGCAAGGATCTAAGAGGATCATTAGCCTTAAAGTTCAAGCAGAAGGTCACAGAAACTCTAGTGAGGTAAAGGTTAATTGGCCCTTAAAGATGCTGCAGTATAACCCGTTCCTCATTGTTCTCTGCAGGTCTTCCTGCTGCCGCCTGCGTTGGCTCGGAAGAGAGTCTGGAACCCCAAATATCCCATCTGCATCCAGCTGCATGCCGGAGGCGGAGCCTCTCCAGGTGAGGAAGACGCAGAGCAGGTGGAGAAGGCTGCAGCTGACCGAGCAGCTGACCGAGCAGCAGCTGACCGAGCAGCAGCTGACCGAGCAGCAGCTGACCGAGCAGCAGCTGACCGAGCAGCCCCCATAAGGCCAGCCAGCACAGCTCCAGTCAGACTCTTCCTCTTTGGACGGACCGGACGGGAGAAAGAGGAGTGGTTCCATCATCTCCTGCTGGCATCCAAGGACGGCGAGGCGGAGAAGGAGCGGGACGAGCAGAGACCCGGCAGATGTTTGACCAGAGCGGGTACGAGAAGTGCTTTTATTTGTTTTATTTGTTGAGAAATCCTCCCTAAAGTACCTCTGCTGAGGCTCAGAAGCCTGAGAGCCTGAGAAGCTTCTGACTTTCTGATGAGGAGTCCTTGTGGCTAGAGCAGGGCACTTACCTCCTGGCAAGGCTGCAGGTTCCCTGGTTTGAATCCCACAGAGCCTTGTCCCCTTCTATGGGTTGGTGCTGGTTGATGGAGTCTGTGTGAATGACTCCACTCTGTCACCAATAAGTCATGTTAGTCAGAGGCGTTTGCTGCAGGCTCTGTGGCGCCGTGGCCTGACAGAGATCCCTCCTCCGTTATCCATCAGAGAATCGTCTGTTTCTGACGGATGACGGAGTGAAACACGTCGTTTTCTGAAATCCACACAGGCCAGACTGGAAGTCACAGGAGGTGTAAAGGGAATATTGAATATTTGGACCATATTCCATATATATATAGTGGCTTCATGCATGCTCAGTATGAGGGATTGCTGCAAAGCCATCAACAATGCAGACGACTGTCCACTGTGGCTCTACGCTCTTTCAGGAGGAGTGAATGCTGCTTGGAGAGACTTGATGCAACCTGCTGGGTTTCCTTAGAGAGGAAACTTTCTCACCAACCTGGAGGATCTAATGGAGATGACGTGATGTGAATTGATGCTATAGAAAATAAATTGAATTTAATTCTATTATATTTCAAAATAAAGGGAGGGGGCGGGGCGGGGCCACACGGCAATAGATGAGGAAGCATGAAAAGTCCCGTAGTTTGACGCCGGCTTCAGTCCCAGAATGCTCCCTGAGGGACGGGATTGATGCAGAGCACACATTAAACTGGAATATATGTATAACGATGATGAATATTATCATAAATACTTGACATACCTTTACGTCCCTCCCTGGTCTTTGACTTTAATTCAAGGTAACTGGGTTTGTGTCCTGGTTGCCAGGTCTGGCCAAATGGAGGCACATTTAAAAGCCGGTTACCTGGAGGGCGTGTGAGCCGCAGCATTGGTCCTTAATGCAGGTAACAGGAGGTTTAGATGCTGTGGCTGAATAAATTTAATTCATCACGGCTTCCTGTTGCTGATGCGAGGAGCGGCCATGTTTAAAATTTAAATGAGAGCATTTAATGGGAGTCATTAATTATGGGAGTGCCGTTAATTATGTAGTAACTGCAGTCATTCGTGTGAAATGGTGCTGTAGTTAAATATGCATTTATTGTGAGGCATTTATCACATCTTTTCAGTAAGCATGGAGGCTTTGGTTCCCTGACCGGACCCTGAGCTCCTCTTCCCTCTCATCCGGACAGAATCAGTTTATAGAACAAAGACGAGTCTCCTTCATAGACGGCTTCCTGTGATAGTTTTATTCTCTGCATGGCTCCTTCAGAGGAACGATCCTCTAACACCTGTGCGTCCTGCAGACGATCCAGCTCCCAGCATCCATGGCCCAGGCAGCTCCAGCAGGGCGGGCAGCAGCGACGGCGACGCCCCGTCCTCACCTGCAGCCTCCAGGCCGCCGTCTGAGCTCGACTACCTCGGCTACATGGATCGGCTGCTGGCTGCAGATGAGGCCACCCCCCTGCCCAGTCCGCCGGCCGGCAGCGCAGAGGCAAGCCCCGCCCTGACGGCAGACGTAGGTGAATCTGCAGGTGAGATACGGCGAGTCTCCGTCAGTCTGAGCCAGACTCTGCCTCTTTCAGAGCGTCTCTCGCTGCACCTGCGATCAGGTGAAGCCCCCAGACGTCAGCCAGACCGCCTGGGCCAACGCCTTCATCGGCCGAGTCCTCTGGGACTTCCTGCGAGAGAAGCACTGGGCCGACGCCGTCTCCCACAAGATCCAGAAGAAGCTGAGCAGGATCAGAGTGAGCGCTCTCAGTCCCAGACAGGTGAAGCGTGGATAGGCTCCGCCCCCAACGCTGACACCTGCTGTTTCTGCAGCTGCCGTACTTCATGAACGAGCTGACGCTGACGGAGCTGGACATGGGCCGCTCTGTGCCGCAGATCCTGGCCGTCTCCAGACCGCAGGTCAACCACAGAGGTCAGCACCCCCCCCCCACCCCCCACCCCACACCCCCACCACCCCGGTAGGTCCTGACAGAGAGAAGCCTGATGTCACAGAGTCAGGTCATGTGATCCTACCAGAATATCTGTTACCAGCTCCTCCTCTTTACCCCATCATCATCTAAGAGGCTGGGCCCTGCTGTTCACCTGCCCCCCCCCCTTTCCTCCTACCCCCCCCCCTACCCCTCCAGGCCTGTGGGTGGAGCTGCAGCTGCTCTACACTGGTAACCTGCAGATGACTCTACAGACCAAGTTCAACCTGTCCAAGCTGGGCAAAGAGGCCAATCAGGACGCAGCGCACTGCTTTACGGAGACGGGAGGCCCAAGGTCAGCACTGACACACACACACACACACACACACACACACACACACACACACACACACACACACACACACACACACACACACACACACACACACACACACACACACACACAGTAACACAGACACACACACTGACACACAAAAGGGAACTAAAAGTAGGTAAAATCCTCTTGAAATTTGTGTATTTTTCCTTGATCTGAGCAGCTAAATAATATTATCTGCCAATGAAATGAGATTTTTACACTTAAAACGAGAACAATTCATCTCCATCATCTTATTTCAAGTGCAGGATGTCTAATTATTTTATTTTAGGGGTAGAAATTATCGTTCCATTGGCAGATAGTGTTGTTTAGCTGCTCAAATCAAGTCAAAATATACATATTTTAAGAAAATTTGACTTACTTTTAGTTCCCTTTTTGTAGAGCACAGTAACACACACACACTGGAAAACTGGAAAAGTTAAATGAAATAATTCTGCAATGGTTCTTTAATCTGGTTTGGATTAATTCTGGATTAATTCTGGATTAATTCTGGATTTTCTTCCCTTTTTTGCTCATCCTAAGTGGTGCTGATGTTCCAGGAGCATCTTTGAACTTGACTTGTTCTGTCATCTTCTTGCTGATGGTGACTGAATAAATGTTTGACACCTCCTGTGGACCCTGGGGAAGACCTGAAGATCAGAGCGGTAGATGAACATCGGCTGACCAGGTGTCCACATAACGAGGTGTTGATGTGACGAACCTTTGGCCAAGGAGAGGAGGAACGCCTCCATCCTCCCTCAGCTCAAAGGGAGGAGGGATTAGCAGGATGGCAGCTTCTCATGAACCTGCTGGGACACCAGAGCCACCGTTCCCATGCAGAGAGAAATGAACCCCTGGTTTGGTTTGAAATCTGTAAAGTTATCAGATTATTATCAGATTATTGTTTTGCTGCAGCAGCAGGAGGATCAGGAAACCAGAGAAATTACTCCACCTCCCTCTGGTCCTGCAGAGCCCTTCCTGCTGGCCTGGCTGTCAGAGACCAGCAGCAGTGGCTCTCTGCAGGCTGTGGAAGGAGGACATATTCACTCCAGAAGCTCCACATGAACTTTGTGTCCTCCAGCTCTCCTGATCTTCTCGTGTGTGTCCTCTCCCCACAGCCGGCCCGTCCTCAGCGTGTTGGCAGACAGTGATGAAGAGTCCTCCAGTGCTGCTTCGTCTGATGAAGAGGAGCTCCTGCTCTCTGAGCCCCACTCTTCAGCCGGGGAGAAAAGCTCAGCATCAGCAGCTGACGGGTAAAAACTGCTTCATCCAGAACCTGCAACCCAAACCCACTCATGTCTTCACATTTAGTTACGTTAAAACCAGAAACTTTAGGTTCTAGGTGGTGAGGCAGAGTGGAACCTGTGGTTCACCCAGAACCATCTGCAGGTCCTTTAGATGTTTGTCTCCACCAGCCTTAAACATCTACAGACTGACTTCTTCTTTGCATACAGCTCAACCCAGTCGGATTGGAGGAACTGGACTTTGACTAGGCCAGTCTAACCCATGAACCCCATAATACCTCAGGCTGCAGGTTCAGGCTGGTTCTCCTGCTGGAAGGAGAACCTCCACCTCAGTCTCTAACAGGTTCTAGGATGGTCCTGGTTTATCTCCATCCATCGCCCACCAGCTCTGACCTGCTTCCCTGTTATTGCTGGAGGAAACTTCCCCACAGCACCATGCTGCCACCACCGTGTCTCCCCGTGGGACCAGACAAGGTGGTGGCACGCCTTCTTCTGGCTTTCTTTCAATGATTACTTCCTGCTTCCCACGCTTCCATACAGCCCAGATGGAGATTATTCTTCTGTTGGCAGATTCTCCCACCTGAGCTGTGGCTCTCTGCAGCTCCCCCAGAGTTCCCATGGACCTCTATGCTGCTCTGCTTAGTCACCCCGGGTGTCGGGTTAGCTCCATGTGGGAAGTTATTCAGATAACTTTATTTAGAGGATTCAGAGTGAAAGGAGACTGAATGCTGATTTCTGCCCATTTCTCAGCTTTTTATTTATTAAAAATGTTAAAAACCACAAAGCTCTCCCTGCTACTGCACATCTACGCAGCGCATAGCACATAACATCCCAGCTATTAAAGGTTAAAATGTGGAAATGCTCTGTACTCTCAAAGGAATGTTTTGGAGCGAGCGTCTGAGAAAATAGCATAAAGGGTAAAATGGCGTGTTAAATTGCAACAGAAGCGTGATTTGTTCTGTTTAATGAGCGCTGCTGACATCACAGTCCAGATGGTTGTGGATCTCAGTCACGGATCAGACTTCAGCGTCTGAGCGCTGAGGTCTGCTGCCAAGAAGCAGGATGACTAAAGCTCTCCTCCTCCTCTAATCCTCTGCTCTGACAGGCCCGGCGGAGGAAAGACCGGCAGGAAGATTTTGAGATTTGTGGACAAAATCGCTAAATCCAAGTGCTTCCAGCGCGCCGCGGAGAGCGAGTTCATCAAGAAGAAGTTTGAGGAGATGTCCAACACCCCCCTGCTGCTGTCTGTGGAGGTCAGAGAGCTGTCTGGGACCCTGGTGGTGAACATCCCAGCGCCCCCTACTGACAGGATATGGTATGAACTGAGACACTGAGCAACACGGAGAGGATTTCAATCCCAAACCTGATCAGCCTTAAAATAAACCAGCAACTGAATTAAGGGAGGGATTATTTTCAGATGCAAAAGGCTTTGTGGTTTTCACACATTTACAGACGTAATCACAGCCTGATTTACATAAAGAGAATAAAAAGTAAGAGGAAGAACTGAAGCAGATATTGTTGCTTTAGGAAGTGAAAAACGTTTCTGTCACAGGAGGAGCCGACATTACTGAGATAGCCAGGAGGTTCTGGTGAGGTTCTGGTGGGAGGTTCTGGTGAGGTTCTGGTGGGAGGTTGTAGGCAACTAATGTCTCTGTAAACCCAGATCAGTTGGGTTTAGAACGGCTCAGGACCAAAGTGGACCGTTACCGTCCTAAAACTACTCCGGCCTCAAAAGCTTTGCAACATTTTCTGAATATTTAAAGCATCGTCTGGTTTGCCTTAGCAGCTCATTTACTCAGAAAGAGGTGAATACTCACAGAACATGAAGCCTGAAGGCGGCGCGCCACCAAAGGTCTTCCTGTGTGAAACGTTCAATTCAATTCAATTCAATTCAATTCAATTCAATTTTTATTTATATAGCGCCAAATCATGAAACATGTCATCTCAAGGCACTTTACAAAGTCAAGTTAAATCATATTATACAGATTGGGTCAGATTATACAGATTGGTCAAAAATGTCCTATATAAGGAAACCAGTTGATTGCATCAAAGTCCCGACAAGCAGCAGTCACTCCTGGGGAACCGTAGAGCCACAGGAAGAGTCATCTGCATTGTACATGGCTTTGCTGCAATCCCTCATACTGAGCAAGCATGAAGCGACAGTGGGAAGAAAAACCACCCATTAACGGGAAAAAAAACCTCCGGCAGAACCGGGCTCAGTATGAACGGTCATCTGCCTCGACCGACTGGGGTTACAGAAGACAGAACAGAGACACAACAAGAGAAACAAAAAAGCACAGAAGCACACATTGATCTAGTAATCTGTTCTATATTAGATGGTAGTAGCGGGTGAGCCGTCTTCTCTGGATGATGTCACAGTTAACAGAACGCCAGACCAGGTGTACCTACTATGAAGAGAAAAGAGAGAGAACAGAAAGTTAAAGCAGAAATGACAACACATAATGCATAATTGAAGAACAGTAGAACTCAATATAGTGAGAAAATTAGATCCTAATATACTCCAGTAACCTAAGCCTATAGCAGTAAAACTATAAAGGTAGCTGAGAGTAACATGAGTCACTAGTTATAATTTTTGTCAAAAAGAAAAGTTTTAAGCCTAGTCTTAAAAGTAGACAGGGTGTCTGCCTCACGGACCAAAACTGGGAGTTGGTTCCACAGAAGAGGAGCCTGATAGCTAAAGGATCTGCCTCCCATTCTACTTTTAGAGACTCTAGGAACCACCAGCAGACCTGCGGTCTGAGAGCGAAGTGCTCTGTTAGGAACATACGGGGTAATCAGAGCTCTGATATATGATGGAGCTTGATTATTAAGGGCTTTATACGTTAGAAGAAGAATTTTAAATTCTATTCTTGATTTAACAGGAAGAAACGTTCTGAGGCCAGAAACCGTCTGACATGAAGGCAGAACAACAAAAACATTAAAGCGCTTTAATAAAGATAGTTTTATTCTTCCTCATGGCTCTGATCGGTCGTCTCTATGCCTCTACGTCTTATTCTGTTGTCAGCACCGATGATGAGTAGCCGTTAGCTTGATTATCTCGTCAGAACATCGCTCTAATTGTCCCGGGGTGCCTCTGAACCCATTCTGCTGCAGGAACCGCGGGTTTATCCTCCTAAAAACTGTTCTGATCCATGATCTGAAGGTGGGACCCACCCAGAACCACCAGGTTGTTTCATTGTTCAGGCTGATCTCTGCTCTTTAAACGGACCGGGACATTTTATCCTGTCTCTGATGTTAAGTCATCCCGTGACACTGAACAGGATGTTTGTCCTCATTAATGAATCTGTTGGATCCTGCCGGTCGGTCTGCATGATTTTTTCAGACAGTGTCGACACTGATTTCCTCATTCAGCCATATTTCAGTTACGGTTCGGGACGTTTGGACTGATCCAAACTAACTGAGATTTTCCTGTTTGCTCTGCAGGTACAGCTTCTGCGTGCCGCCCAAACTGGATCTGCACGTCTGTCCCAAGCTGGGGGAGCGAGAGGTGACCTTCTGCCACGTGACTGAGTGGATCGAGAAGAAGCTGCAGGATGAGTTCCAGGTAGTAAAACCTTCAGCTCGTCTTTTACTCTCAGAGCAAATTCTCCTCCTCTCTTAGCTTCCTGTTTTTCTTGCTCAGAGAGTTTTTGTGCTGCCAAACATGGACGACATCTACTTACCCCTGATGCATTCTGGGATGGACTACCTGCACGCCTGCAAGTCCCAGAGCTCCTCCTCGGAGTCCGTAGAGAACCGGACCTGAAACGGGTCGGGACTAACTCCAGTGCCTGACCGTGAAACAGAAGCTCGGCTAAATGGTCGTAATGACCCTCGGGTCTGAACCAGGACCTGCTAAAGTTCTGGTTCTCTGGAAACTAACTGGAAGGAAAAGAACCGGTCTAAGTTTACATGTGAATAATCCCTGTGAGATTCTATTTATCTACTGATCTATTCAATATAACCCAGAACTGTTTTTAAGATGTGATGCATTCATAAAAAACAAATAAAGTTGTTTTATTAATATGTGGAAATTTATTCTCCTGGTTCAGAGTCACATGACGGCTCTTAAAACGCATTCCAGCCTGACGGGGCGACGCTACGCTCCTTATTGGCCCTTCTAATGCTTTACATGGAGGCTTTATGTTGCTTTGGGTGAATTTAGGTGTTTGGCACCAGTCAGCACCAGTCAGGACTAGTTAGGTCCAGTTAGGACCAGTTAGGTCCAGTTAGGACCAGTTATGACCAGTCAGGTCCAGTTAGGACCAGTCAGGTCCAGTTAGGTCCAGTTAGGACCAGTTAGGACCAGTTATGACCAGTCAGGTCCAGTTAGGACCAGTCAGGTCCAGTTAGGTCCAGTTAAGACCAGTTAGGACCAGTTAGGACCAGTTAGGACCAGTCAGGACCTGTCAGGACCAGTCAGGATCAGTCAGGTCCAGTTAGGACCAGTTAGGACCAGTCAGGTCCAGTCAGGACCAGTTGGGTCCAGTCAGGATCAGTCAGGTCCAGTCAGGTCCAGTCAGGACCAGTTGGGTCCAGTTAGAACCAGTTAGAACCAGTTATGACCAATCAGGTCCAGTCAGGTCCGGTTAGGTCCATGCAAAGCGCTCCACAAAGAAATAAAGAACCCATCATGAAGGAAGTTTATAGAAAATAAAGTAAATCATGAAAAGAAAAATATAAAAAGTTTAAACATAAAGCTCAAAATAGAACCAATAAATAGTTAACAAGTGATCAAATGAATTGATGACATCATTCTTGATGATTCTGCAGCAGTTTCCTTCTGGTTCTGGGAACACGGAGTAAACGGGTCTCTGAGGAACTGAGGGGTCCACTGGTTCCCAGGCAGAAAGCAACTCTGAGATCGTTTTAGCTCCAGGAGGCGTGCAGCGCCTTAAAGTCTGATAACAGGAAACAAAATGCTGTCCTACAAGCAGGAAGCAACAACTTATTATAATGGCTCACTGACCTTTAAATATTTTAATAATTATATTTAGAACAGAGCCAATGAAGCTGAAAGAGAGTCTGATCCAGCCACTAAGTGACGCTCTGGGGACCGACCCGGTGGCTTTAGGGGACTGTGGTGGTTTAGAGGCACAGAAACAGGAAGTCGTTTGTCATCAGCATACAGCAGCTTAGATGTTACGCTCTGCAGATCTGGGCTGGAAGGAGCCTAGAGGCCCAAGAACAGAGCTCTGAGGAACCCCACATGTGATCATTCAGATAAATCATGTTAGTCCCAGTTTAATTAATCAGAATATTATGATAATCAGAGCTGATGGCCAGTAAAAGCAGGACATGTTCAGATCAATGAAGCCTTTACCTGCTAACCCTACAGGAAAACCCGACTTCCTCTTTAGAATATAAACATTTGTTACGTTAAGCAGTTTATTTAAGTTAAATCACTCTTCTTTAATAAACCTGATTTTTTATAATCTATAACGGATATTATCTTTACACAAAACAACAGTTTAACAACAAAATTAGAGATGTTTTAATTTCTATTTGGTCTGATCAGTGAAATGAACAGAAAAAGCAGCAGATGATGACGACCCTGCAGCTGAGGACCTGCAGGGAGTCTGATCTGTACGTGTGGGAGGAAGCTGAATTACTTACGCCTAACGGGTTGTGTTTGCATGAAAGTGGTGAGACATGCTGTTAATAACTGAAATATTTCCCAGTGGAAATGACAGGTAGGTTAAAACAGTCAGAATAAGCATTGGTTGTGTGATTTTTAAGAGTCACAAAGGGAAGTAGTGGACCTGAAAGGTTTGGATAAACTCTGTATGGAGACGGATCCCAGCTCATCTTCCAGATCTAATCCTGACTTTAATTCCCTCAGATCTGGAGTCTGCAGAGGCATTACAGAGCTAATTGCTATAAAAGCTTGTGTTGAATAGACATCGCATTAAAAACAGCTGAAATATGAATTCATTCCTGATAATTCCAAAAAAAAAGTAAAAAACAAAGCAGCTGGACTTGTTTTCCGTAGTTGAAGACGTTTCACTTCCTCTCCAGGAAGCTTTCTCAATTCAAAAAGTCTGGAAATCTGAGAAAGCTTCCGGGAGAGGAAGCGAAACGTCTTTAACTACGGAAAACAAGTCCAGCTGCTTTGTTTTTTTACTTTTTTTTTTGGAATGACCATGACCTGATGACTGAGAATCTTCACCAGCCATTCCTGATAAACTAAGCCGTCTTTCGCAGTGGGACAAAGAGTAACTTCATCATTTCTTTGTTTTCTCCTGTGCAGCCTCAGATCCATCCTGATTCTAGAATCTGTTCATCTCATGTTCCTAACAGGTGACATTTCATTAATGCCTTGAAGACATTTCTCCAAACATCATCCAAAGACTCTCCAAAAACACTTGCAACCACTAGGTGGCGATAAGTGTCAGGAAATTATAGAGGCGAAGAAAGAAACCCTTCAGCCTCCATGAGAGATGTTCTGTTCACGATCTGCAGGCAGGAGGATGCAGGAGTTTAGGAAATGTGACCATCTGAGCCCAGAGTCAGGTTTTCTAACATCAGCTTCACTGAGTTCTCCTTCAGATAATAGTAATAGTAATAGTAATAATAATAGTAATAATAATAGTAATAGTAATAATAATAGTAATAGTAATAATAATAGTAATAGTAATAGTAATAATAATAGTAATAATAATAGTAATAGTAATAATAATAGTAATAGTAATAATAATAGTAATAGTAATTACTACTCTCTCTTTTATCTTCATAGTAGGTACACCTGGTCTGGCGTTCTGTTAACTGTGACATCATCCAGAGAAGACGGCTCACCCGCTACTACCATCTAATGTAGAACAGATTACTAGATCAATGTGTGCTTCTGTGCTTTTTTGTCTCTCTTGTTGTGTCTCTGTTCTGTCTTCTGTAACC
This sequence comes from Fundulus heteroclitus, assembly GCF_011125445.2. Lineage (NCBI taxonomy): Eukaryota > Metazoa > Chordata > Actinopteri > Cyprinodontiformes > Fundulidae > Fundulus > Fundulus heteroclitus. Next base: position 2,387,084 of record NW_023396890.1, read on the forward strand.
CCAGTCGGTCGAGGCAGATGACCGTTCATACTGAGCCCGGTTCTGTTGGAGGTTTTCCTTCCCGTTAATGGGTGGTTTTTCTTCCCACTGTCGCTTCATGCTTGCTCAGTATGAGGGATTGCAGCAAAGCCATGTACAATGCAGACGACTCTCCCTGTGGCTCTACGGTTCCCCAGGAGTGAATGCTGCTTGTCGGGACTTTGATGCAATCAACTGGTTTCCTTATATAGGACATTTTTGACCAATCTGTATAATCTGACCCAATCTGTATAATATGATTGAACTTGACTTTGTAAAGTGCCTTGAGATGACATGTTTCATGATTTGGCGCTATATAAATAAAATTGAATTGAATTGAATTGAATTAATAGTAATAGTAATAATAATAGTAATAGTAATAGTAATAGTAATAGTAATAATAATAGTAATAGTAATAGTAATAATAATAGTAATAGTAATAGTAATAATAATAGTAATAGTAATTATAATAGTAATAGTAGTAGTAATAGTAATAGTAATAGTAATAATATTAGTAATAGTAAGATACGCAGAGCTGCTGGTTTCTGTTAGGCAGACTTCAGACCAGCTGTGCTTGTGTCTGAATAGCAGTTAGAAAGGCTCCAGCTGCATGAATCCATGAAACTTAAACCTATTCTCAGTTTAAAGCCAACTCATCATCATCATCAGCACCATGTTGATTCCCATCAGAACAGCTGTAACACCTACGCTGTGGAGAACATCTGCGTTGAAACCCCAAAGAGTGGCCAACCCCAGGCCTGTTAGCGGTTACCATAGCGACCGGTTAGCAGCTGCCTGCTAGCAGGATAACAGCTGAACCTGCTGCGTTTGACCGCTTTAGTTTTATTTTTAATAGGCGTATTTCCCTAAATGTTGGTAACATTTTGCATTCGCTGCTCTCCCTGCATGGCCAGCTGCAGCATCTAAACACGTGTAACCCTCACCTTTCTACCTCACTATGCAACGTTAGCATAATATTCATTATACTTTTAATTTGGCCTTTCTGATAAAGCTCATGCTCTGTTGCCTTAGAACTAACTTTAGATTAGATTAATTTTCATTGCTAAAAATTGTCTGTAACTCTGTTTTTGCCATCAAATTTCCCCATTATGACAATAAAAGAATTTCCTATCATATCTTATCTTACCTAAACCTAACCTGTCTGTGCATATTTTCAGTTTTCCGGGTCATCAACAGCAAACAGGCTTGAACTTCAGGTAAAAACACTTTTGCTCAGTTTTCACCTGTTTGTACGCCTTTCCACCTGTGCACACCTGACCCTAACAGCGGTGGCTGCTTGTGCTGCTCTGTGACGGCTACAAAGATGGCGGTGACCCTCCTGCCAGCGCGCGGTCAGGCGAGGACAGAATGGACGCGCTTCAGCGACAGCGGCGCTGAGAAACGGAGGCTCTCTGTGCATCAAGGCTGAATATTTCCTGAAGTTTCTCTTCAGTCCAGCCAAACCGTCACACCTGCATAACCCACAGAGCTGGCAGGTCTGTGGGTTATTAGGTCACACCTTGCTCAGGGGTTGAACAATGAGAGGATGGTGAGGCGGTAGAACCGGTTACCGCTGAGAAACCTTAGATGCTTCTTACATAACGCTGGTTTTTCTCACAGGAGTGTCTACGGTAAACGACGCGTTGAAAGTGAACTGAAACCGGACTGCAGGGAATTTAATTAATGAGTCAATTTGTCAGGAAGTCAAAACAATCCGTCTTCCTCATGTTTGTCTACCAGAAACTATTTATTTTCTCTTGAATCATGTTAGAAAAATGTTTGCTTCTTCTTCTGTTTCATAATGAGACTTTTTTAAGCTTGAGGAGATTTAGATGTTTTATGAAATAAATGTAGCAAGACTTCGATTTAAATCCCTGAAACTTTGACGTGGTTTCAGTGAAGAGCAGAAAACTTGGACTGATGGGTTTGTGAATGATTTGAATTAAGATTAGCTGCACACATCCAGTATTTCATAGCATGGATACATCCAAACTATCATGAAATGAGGCCAAATCGTTTTAAGGAGAACTTTTTCATACTTTGGACTGAATGAAAAGGTGTTTTCTTGAAAATGTGAAGTTTTTTATGCTTTCAGAGCTTCTCCAAAATAACATGAATAAACAAAACCAACAAGGATTTATTTCTTTATGTCTTTAGGATTAACGAAATGAAAATAATTTCCCTCTGGGATTATTAAAGTATTTCTGATTCTGATTAATTATTAAATGAATTTCATATAAACAGGGTTAACTGACCTCAGTAAATAAGAAACATTTAGAACAATAAATCTCCTTCACTCTTTCTACGTTTATCATTTGCAAACAATCCTTTCATTTCACCTTGAAGGAAAAAAATCAGTTTTTCTTTGAAGGAAGTGGTTTTTGTGTGGTGAGTAATCTCCTATCAGCCAATCAGATAACAGCTGGACGTCTCCCAGTGAAACTCATGTCCAAACTGACATGTTAATAAGTTTTCACGCCTCAGGCCGCCTTTCACCTGGTTTTAGTTCTAAGACATTTTGGACCTGATCCTGTCCTGATAATGTCAAACAGGAGGTGATTTTTCTGTAATACTGAAACGTTCTGATAAATTATAACTGTAAGATGATCAGAAATCACGCAGACGATGCTTTGCAGAGAAATCTTGGTGAATTGTCTCACAAACCCACTTTATTCCACTTCTGTATGTCCTGCCGGGGTTTTAATCCTCCAACCTGCCTGGACAGAGCAGCGGCATGCTTGGATAAACGCTGATTCCTATCTGTGGCACACTTCTGACTCATATAAGCTCATGTTTCCTCATATTTGACCATAAACCCTGTTTGATGGTAACTGGCCCGCCTAAAGTAAACAGCTCTTTTATGATTCTTGTTAAAGCTCCTCTCCAAGCCAAGAAATGCCACATGTGGCACAGATCCATGAGTTTAAGGAAATGAAATGCATGACTGTCGTTTCATCAGAGAGGTGGAAGAATGGATTTATTGCTGAGGAGACCAGGAAGTGAAATCAAAGCACTCAGCGGAGATTTCCTCCTTTAAGGTCAGCATCTCCTGGACCTTCCAGGAGCCAAAGCCAACGGAGGAAGTTGGTTCAGATGAGATCTGGACTTTTTTCCTCTGCATTTATTGAAAGGAGCTGCCATCAGATGCGTTTGGTCCAGACCTCCTGAAAGCTATCTGCGGTCTGAAGAGGTTCTCCATCTAGGCTGAGCTCCCAGCTGTAAGTTCTGGTCCTGCTGGAGGAGCCTGCTGTCTCTTTGAGGTTCTGCACAGGTCCAAGGTTCCCTGAGCCTGATGCAGTCAGACCAAGCCAAGGTTCCTCCACGTTCCTCCAGAGCTCTGATGTTTGTTCTGGGAAAGCTTCATCGTTCCTTCTGGTGAAACAACGGCTGTCTTCACTCACCGACCCAAAGCATCTCCTCCCAGGAATTTTGATCAGGTCCAGCCCAGCTTTTCTATCAGCTGTGGAGTCCTTCTGGACCTTCATCCATGGAGCTCATCATGATTTAAACAGTGATGACAGATGTGGCTCCATTTCCTCCTCTCTTTCTGCCCTCAGAGGCTTTCTACAAGCTCATGGAGCTCCAGGAAGCTGCTTGGAGATGTTCTGGAGGCCTCTACATTTAACATTTTATTCTTCTTTCTCCGGTTCTTGTCCATGACCCAAAAACCCGGCAATGCATCATTTTTCTGACGCTTCAGTATCTTTAGAATGAAAACAAGTGACTGACTTCATCGTAGTTTGACCTGGATAAAGTGACGGCTCTGCTTGATTTGGCTGCTTCCCAAAGTTTTATGGTTCTTTTCAGACTTGCTTTGATAATATAACATAAATGTGATTTATATTGTACAGCGTTCTGGGACTTTTTGTCTGTGAAAGGCTCTTTATAAATAAAGTTTACTGACTGACTTGCTGCAGTCCTGTGATGAGGAAAACTGCAGGAAGACTTACGGTTCCAGATCCACCGACCATGAAGGTGTGAATGTTTCCTGAAAGTAGAGTTCCCTCAGGCCGTTCTCCACAGCCTCCAGCTGCAGAATAAACCCAGAATTACAGCATTACTCTGAGTCTTCAGTTACCTTCTGTCACAGCCCTGCACTGCTGCAGCTTTTCTCTAATTCTGCAGCTTTTCTCTCGTTCTGCAGCTTTTCTCCCGTTCTGCAGCTTTTCTCTCGTTCTGCAACTTTTTTCTCGTTCTGCAGCTTTTCTCCCGTTCTGCAGCTTTTCTCTCGTTCTGCAGCTTTTGTGTCACACATTCATGAAAGATTCCAGCTGCTGATGAAGGTTAAGTCTGTGGCCTGACATCTGACCTTTTTCTGAATGAATTTACAGATTTTGTATATTCAGTCAACAACAAGGTGCCGTTTTGCATCAAATATTTGAAATATTTGACCTTTGCAATCCAAAGAGACTTTGCTGCAGAGAACAGCCCAGAGGCTTTTGTCAGCAGAATAAACAACTCCAGACAGACAAGAGTAAAGCAAAGTTGGACTCTAACATTTTATAAAACATCTGAAAAACATTGTAAAGCATATTGAGCAGGTTATTGGCTCCACTGTCTTCATTCCCACACAGAAAGCAGAGGGAAGTCTGCAGGTCTGTAGCTGCTGCCTCTGCACAGATCCTTGATCTCTGATCACTCGGCACCTAACGACCTCGCCGGCAGGCCGAGGTGCCGGATGTTTGTAACAGCTGTGGACGAGCATGTAAGGATTCCACGACTGTTTCAAGCATTCATAAAACCTGTGTGACATCTTCAGCAGACGGCAGCAGAGGCTTTGCATCATGAGGTGATCCTGCACCCCCCAGGGTGGGTCAGGGGTGAGGGGCAGTTCACAGCTGGAGGCTCCAGGCGGCTCTGCAGCCACATTCCTCCAGTCTGAGCGGTAAACCACGGCTGCTCAGCTCTGCTTAGAGCAGGAAGCCACCGCCAGGCTGGGCTGGTGGCTGGGAGACTGGAAAGGTTTATTCAGGTTTTAACGTCAGTGAGGCTGTTGAAGCAAACAAATAATAAATGAACAAATGCTTAATAATATTTTGGGTGTCGCTGATACGCTTTGAATCCAAAAACCTTTAAGAGCTTCCAGAAACCTTCACCTAAAGCTTCATTTCAGCGGACTGCTGCTTTCCTCCGTCCACAGAGGATGCTGCAGGGGTGCACTTACTTTCTCCACCCTCTTTAAATAAGCAGCTTGAAATAAGCAGCTTGAAATTGGACCAAGTCAACATTTAAAGTGATTTTCCTGCAGAGGGCTGCGATCCTCCGCTGCATCGTCCCAGCAGGTCCGCCTGGACTGATGCAGGCAGATCAACATCCTGATGGCGACAGGCAGAAGTTTCTGTTTCATCACTCTGTTTATCACAGATGGTAGAAATTATTGTCAGATTTTCTGCTGTGGACTTCCTTTAAAACCCATTTTTAGTGCTGCTGAGGTTAGCCTGCTTCACCTTTTCCAAAACCAGTTCTGATGTCCGGTTCAGATTTAGTCCAAGTATCAGGACCACAAGTCGCCCTCTGGTGCAAGGAAGGGTTCATGAAGAACTCTGGAGTCAGAGGCTTAGAAAGGAGTCAGGGGAGGTTTCTACTGTCCAGCACGGCAGTGGCAGCATCATGCTGAGGCCTGCGCTGCTGCCAGTGGAGCACACGGACCACCTCCAACATCCACAGCTGTGTGAAAGCTGGAGGCAGGTTGGCGGTTCTGACAGTGATCACATAGTTCACTTCTGGACTGAGCTTCCCAAAGCCCCACCTCTGCAGAACCAGGACCTAACCTGCGTCCAGAACCAACGCCTTTTCAGCATCAAAACCTGGACGCAGTCAGACCTGCTGTCTGGAGCCTCAATGCGCCTGACTAAGTGGTTCCTGGTGAGGAGCTACTCTGTTCCTCCGCTGGACTCTTTGGAAGATTACGGATGAAATCGGGAGAGTTTCTTGGCTTTATTTACTCAATAAAATAAATATAACCTGCGCCCTGTTTGAAATCACACATAATTCAGAGACGTTATGAGTTTTGGATTGTGTTTCTGTGGGGGGGGGGGGGGTCGCCTTCAGCTATTTCTGCTCCCCCAGTTTGACAACCTGCTGACCGGCATCTCCAGCCAGGACAGCTAGAGGCGCTCCTTCTCAGCTGAGGAGCGTCTGTCCATCTGCTAATGAGCATCTCAGTGGTAACGTTTAGCAGATTTTCCAACTCTTGCGTCGGTCGCTTTAGACGCGCTTAGTGCGCATCCGGCCAAATATGCAGCACAAGATGCGCAGAGCAAGATGCGCCGCAGCTCTCGGAGCCCCCCGAGGCGCGTCCCCCATAGACTCTGCATGTAAACCTGAAGCCTTTAATGCTCACAGGAGTCTGGACGCAATGATGCCTTCCTTTGGCCTCGGGAATCCACTGATCCCTCCACGCTGCGCACATGCGCAGAAACTAAAATCCAAGCTGAACTCTAAACCAGGTTATTTTTTTATCAGTTAGCAGTTCTGGTTCCACTCTGGGCGCCAGGTGCTGATCGGAGCGCCACTGATTGGTGGAGAAGACGCCTTCAGGTGGGCAGGTGGAGGTGTGCGTCTGTGGTCCTCCTGCTGCGTGTCAGCTGTTTGCGTGGCTGTGTTTCTGGGATCCTAAGTGGCGTTTTTCATCCACCCTGGTTGGTTTTAGAGCGCTACGCCTGCTGTTTGCTCCTGAGCATCAGCTGCAGGTGGATCCTTTGCAGAGGCCGGCTGCTGCTGCTTTCTGACCAGCCTTCTGGTTCTACCTGTTCTAGAAAAGCACCTGTTCCTACGTGTCTATATGAGCGCATACCTGAGCACTGCAGCTATATATATTAATGGCTCGCACTTCTACAGAGCATTCACCCATTCATGCACACAGTCACACCCTGACGGTGGTTGTAATTCCCTGAAACTTCATTAGATTTAGTTTGTAGTCCATCTCTCTGATACCTTTACCTGCTGCTTTTTGTTCTGTTCATGTTTGAATCGTCTTCTTACTGAAAACTGTTTTATAGATAAACTTTCTTTTCCCTGTAAAGCTGGATCTGCGTCTCAGAACCAAGCTGGGCTGCATCTGCAGCTGTGATCCAGTTTAAGTTCTGCTGAAACACCATCCAGCATGTTTGATACGATCAGCAGACCCAAACTCAGAGTGTATGTAAACTTCTGGTGCTTGTGCTGTAACAGTGGAGTCAAACATGGAGTCCAAACGGGTTTTATTGACCTGCTTTTATTTCATCAGTGAAAGTTTCAGGCTTTAACAGAGAAAACAAAGGATGAAGAAGAGGAAGAGGAAGAGCTGGACCTGCTGCAGCAGAACAGCAGGCCCGCCTCCTGCTTCATCAGAACCTGCTTCAACACAGAACACGGACCCTAAAGTGCTCACAGAGGAACGGTGAGGATAACAAGGAAGCAAATCTAACATTGAACAGTTCAGTCCCGCGGCCCCGAACAGAACCAGAACCAGAACCAGTAGAACTTTCCATCTGCCGGCTCCCACTCAGTGCTTCACTGAAGCTACGCTGCAAACTCAGCAGTTCAGCAAAGGAACATTTGTAACTCTTAGACGCGTCCGGCATGAGGAGGACATAAAATGGCAAAGCTGCATAAACCCGTCTGACGGCCGTGTCTGCAGTTTATGTCACACAGAACCTGGACCATCATCAGAACCTGGACCATCATCAGAACTTAGACCATCATCAGAACTTAGACCATCATCAGAACTTAGACCATCATCAGAACAATCAGAACTGGACCCCGCTAGCGGCCGTGGACGCCGTCCACTTCCACCTGGAGCCGGGTCTTGGTGGCCAGGGCGGCCTTGCGCGTCATGGTGCTGCAGCGGCTCAGGATCTCCTGGGGCTTCGGTCTCTGCGGCACCATGGGAGCCACCGGCGCCGCCTCGCCACCTTTGGACCCGGCAGACCCAGAGCTTCCGGTGCTGGACCTGGAGTGGGAGCTGTGGCGACTTGAGAAGCCGCCGTCCGCCGCCGGGGCCTGGACAGGTGAGCCGGGCTCCTGCGCCTCCTCCCTCAGGGGTGAGGAGGAGTCGCTGCTGGAGGAGAAGCTGGAGAAGATGGAGTCGGTGCTGTTGGAGGTGGAGGCGTCCTGCTCCGCCTGGGGGTGCAGCCAGCTGTCGGAGAGGACGTCCAGGGACTGGGCCCGGGGCCGCCGAGCCGGGACCGAGGAGCGGCGTCCGGCGTCCGGGTCGGCGCCGCCGTCCTCGCTGATGGTCTGTGGTCGGGAGGCGCGGGACTCCCTGGTGGTGGCCAGGTTGAGGGAGGAGGAGTGCAGGTGTCTGTGCACACCTGGCCGCGGGTTGCTGTACGGCTGCAGGTTCATGGACGGCACGTAGCCCACCTTCCCGTTACACCTGGGGAGAACAAGTCACCTCAGTCACACCTGATGCCCTGACAGGTGTAGGAAGCTAGGAAGCTGCAAGCTCCACGTTACATTTCCACTGGTGCTTTCCTGTTTTTTAGGAAATGAATAAATGTGCACCTAATTGCTAATATACTACACAATAAAAAGGAATTATTGTTCCACTCCAAATGTGATTGGTCTATGCATATTAGATCATTAGGAACATTAAAAATCAAAAGATAAACCAAAATATATCAGTAGGCGTTTACTAAAGTCTTTATAATAGTGTTCTACAACAGCAGTAGAATAAATCCTGAAGTTATGGCTTTTAGTTTCAGAGTGCCCCCCCCCCCCTCTGGACGCGCCCCTGCTCGTCTCTACAGGTAAGACAGGAAGTAGATACCTGATGAGCCACCAGCCGTCATCGGACTTCCTCAGCACCTCCACCACGGAGCCGATGGACACGGACACCTCGTCAGCGTTGGAGCTGGAGAAGCTCCTCACGGCACAGTGCAGAGAACCTGGAGCAGCAGCAGAAGGGTTAGGGTTAGTTAGTTAGGGTTAGGTCAGTGGCGGTAGGAGGAATCACTCCTACAGGTTCTCTAACACACAGGAGAACCTGCTGACATTTAGGCAGGAAGACTCACCTCCCAACACTCCCTTCTCTTCGTCGTGGTCTCCTTCAGAAAGCTCCAGGTAGGGCGCGGGGAACCAGGCCAGACGCTTGTCCTCGCTCTCCACCAGCCACCAGCCTGCAGAGGAAGCAGCAGCTGTCAGCCTCTGACTAGAAGATGATTCTGGACTAACGGACCAGAGGCTGAAGGCTGAAGGCTCTACCTGCCGGGTCTTTGATCAGGACGTCCAGCTTCTCGTCCGCTGCCACCTTGAACGGACGGTTCTTGGTGTCCTTGGTGTCGTAGGGGGCGATGCAGCGGTACGTCTGGGTGACAAACGGGTGGGTGACGTTGCCCACCTGGTGCCGGTCCGCCGCCTCGCCTCCTCTTCCGTCGCTCACGTCTCCAGACATCAGGATCATGACGCTGGAGGAGATGTGAAACGAGCGGTCAGAAAGAGCCAGGAACCCAGAGGAGGTTCTGGCTCGGCCCGTCTGGACCGCGGAGCTTACCTGTTCTTGGTGAAGTCGGTCTGCAGGTCGTGGTCTTTGGGCGTGAAGAAGCGGGTCACCTCTGGGCTCAGGGTCACGTCCTGCTCGCACTTCAGCAGCTGCTCGCAGTAGCTCTCCAGGAACACCATCTGCCTCACAGACTTCCTGGACCCCTTCTGCTTCAGGCTGCTCCTTCTGGCCTTTCCTGCACAGAACCAGAACCATTGGGTCCGGTGTCTGCTGGCATGTGGACCCTCAGACTTCCTACAGACTTTACGTTTCAGGATTCCTTACAGCAAGTTTAGACGTTTGAACACAAACCGTTCAGCAGGTTCCGACCCGTCATCGGGTTCTGACCCGTCATCAGGGGAACATTTGACCCAAATGTTCCCCTGATGACGGGTCAGCGGGTTCCGACCCGACCCAGATCACAGCAGAGGACGTCATCTCAACGTAAAACACATTTTACTTTAAAAACTCAGATTTCTATCCTTTTTGGTCCAGGCGGTTCTGAAAACTGTGGTACCGGGCCCACTGGTGGTACCTGAGCAGCCATTTTGGATTTCCAGGTTGGGGTTGGTCAAGCCGTCCTGGCTGTTACTCATTATTCTCACTTCTACAGAACCTTTTCTTGTTTTTGCAGCTCTAAACTTCATTATTGTAATTTGGGTAATCTGGGATTAAAAACTCTTGTTCTGACCCAACAGAACCGAGAGGTCCAGCTGGATTTTAGGTTTCATTTAAGCTTTTTGTTGAGCTGCATCCAGTTTCCTGCCAGGATGATGCAACCCGGCCGTGTTTACTGAGGAGGTTCTCCTCATAATTAATTTAATCTAACCATTTATTCTTTCTCCAGACCTTTAAAGGCTGCACAGGAACCCAGTTTGGAACCAGAACCAGAACCAGACTTTGGTTTCACTCCCAATGAAGACAGTTTAAGCTTAAACACATCTACTGCTTTGGGATTTATTGAGGTCCAGGTCCTTACCGGTGAATTTGGGGATCATTCTGTCGTTCTTCTTGAGAGGATTGAAGTTAGGGAACTTCTTCTTCAGCGTTCTCTGTCAGAATGAAGGAAGCGGAGCTCAGACCAGCAGCTTCATGGAGGACACATGCAGCTCTCATCAAGTTCTCTCACTTACGTGGAATTTCCTGAAATCCTTGAAGGACCTGTAGATGATCACCTCAGCTTCATCGGACCAGAGGACGGAGACCATGTAGGTCTGCGAGCAGAACCAGAACATTTAAACGGGCCGTTCTCTGGAATGAATGCATGGGAGAAATAAAGGTTCTGACCCACCTTGAGTTTGGGCTTCTCTCTGCGGACTCCTCCAACAACTCTGGCGCTGATCACGTAGCGCTGATCTGCGGTCATCCTGGTCAGGTTCGGGCTCGGATCGCTGCTGGAGAACCGGGTCGGGTTTTTGCTGCTGCTGCTGCTGGGTGATGCTGGATGATGCTGCCGGGCTCCAGCAGCCGCAGCTTTTATAATGCAGCGGGGAGGCGGAGTCTGGCCCGGCCCGGCCCGGCCCGGCGCGGCGCGGCGCGGCCGGAGGCTGAGGATGCTGAGCCGGCGGGGCGGAGCGCAGCAGCACCGCCTAAAACAGTCACACCTGTCCGGGAACACCTGACGCGACAGAGACTCATCTAACAGCTCAATGTGCCGGAAAATACGGAAATAAATGCGCTTCAAACCATCATCATCATCATTATTATCATCATCATCATCATCATCATCATCATCATTATCATCATCGTCATCATAAATAATTAAAACACGGAGATCATGATGACTAAATAATGTTTTGTGTTTTAAAAAGAGACAAATATGTGAAAACATGTGGACCATGTTAAAACATTTTAATAGAATATGTATAAAATAGATAAAAACGAATCACTAAAAAGAAACTGAATAGGTATAGTAGATATGTTAAAAAGCTGGATTGTGTATATGTATTTAAAATAAACTGAAATAATGTGCTAAAATGTGATAAATTGATTTCTATAGCAGACTGGTATTTTATGAACTGGCTCAGTTTAATGACATCAATAAAAAGCTGGAGCAGAGAGATGAAGGCTTGTTATCAGCTGCCTTCCTGGCACCCTGCATCATCAGCCGCCATAATTAACATCGCTGCACGTGCAGCCTCCTCTTACCTGTCATCTAATGGCAATAAAGCTGCAGAGCCGGGCTGCGTGTGCACGGCCTCGCACCTTAAGGCAGGTATGTGGGAGCATTCACAGGTGTGCCTTCAAACAGAGCCAGCGGCACAAAGGGGGGTTATCCCCAGCAGCACTCATCAGAGGGATGTGAAGCCCCTGCTGTGAAGGGATGCCAGCTTCTTATCACACAGACACCAAGAAGCAGCACGCAGAAAAACACCCAGCACGTGCTGCGGCCTAAAAGGTCACCACTGTCCAGCTTCCCGCTCCACCCAGAGAGACGTCAACACCTGAGGGGGGGACACGTGAGATTCCCAACAGAAAACAGCCGGGAGAACCCGCAAGGTTCTGGACATCGGCTCGTGGTCAACGTGGAGATGAACACGTGAAAGCTCTCTGAGAAGAGAAAACAGACAAGATTCCTGAACAGACATGCATGAATAGATATGCATGAATAGATATGCATGAATAGATATGCATGAATAGATAGGCATGGATAGATATGCATGAATAGATATGCATGAATAGATATGCATGAATAGATATGCATGGATAGATATGCATGGCTGCATCCAGAATTCAGTCGTAAAAATGTCTCTCTGTTGTTCTCTCCATGTGAAAGACATTACCAGACTTTCCAAAAGAATAAAAATGCACAAACTGCAGGAAACTAATTGTCTAATTATGGGGAGAAGATGCTCTGGTCTGCTGCATGTGTTAAACACTGTGTGTGGTCACCATCCCCTGAATGAGGCACGGCGGAGGCTCATTAAGGGAGAACCAGCCTGAACCTGCAGCCTGAGGCATTATGGGATGGATGAGATCAGAGAAGATATTTATTCTGGATAACTGAAACATTTAAACTTCCAGCCATAAAGTTAAAGTTGGTATGTTTAACATGACTGTGGGCTCAGACGTGCCTCCAGGTGACCCTCCTGCTGAACACACCTGTTCCATGGCGCATTATCTCAACCTGCAGCAGGTTTCACATTCAGGGCTTTTTGCCAGCAGCAGTTCCAGAAATACGTCAGTTTTCTCCTGAACCGATGATTCAGCCTCGGACAAAAGGCCTCTGAGATTCCTTTGTGACAAATTACAGCAGCGTCTCCTGCTGCTGAAGCTTCTCGGTGAGTGAGTGGGTGCAGCGGCGCAGAAAAGGCTCCTTTACTTCCTGCTCCGCTGACGTTCCCTCAGCTTCAGCTGTTCCACAGCATCAGGGAGGAAACCACTATTTTAAAAACAGAAAAACAACATTTAAAAAAGAAAGTCAAGTAGGAGAAACTCATTAGATTTAATAAGTTATCAGGTTTTTTCAGTGCTGTGAAAAACTAGCAGATTATTTCTGTTTCTGTATTTTTTTAAACATTTAGGATCATTAAAACTTAAGACGAGTCAAACCTGAGAAAACATCAAATATTTCATTTAGAATTTCATTTATTAAGGGAAAAGTTCCCCCAGCAGCCTGACTTCAAACAAGACATCACAGACGGCTGCATCCAGAAGTTCTGCCAGGCCCGGGTCCATCCATCAGGGTTCCAGGTCCGTTCCTGAGGCTCTGGGACCCGGAGAACCGCCGTGAGAACCAGGATCCACACATGGAGAGAACCTGGAACTCTGCAGAACCTTCCCAGGAGGGACCGGCCCACCAGAATCAGGAGCTCAAAGTCCAGGCGGTTCCGGAAGAACCCAGAACATCTGAAGTTCTGCAGGCCTCACTGGCTCAGCTAAGCTCAAAGGTCCATGGGAGAGATCCTAGACCAGAACCACTGCTGACCCAAAAGAACAGGAGGGCCCATCTCACAACTACAAGACAAAAGTGGACCTTAATGGAAGGTTCTGGTCCGGTTACAACTGGAGTGAAGCGAACAGAGCGTTTCAGAACCAGAACCTCATAGCTACAGTCAAACAGGGTTCTGGTAGTGGGATGGTCTGGCTCATCTTTGCTGGTTCTGGTTCTGGACCTGGACCTGGTTCTGGACCTGGACCTGGACCACTGTGATGGAACCATGAATTCTGCTCCATCCTGAAGAAGGTCCGGTCATCAGGTTGTGACCTTCAGTTCCAGAACCCCTGGGTTCTGCAGAAGGACCATGATCCAAAGCACATCAGAATGGGTTCAAGCGGCCTAGTCAAAGTCTGGACTGAAGTCTGGTGCTCTGCTGTGGCCGGACCTGGAACCGGACCAACGTGTCAGAATTAAATAAATTCTGCAAAGCTGAGCGGGTCCAGATTTCTCCTCAGTGACGTTAAGAACTCGGTACCAGTTATCAGCGGATGATTACTGGTTCCCACCGGGTCCGGCTGGTCCGATTGGACCGCTTCACAGCTTGTTGTATCTAATCGGGTCGTTTTGGTCTCATATTAAAATATTTCAGCCAGAACTTTTCAAAGCGCTGGAAAAATCCAAATGATTTATGTTTTCATTCTTTCCGCTCGTCTTCATCGTCATTCAGGTTCGGATCATCAGATTCTGGACCAGGTTTGGTTGCATTGGTTCAGGAAAGGTCCAGAAGCAACACGGCAGCACGGTTCTGGAGATGAAATTAGCATTTAACCAACAGAACTAACCCGAACAAACGGTAGAAAAGAGAATCGTGCAGAAAAAGCTTAATTACGTTTTCCTCTACAGAACATGTCGGGTACTTTGGCCCGATGTTCTGTTTCCCTGACCGTGTTTGGACCCGTTTGGGTTCTGAGGTGTAACAGGAGGAGGTTCTCAGCGTGATTTAGTTCCACTGCAGTCATTTAAAATGAACCATTTCATTTTAAAATGAACCATTTCATTTTAAATAAATCATTTCATTTTAAATGAACCATTTCATTTTTAAATGAACCATTTCATTTTAAAATGAATCATTTCATTTTAAATGAACCATTTCATTTTAAATGAACCATTTCATTTTAAAATGAACCATTTCATTTTAAATGAACCATTTCATTTTAAAATGAATCATTTCATTTTTAAATGAATCATTCCCTTTTAAATGAACCATTTCATTTTAAATTAACCATTTCATTTTAAAATGAATCATTTCATTTTAAATGAACCATTTCATTTTAAAATGAACCATTTCATTTTAAATTAACCATTTCATTTTAAAATTAATCATTTCATTTTAAATGAACCATTTCATTTTAAAATGAACCATTTCATTTTAAATGAACCATTTAATTTTAAAATGAATCATTTAATTTTTAAATGAATCATTCCATTTTAAATGAATGATTTCATTTTAAAGGAATCATTTCATTTATTTCCCTCCTGTTCATTTCTACATGTTTCAGATCCACTCCAGCGCATCAGATGATGAAGAGTCTCAGGTTCTGTGGGCGGTGCCGGTCCAGTGATCGATCATTTAAGCTGTTATACCAGAACCAGCAGCTCATATCAGTAATGAGCTGAAATCTGCATCTTATTTCCTGCATTTTAACGCCTAACTAAACAAAAACACAAACTCAAGCGGAGAAGCTCAGAGAGCCGCATTGTTCGGCCGGCCGGCCACGCCTGCTCTAAGCTGGCCTTCCTGGAGTCTTTCTAACAAACTTTTCCTGCTTTTGTCAATCATTGTTAAGACCTTTGTTGACTCCTAACCTGCTGGAAAAGCCCAGCTTAAATAAACTTTGACCCACTGACAAGAAGGAAGTTCTATCTGCATCAAAATCCAACCTTTGACATCAATCTGCAACCTGATCAGCATCGCTGGAAGGGATTGTTTTACATCCAGAATGAACAAAATGTTTTTATTTCCTCTTCCTCCCATCCTGACTCAATGCATCAGCTGGACTTGGGTCTGTACTTTGACTAGGCCATTCTAACGCTTTAGGATGCCATGATCTAATCCAGGGTTCTGCAGCCTCTCATTACTCTGACAAAAAAAGAACCAAGAAATGTTCTAAATGTAGATCTAATAACAGGGATTACAGGTTCTTGTAGAATAAACGTGTTGAACATCCACAACAGAATGACTCTTAAAGGACCAGTCTGACTTTTTAGATCTATTTTTCATGTCATTGGGGAAAATTATGTGAAAATGCAAATATTAACTTCCAAAAGGAGAAAATGTATCCATCCTCTTTTTGCTAAAGTTTGGCTGTTATTTATTATAAAGGCTGAAAAATTATTTATTCTTGATGGAAATAAAATGGTGTTTCTTTGTGAATGACAACATGTTCAGTGGATATTTATAGAAATGATCATTTGTCTTTTTAAAAGGTCGTAATATCGGTGGCTTTTCTTCTGCTCCTCTTTAAGGTCTGAACTTTAACTAGGCCGTTCTAACCCAGAACATCTCAGGCTGCGTGTTCAGAGAGGTTCTCCTGCTGGAAGGAGAACCTCCACCTCTGTCTCAGGTTCTCCTGCAGGTTCTCCATGGTTCTAGGATGGTTCTGGTTCTGCTCCATCAGCTCTGACCTGCTCCCCACAGCATGATGCTGCCTCCACCGTGCTCAGCTGTATTTGTTCACGGTTCTGTTTGTTCATTAATGTTCTCCAACAAACCTCTGAGGCTTTTACGTATGCGCTAGATTTCTATAAAGAATAATTTACTCATTTTTTTTAACATTCAGGTGGCTTCCAGAGGGTCTGGTTTTAATTTAGGATCATTAGAGGAAAAGCACTTTGGATTTTTATTTGTGAGATGTTTTATGAACCACGTTTCATCTTTCTTTAACTTCCTGGTTTTTACGGCTCGGTGTTGTTGAGCGTCAGGGCGTCTCCACCGCCCAGTCAGAGCTGCAGCAGCTAGAGCCAGAGGTGTCTGTGCATGGGGACGGACGCATCAGTGACAAAAACAAAGCCGTAAGAAGGTTCTAGAAGATCCTAGAACTGGACCGACATTCTGTAACCTCGGTTCTGGCCTGGATCCGGTCCTGAAGGTCAGATCCTGGGATGGGCCGAGGCCCTGTCATCATTTCACCAGAGAGAACAGCTGATCCCACTAAAGTCGCTGTGCTGGTGTGATTATGATGAGTTTTGGTGATGCCAGTTACACAACAACAAGCCGAGGTTACAAAACATGCTGAGATGGACCGGCCGCACAGTCACCTCTTTGTTTCAGCTGCCAGGAACCTGGCAACGCCAGTCAGGAAAAACAAGCAGTCGCATCAATCATCTCACCTCCACGCATCTTCTCAGAAAACACCCTGAAGATGGAAATCTCTCTATTGTTGTTTAAGTTGGAATTTAAGAGACTGCCATTAAAACAAAGACGAGGAAGTGCAGAGACTTTTACCGATGCATCATTTGGATTATTTGGTTATTTTAGGGTCTAAGGGTTTATTATTACAGCTTGGGTTTATTGGAAAATAAAGTCTGGCTACCAAGACAATAAAGAGGAGGACGTGACAAGAGGCTGCCGAGCTTTATTGCAGGCAGCTGATGTGCAATAAGAAGAAGTCTGAGATCTGGTTCTGTGCTACCAGGAAGCTGCAGGCGTGTCTGGAACTCCAGGCTTGAGAAATAATGGGAAACTTTGAGATGTTTGCGTTTGAATCAGGATGGCCGGTAAACTCAGATTTTATTGACCTACATCTCGCTGACTGGGTTTGACCAAAGGTCATGAGATGTATGGAGGAAGGTGGAGTAAAAACATTACAGCTCCTAGAAGGCTTCCCTGGAAAAACGTGGCGGTCCGATCCGACCGCTGCCAGGAAGCCGGATCATTTCCTCACGTATTCGTCACCCAGCGCCGGTTGATGAGGACCTGTGGGCTCTGAGAGGGACTCCCTGCCTTCTGAGCTAACTGGGCCCAGACTTCAGTTTCCACCGTGACAGCCGCTGTTTATGAAAACCTCATCATCTTTTTCACGGGTCCATTTCAGGGACACTTTCAGAGGTTCTGTTGGGTTTGGCAGCTGATGTTCTGGATCATGAGACCCGTAGGTCCAGCTGGTCTTAACCATTAAGGTTCTGACCCTGCAGAACGGTGGATGGAGGACCAGAGGTGTCAAGTAACTGAGTACAAATACATTTCTACAAAAGTAGAAATGCTGCTTATTTATACTTTATTATTAGTTATTTTTTTAGCCTACTTTCTATTTCTACTCCTTACATTTTGAAAATAGTCTCTTAGCTTCTATGTCAGTTTGATTTTGTTCTGGCTTGTGAATAAAAAAATTTAAATTCAGATAAAAAGCGCTACCCGGACAGTGGTTTTGATTGTTATGGACCACGTTGTTCACCAAACACCCCGACAAAAACTTAACAAGAGCTAAACGTAGAAGAAGAACTATGCATTTTTAGGATTATTTGTTATTTTCCTTTTTTTCACTTTTTGATTAACCGTTAGGATTAATTATTAATTTTGACAACACTGTCTCCTGCGCACAGACGACCATATAAGGGAAAATAGTTATAAGAGGGTAATGAACTCATTTTCATGCCCAGTTATTATCTTACATCTGTTGCCCTCATTAATTTCTGCGGCTATGCTTGGATGTCCATTTATATTCCAGTAATAAGTGAAATATTATTGATAAAATGTCTATGAAGTTTGACTTTTTGCACCGATACTTAAAGACAACCAAACATCAGATTTTCTGCTCCATGAAACCGTGTGATGCTCAGAATTACACCTTCATGGACCTTTAATATATATGCATTACTTTAATACTTTAAGTAGTTTTATATCCTTTCATACTTGTACTTGAGTAAAAAGTTTGAGTTGATACTTCTACGGATGTTTTTACGAATTAAAGGAAACACACTGAATCTATTCCTCACAGATTCATTGTAGTTATTAACTGCTTCCTGCCGGTTCCTACGCTATAAACTTTAATTTAAAATGTCCTAAAGCACTGACCCTAGACTGGAGCACAGATGTTTACTAAGAGTTTATTTTTGCCAAACACATTAATCTCCCCAGTGAGTCAGAACCGGGTGGCGTTTTTATGAGCTGCAGCATTTATGACAGACAGCACAAACATTCAAGCACAACTGAAGCGGTTTATGGGAAAATCTCCTGAGTAAAGCAGCCAAACCAGTCGGGTCCAAACTGTGGCACTGAGTCCGTCACCAGCAGCAAACCTGACAAAAAAATAAAAATCTGTTTTTTTATTCAGCAGCAATTCACAGTCAATCTGATCTGAAACCATTTTACAAAAAAAGTCAGTCTGAATAAATAAAAAGACAGATTACAAGTAGATCCCAGTTATCAAGCAATGCAGCCGAGCTCACTGTATTGTTCCCATTTTTACATTTTCTATGTAAAACAGAGCAGAGAAGCTCTGACCCAGGAGTACTTTCTATGTTAGAGGAAAGTAGAGAGGATAACGCAGCAGTAGCTCCTCCAGTGGCTTCATCCAGGAGAGAAACGGGTCGGACTCTGAGAGACAGAACCAGCTGGATCATCTGGAAGGTGAAGCTGTTGACGGCAGGTCAGATGATCTGCAGCCTGGATGGAAACACAACAGAACACCAGACCAGGTGTACCTTCTATGAAGAGAAAAATGACAGAGAACTAAAAGTTAAAAGCTGAAATAACAACAAACAATGCAGATTGGAGAGCAGTAGGAGAACTCAGCAGAGTGAGAGAAATAGACCCTGATGTCCTCCAGCAGCCTAAGCCTATAGCAGCATAACTATAGAGATAGCTCAGGGTAACGTGAGCCACTCTGACTAGAAGCTTTGTCAAAAAGGAAAGTTTTAAGATTAGTCTTAAAAGTAGACGGGGTGTCTGCCTCACGGACCAAAACTGGGACACAATGAAAACATCATCTTTACTCGGCTTTAACCTGCCTGACCTTGAGTCTGATAGCACGGACAGGTCGGACAGGAAGGAGTTTTCCATAATGAAATTAGATCAGGAGTAAAATGGTCAGAAATGTTGAGATCCAGAAGCTTTTCCAGTCTTAAACAGAAGTGATAAAATCTGCTTGTAAAAAAAACTCCACCTCATCAGAGTCCATAGATTTATTATTTTGTGATGTTAGATCTTTGGAAATGCCACTGATGGTAATTTCTGTTTCAACTCATTTGATCTACCAGGTTTCCATTGATGAGGCAAGGTGTGCTGCATTCACATCATACCTATTTTAAGCCCTTAAGTCTAACAGTGACACTTAAAGTGAGGCTGTGCCAGCTGGTCCAGTTCTGTCAAAGAAGACATGGTTTGCCAGCATCGTGTTCTGTGCCAGAACAAACAGCCCAATTTCATAACCATCCAGCCCCAGTTACCAGCATACCGTCTCCTTTCACACATGCCCAGAAACACGCTTACGTGCGGTATGTGGTGAAAGCCTTCCAAGAAGAAGAAGCTCATTATTTCCCTTTAATTAACCAGGAAGCCCCACTGACATCATTTTCTTTAACTGAATAAAAACAAAACTGAAGTAATAATTTGTGGACCAATAGAGGAGAGATCCAGAGTTAGCTGCCAGCTTCAGCTGCTTCAGCTAGGAACCACTGATCAGGCCTGAAACCTGGCTGGGAGCTCAGGTGGGAGAATCTGTAGAACCACCAGTCCTGTACTCCACCTGTCTGGCCTTAATGCTTAATGCTGAAGAAGAAAGTCCTTATAGGAGGTCTGAACCAAGGAGAGCCTAGTCAAAGCCCAGACGTATGCCCAACTGAAGATGTTTGGCAGACATGAACATTTGCACACATCCCTCCACTAATCTGGCAGAGCTGGAGCTAGTTTGCAAAGATGTGATCAGGGTGAGCCTCATTTACTTATTTATTTAAATTAGAACAATGCACATTTATCATCACATCAGCTTAAAGCATCAATGTAAATATGCCAGAATTAGCACAGAAGCTAATTAGCATCCGCTGCCCTGAGGCAGGTAAGAACAGTGAACATTAAACAAGAACAGAGTGGACACAAACAGATAAAATCACAATAAAATCAGGTTAACAGATCAATTCACCTGTGAACACGTCTGGTTAGTTTTCAACCAATGTTTCAAGGAGATTTAAAAAGTATGTAGGCTGCACAGCCTGAGCAGCGTGTTCCCTAACTGCTCCTCTGATGGACGCAACCGTTTGGCCACGTTTGGTCCTACGCCGCTCAGATTACAGCCTCCTCTGGTTAAAGCTCTGCTGTTTGTTCTAGTAATGTTTGTTTGCTTATAAAATCTGTTAGAGGAGGAGCAGCAAGTCCATTTAAAAACAAGGCATCCATCCAAAAATATCTGAGGACGCTCAAAGTCTAAAATGTTACAATAATGATAACGTGAAGGCCTTTTGTTAAAAACTTTCAGTTTTCTTAAGGAGAGACTGTAGGGGTTTCTGAATGGCCTCTGAAGTGAGAGGCCATGTGGTCTGGCAGTAGTTTATGATCTAAATAAATTAAATATGGCAGTAGTTTATAATCTAAATAAGTTAAATATGGCAGTAGTTTATAATCTAAATAAGATAAACATCATGGCAGGCATAAAGGTTGTTGCTGATTCAAAAGTCAGAGAGGGTCTTATATGCTTAAAGTTTGAAAGATTAAACCTAATTATATCTGAGATTCTCCTTACATGCTGCTTGAAATTTAAATTAGAATCAAAGACTACTCCAAGATATTTAAATGTTCACATCCAGTCTCTGGATGCTGCATCGCCCTCTGCTGGCTGTGGGGAGAACAACACGCAGCCTCCTGGCCGCTGTGTCTCCACGTCTGTCACATCTTCTGCCTTTGCTTTGACTTCTCTCCTTCTCAGTGAAATACTCAGAGCTTCATGCTCATAATGTGCTCAGACATTATATATTATGTCTATGATAAAGTGGACGAAGCTCAGTAGCGCCCCCGTGAGGCTGGAGAGGGGAAGGCTCCTCCATCCAGGCTGAAGTTCTGCTCCTGCAGGAGAACCTGGACCCAAACAGGTGATTATCAGAACCAGTCCTGAATTATTCTGCATGGCAGATTAACTAATTCAGTCCAGAACATTTCTGCTCATACATCAGCTGGCTGTCAAAGAAATCCGCTCAGCTGACACCAGTTTTTATTTTAGAACCAGACTGACAGAGCAGAGCATAAACGGTGCATTAGCGCCACCTGACGGCCGCAGAGCGTATCGACCCAGCCTGGTTCCTCCAGTGAGAGCTGCCTGGTTCAGCCCAGACCATCGATGCCATCCGGGTCAGCAGGAGAACCGCTGGTCCAGCCTGACCGCTCTCTGATGCTCTCCCTGGACAGGAGCGTCTTCTCTGGGTGCAGACGTGCTGAGGTCCGGCCTGCACCGCTCCTCCAGAACCAGAACCAGGACCAGGACCAGAACCAGCTGGTAGGAGGCCATGAAGATGTGACTCAGGGAGAAGCGCTCAGCTTCTCTGGAAACAACAGCCGTCCTTTCAGCTTAAATGTTTTACTTCAGAGAAAATATTACAATAAAAACACGACAGCATGTTTTGATCTTTTTTCATTTTCAGGCGATTCACGCGTTACAGTCAGTCCCAGCCGCCTGGGATGCTGAGCCATGGCACGATGAGGAGGAACATGATGGGTGGGGTTAACACCGTTTAACAAAAATAGTCTCTTTAGTGAAGATAGATCTTTTTATATATTATAGCAATAGAATAAAACTCTGAAAGCTCAGGGTCTGACGTCCTCTAAGTGTTGCATAGCTGAGGAGATAAATGCAGGAAGGAGATGGAGGTGTAAAAATCAACCAAGAGCTCCTAGTTTAATGCTGCCTGCAAACTTCCCTCCTTTAATACTTTTAATACTTTCCCAGGATCGTTTCAGATGCTTAGTTTAATGGCGCTTTAAACTGAGAGCTAACTACAGAAATCCACAACAATCCCACAGGAGAATAATCTCAAGAAGCAGGAGGATGAAAATGGAGAAAAGCTTATTTCAGGAAATCTCCCAGATTGTACCTTTTTTTTTTTTAAAGTGCCACTCGCTGCTCAATCTGGAAAATAAGAAAATATACTCTTGGCAAACCCATGAACAACAACTTGTTAGCTTAAAAATGTTCTCCCAGACCAGGACGCGGCTCCTGCTGCCTCCTCTCAGACCCGGGTTCTGTCCGGTACCGGAGCGGACTCCCGGTCCGGCAGCAGGCCGACGTGTGCCAGCTGCTCGCTCCGCTGGAGGCTGGAGGCTGGAGGCCGGAGGGGGAGGCGTCCTGCTGCAGACCAGGAAGGCCCCAGCCTGGAGGCACGGAGCCTTTAAAAGCACACGTTAAAAGGATGAAGGAGAACGGTGCAGGAGGCACAGCCAGTCTCTGCTCCTCTCTCCACCAGCTCCTCCCAGGAAGCACAAAGCACCGTCTCTGCTGGCATCCATACATTCGCTCAGCTCCTCTACAAAGGGAGGCCGGCGGGTGGCTGTCCTCCTCAGCAGACCTTCTGCTTTCCACCAATAGAAAGATGCCGTGGCGGCGGCGGTCACCGGAACTCGTAGATGGCGGCGCTGTGCTCCGGAACGTGGGTCAGGTTTAAGGACTGGTACCTAGACAGCAGAGAGGACGCAGGAAGCGTTAGGATGTGCTCTGCAGCGCAGGAGATGAAACTAAACCAGCTTCTCCTTCTCTGAGGTTCTAACGCCCGCTTTACTCGTGTTTGCAGCTCAAACCAGACTTAGAGCAAGCTTTAAACCTGCTTCATCTAATCCTGTTCCAGCGCGCTCACTGCAGGCTGTCCAGATCGTCCAATGAGACGGCGGCAGCAGGTGGCTGCGCTCTGAACCGCAGCATCTATCCGGATCGTCATGCAGACACTGGGTCAGGCCCAGAGCGTTAGGCTCCACCTGACACTACATACCTGATATACAACAAGCACAGCTCCACTATAATGTCTACATGCAAACCTTTGGTATCTGTGTGAAGATAAGGCATTAAAGAACGAACACCGCTGTCACCGATGTCTTTAGGTCTGATTTATAGGTGATTAAACAGCCTCACCAAAATAAAACAGCATGAAACCCCTTTTTGAAAACAGCAGAGACGCGGCAGACTTTGTGGATCCACACCTTGACTAACGGCAGCAGACATGATTCACAGCTTTTAGTGGGCAGTGTGCAAGAATAACCTGTCATTTTGGCACTTTAGCTAAATGGAATCTAAATTCCTCCGTCAGACTCCTGCACAACATTTACTCATCAGAAGGCTCCATAGTGCGTTTACCTGCAGCAGGAAGCCACCTCACAGGTGTGGCCGTTTTTTCACGCTGTCTAAAAGGTAGAAATATGTCTAATATCTGTAAACATCCACCAGCGGCCATAACAGCAACTTTAATACCGGCCCAAACGCTCCTAAAGCTGAATCTGTTTTCTAGGAGAGCAACTCCCAGTTTTGGTCCGTGAGGCAGACACCCCGTCTACTTTTAAGACTAATCTTAAAACTTTCCTTTGTGACAAAGCTTCTAGTCAGAGTGGCTCATACCCTGAGCTACCTCTATAGTTATGCTGCTATAGGCTTAGGCTGCTGGAGGACATCAGGGTCTATTTCTCTCTCTGCTGAGTTCTCCTACTGCTCTCCATTCTGCATTGTTTGTTGTTATTTCAGCTTTTAACTTTTTGTTCTCTGTCATTTTTCTCTTCATAGAAGGTACACCTGGTCTGGTGTTCTGTTAGCTGTGACATCATCAGGGGAGGCAGATCATCCTCTATTACCATCTAACATAGAAAGTACTCCTGGGTCAATGTGAGCTTCTGAGCTTTCTGTGTCTCTGCTCTGTCTTCTCTACCATAGAAAGTACTCCTGGGTCAATGTGAGCTTCTGAGCTTTCTGTGTCTCTGCTCTGTCTTCTCTACCATAGAAAGTACTCCTGGGTCAATGTGAGCTTCTGTGCTTTCTGTGTCTCTGCTCTGTCTTCTCTAACATAGAAAGTACTCCTGGGTCAATGTGAGCTTCTGTGCTTTCTGTGTCTCTGCTCTGTCTTCTCTACCATAGAAAGTACTCCTGGGTCAATGTGAGCTTCTGAGCTTTCTGTGTCTCTGCTCTGTCTTCTCTAACATAGAAAGTACTCCTGGGTCAATGTGAGCTGCTGTGCTTTCTGTGTCTCTGCTCTGTCTTCTCTATCATAGAAAGTACTCCTGGGTCAATGTGAGCTTCTGTGCTTTCTGTGTCTCTGCTCTGTCTTCTCTAACATAGAAAGTACTCCTGGGTCAATGTGAGCTTCTGTGCTTTCTGTGTCTCTGCTCTGTCTTCTCTAACATAGAAAGTACTCCTGGGTCAATGTGAGCTTCTGAGCTTTCTGTGTCTCTGCTCCGTCTTCTCTAACATAGAAAGTACTCCTGGGTCAATGTGAGCTTCTGTGCTTTCTGTGTCTCTGCTCTGTCTTCTCTAACATAGAAAGTACTCCTGAGTCAATGTGAGCTTCTGTGCTTTCTGTGTATCTGCTCTGTCTTCTCTAACATAGAAAGTACTCCTGGGTCAATGTGAGCTTCTGTGCTTTCTGTGTCTCTGCTCTGTCTTCTCTAACATAGAAAGTACTCCTGGGTCAATGTGAGCTTCTGAGCTTTCTGTGTCTCTGCTCTGTCTTCTCTACCATAGAAAGTACTCCTGAGTCAATGTGAGCTTCTGAGCTTTCTGTGTCTCTGCTCTGTCTTCTCTAACATAGAAAGTACTCCTGGGTCAATGTGAGCTTCTGAGCTTTCTGTGTCTCTGCTCTGTCTTCTCTAAGCCCCAGTGGGTGGAGGCAGATGAGCGTTCACACTGAGCCTGGTTCTGGTTCTGCTGGAGGTTCTCCTCCCTGTTAAAGGGGAGTTTTCCTCTCCACTGTCGCTTCATGCATGCTCAGTATGAGGGATTGCTGCAAAGCCATCAACAATGCAGACGACTGTCCACTGTGGCTCTACGCTCTTTCAGGAGGAGTGAATGCTGCTTGGAGAGACTTGATGCAACCTGCTGGGTTTCCTTAGAGAGGAAACTTTCTCACCAACCTGGAGGATCTGATGGAGTCTGACTTTAGAAATATATTTTATGAATTGGTGCTAATTAAATAAATGAAATTGAACTGAATGTAAGAAATGAGTGCGACTGCAGCGTCACCATTCAGAGCTCCTGTGGTAGTAATAGCCCTCGATGGTGGCTGTGGATTTCTGGAAGCAGATGTAGTAGAAGCCGGCGAAGGAAGCGCCGCTGATGTCTTTGATGGTGTGATCGGGAACCAGAAACTGCTCCTGGGGAACAATGGACCGGTTAGCAGCTGACTGAATGAGACAGTGAGCAGACCTGCAGAACATTAGCACGCTTACTTTCCACCTCATGAAGATATAATCCGAGTTCTTCAGCTCGTCGTAGTCGAACTCGTCAGAGTTGAAGGTCTTTGCGTACTGGTAAAAGGCCTGGAACTTCCCCTGAACACAGACAGACTGGCCGTTACGGGACGCCCGGCTCACCAACACAGCTTCTAATAAAACATTTCCACAAACCCAGTGTTTGCGATCCACGTCTTCGTCTGCGTCCCACTTCCTAGTGAGGAACGGACGCTTCCTGCTGATGATCTCTCCAGCGAAGAAGGTCGTCAGCGTTGGGTATTCCTGCAGGAGGAGCAGGGAGAGTTTTACCTTCACTAAACAGAACTTTGTGAGCAGATCCGTAGTTTTCATCCTTTTTAACATCAATCCAGCGTGAAACTCTGAGCGGTTCTTCACTTCATCGTCTTCCCTCATCAGGACCAGCGGGCTGGAACGGTTCCTCCAACGATCCGACGGCCTCCATCACTAAAACCCCGAGGCTTCGTTAAACTGTCCTCCAGCCCAGTTAGAGGTTCTGGTTCTGCTGCTTTTTGTTAATTCATGAATAAAAGTGGTTTATTAACAGAATTAATTAAATGAATCCATTACCAGGATTGTCAGAAAAACACTGAACGGTTCATTTCTGTCGACCAAAGATCCAGATCTAAGAACTGTTCAGGATCCAGAGAGCCGAACTGGTGACTGCAGAACGGGAGGAAAAAGGTTGTGAGTTTAAATCTGCTGTCTACCTTTAAGTGCTTAAGTGATTAGTTTTTATTTCGTTGTCTTTTCTTGCAGTAAAAACAGGAACAGACTAAAGTTCTCCACACTGATGTGTTCTTTGATCTGTGGAAAGGAAACTTTATCGGTACCGATGAGTCGGGCAGAACGGGCCGAGCTCTGGACCAGATGCTACAGATGTTCCCGTCTGCACCACAGACCTGCCTTTGGAGCATTTAAGAAATAAAATGTTGATTTTCCTGTTAAAAGGAGAACTGAATTATTTACCTACTTGCATTTTCTCTTTTGTGTGTTTATGACTCTAAAACTATTTAAATAGGCCTATTTAGTATAAATAGGCCTAATTAAATTGGCCTAATTATATCTGCTCACAGTTTTATCCAATTACTCGATTAATCAGAATCAGAAACTTTCTTTCCAGAATCCCGGACCGATCAACTGGACCAGCGCGGGAACCTTCAGGCCCTTCGGGGCGGAACCAGAACCGGACGGGTTCTGGTGTGAAATAACGCCTCAGCTGACTGGTCATCACTTGGATTACAAGTTAAAACTTTAATTAAACAGTAAATCACACCGATGCTGTGTTTAAGGATGTGATTTTGAACTAAAAGGTCATTCTAAAGCAAACCGCCGTATGTGTCGGTTCTGATTGACGTGATTTATTGTGGAGCTACGGCCTTTATTTGGAAAGTGATGTCAGGAAAGTGGACGGAGAGAGGAGGACGACTTTCTACCATCGTACAGCTCTGCAGAGTTAAGGTCACTAAACCTTAATCCACTCTGCAGAGAGCAATAGTGCAATGACACGAGCAGGCTGAAGTTTATTTAGTGTTAGCTGGAGCTCCTATGATTTCTGATCTGCTGTTTTTGTTGCTAATGTTTCTCATCAGTTCAGGGTTTGGTTTAAAGGCATTACCACCCATTACAAAGTTAGGACTGGGCAATATATCGAGATTTTAAAAACATTGTCTTTTAAAAAGAGAGAAAAGATTAGACTATATTGCTTATATCCAGATGATCTAACGTGATAATTATACTTTTATGTGTTCAGTGGGTTCTTTTTCAGCCGTTTCTCACATTTATCTGCAGATTGTTTAGGAAATGTGCCTGTGAGACATTTGGGATAAAGCTTTGATTCAGAGACGCCTTTTTATTATTACTTTATGAAAAGCAAAACATATGGAGCTAAATATCGTATATCGGCATTCTGCCTAAAAACACTGAGATATTATTTTTGGTCCATATCGTCCAGCCCAGTACAAAGTAGTGGGAAGAGATGAAGGAGCATGAGAAACTACTTTGTTAGCATTTCCCGAGTAGAACAGCTGCTTTTACAGACCCGAGTAAAAGCAGCTGCCGTACCAGCAGCGGTCCACGGACCACAGGTTGAGAACCTGGTTTCTAGCAGCCAGAGGAACATGTTGGCATTAAGAAACATGGCCGCTTGCTTTTCACCACCTCTAGAAATGCACCAAAACATTTAAAAAATAACCGAAATATCTGAGAAACAGGAGGGATGGAACCTCTAATAAACTGGACATTTTAAATTCACTTTCAGACTAAGATTCCTTTTAATGCAGCTTTCTGCTCATATGAAAACAAACAAGAAGGATCTGTTGGAAATATGCAGAGAAATACTCACTTCTGTCAGTCCTTTAATCTTCAGGTAGCCACACAAGTAGGAATCCTCCATGGTGACATGCTGCGAGAGGAAAAAACAACATTTTCATTTTCATCAAGTCCCATTCATCCATTATGCTGCCAACGTGATTAATTAATTAATGTTCTAGTAGCATTAGCTGCTGTCCAGAGAGGAACCAAACAGGCTGTTTCTCTAGTTCCAGCCGGTATTCGGTGCTGTTTGCTGGGCTCCAGGCCGGCGGGCCAGCAGCGATGAGCTGAGCCCAGGGTGATGTAACTCCCCCCGGCGCTGCCCGCTCCAGCTGTCAGTCAGCCCGGCTCACACCAGCAGTCACTTTCACACCCAAACACCCACAAACACATTCAGGCCCCCACCTGTAAAACAACCTCCACGTCGTACGAGTTCCCTTTGCTCTTCTGGTGGCCCCTGAACCTGGAGCCGCTGTACAGCAGCGACGTGACGACGCCCGGCTGCTGGGTGTTTATCGGCGGCGGCGGGATAAGCGAGGCCGAGGATGCGAAGGCCGCGGGGGAGTCGCTGACAAATCCGGCGGGGACGGGCATGGCTCCGGCGTCGCTGGCTGGGCACCAACCGCAGTGGATGGCCGTGCTGACGGGGGACTCCGCTGGCTTCTACAAACAGCTAAAGCAGCGTCGGCTGGGTCCGAAAACATTCACGCAGCCATTAGTCTCCGCCAGCGCTCCGTCTCCCCCGAGCTGTGCTGCTACAGTCAAGCGGACTCTGAGCGGCAGCATCGGCCTCTCTCATTGGTCAACGGAACTCACTCCGCCAACATCCTGAACGGTCATTGGAGCAACGCGCGGAAGGCTTCGCGTGAACATCTGAGTGTAGTTTGTTGCCTGGTGCGCCAAGGTTCTACGGAGGGACTAAAAAACTACATTTCCCGTCGCCGCAAAGGGATTCAGGAGGCTGTCTGAAAGAGAAGGTCACACGCGTCGCTGTGAACGCTGCCGCTGCTCATAGACATTATATTTACCTGTTTATATATATTTATTAATATATATTTATACATATATAATGTTTATGGGAGCTGCTCTTCTACACGAGAAGTAAACAGAACCAGCAGAAGTTAGCATAGCTGCTTTATAGAGTTAGCAGTGGCCGTTAAAGTGCGCTTGCTCTAGCGATGCTGCGGCATTTTAACTGAGGGTCTGTCCGTTGTTTGTACCTTAGTGCCCAGCAGCGTTGCTCGCCGGTAGGTTTCACTATGTTTAAAGGTTTTATTAGACTGCAGAGCCACTGCAGAGGAGCCATTTCTGTTTGTAAAGTGTGTCCAAGACATCAACACTCCAGGGGTTTGCGGAAATACTCCTCCGCTTTAACAGGTAGGATCACACGACGCACGCCGGCTAAAACGGGGCAGGAGCGTCAATTTATTATTTATTTTCTCTTTACTAGAGAGGAAGAGATTCTATCAAGATGTCAGTATATCCCAAGGAGAAGGTGAGCATGAACATCAAGTCTTTTACTGCCTCTTTTTCTTCTAATATGACGATCAGCTTTATTTGGTCAATAAAGACAGAGCAGGGATGTTGTGGCAGTGGGAATAGCCTGGTTTCCTGTCTGGTTGTGAGGTGTGCATCAGACACAGCCTGGGGAGAAACTGTGCAGGCTGGTTTTAACAAACAGCGCTCTGCAGCGCCACCTGCAGGTAAAGGCCTGAACAGGTTGTGTCCAGGATGTGTGGGGTCTGCAGAGATGTTAGCTGACCCTGGACCTGTTGAAGGTCAGCCCTGATCATCCTTCCTGCAGCTCTGATTGTTCGTTGTAGTCTGGTCATTTAATTTGGGCCTGTCCTGATTGTGGATGAGCCAAACCACCCAGTGATGCACAATGTTACTAATTAGGCAACTACTGAAGTCTGTTTCCTCGGATTTAATTAGAGGGACTGTGTCAGATTAAAAGGAGCTGTATTATTTTCCTTTTAATCTTGCAGTCGTGCTGCATTGTGTTGCACTCGCATCAAACCCCAATAACATTCACTAAAGTTTGTAACGTTACAAGATGTGTCAGAGTGTGAGTCCCGGTCAGCGTTATTTTCCTGTCTTTACACCTTATTCGGCTGAATAACGCTGGTTATCTGTAACGGAGACTAAATTTCCAGGTGGTCTGTATGAGGTCAACCTGGACAGGAGGAAGCTGAAAACTCCCAGCGGGACGCTGTTCACCGTGCCGAACGAAGCCCTGGCCATCGCTGTGGCTACAGAGTGGGACGCCCAGAAGGACACCATCAAGTTCTACACCATGCATCTGGTACCGATCAGACCCAAAGAGGAGTCTAGATTTCCCAAGCTCCTATCATTGTTGATGGAATATTTTTAACATGTTTATCTTTTTAAAAATGCAATGTCTCCGTTTATCTGGTAGAAACAGGGAAAAAACTGACAGTTTATCTAAAAAGTCCAGCATCATGAGTTTATTTACTGAACGTCCTGGAGGACTAAGCTACCCTGCTGCTAACCTGTAGACTGAGCTTGTTGATGAGTTTAAACTGATGGTGACGGTGAAACCTTCCTCTGCAGACTACGTTGTGCAACACGGCTCTGGACAATCCCACTCAGCGCAACAAAGACCAGATGATCAGCGCTGCTCTGAAGTTTCTGGAAACGGACACAGTTTGGTAAGTTTCTCTGCTGTGTGCTCCTACCGTAGCACTGGACGATGTAGAAAAAAAGCACATTGATAAAATAGAAATTATATCGATCGACATCGATAATTATCAAAAACTTCTAAATGTACATTTTAAGTGCAGCTATTTTATGCTGTTTGTAGCTAAAGAACACTGAATTCAAACCCTTTATTCAACCAATTTTTACCAGAGGTTTTTAAAAAAAGAACTCTCTGAAGGGGGTGGAGCTTGGTTCCTGGGTCTGTGTTGTGATTGGCTAGAAGGATGAAATGACTGTAGGATGAACCTACATGATTGGCTAGAATGCTAAAGGAAGGGAAACTGTTCTATTGAACTTTTTATTGACCTTTTTTCCTGTCACACCACACATCTATCAATGATATATATTGTTATTGAATTATTGTCCGACCCTATCCACCCTTAAGGACATTTTCCTCACCCAATGCTTCAGTTAGATTAGAAGTTAGTTGTCACTGAAACCAAAATTCAGACATTGCTGCATTTCAAACCCTTTTGATAGTTTTTAAATGTACATAATCTGACTGGAGCTAAACTCATTTCAGACATTTGAGTCTTTACTGATGTTCATATTTTGTAATACAAGTGAGTTCACAGGTCAACAGATGTGGATCTCTGCAGCATTTTAGCATCTGGTTGTTTCCTCATGGAGCCGTGTTGTTGGAGTATTTAAAAGCCTTGGTTTGGCAAAGCTGTGCTAAACTAAGAAGTCAACAAGTCGCTCTAAAACTTGACATTGAGCATTAGTTGTACATCTGATCAACTGGAGTTTGACTAGAAGACTGTTGTCGAAACAAGAGAGAAAGGTCTCTAAAGAAGAGCGAGGCCAGATTTGTCCACAGCATGGGATGAAGACAGGCAGGCAGCTTCACTTACTGCTGCTAACGGGTGTTGAACCACGGATCTTTTCACAAAGATTATCCGTTATGCCTTCATTTTGACTTAAAGTGTGGCTCAACTAAACAAGTTCACGTGAAAATGTAAAAAACTGCACAGTAACGTTAAAGCAGCGGCCATAGGCCCAGTTAATGCAGTTTATCTGCAGAAAGGATCGATCTCTGGGGAGTCAGACATTAATAAAATGCCCTGGGTTGGATCCGTCTTGGTTTTTCTGCACTTGGGGTCAGATTTCCACATAAAGATGAAGCTATTGTGTCGTTAAACTGGTCCCTCACTGCTTTCTGTGCCTTCAGCTACAGAGTAGATGAACCTCCAGGTTTGGTTGAGCTGCAGAAGAACGAGTGGGACCCTGTGCTGCACTGGATCGAAAACAGGTAAGAGTCCGCTTCGACTTGAGGATTACTGATGTTGGAGACCTGCTTTATCTGTCGATTAAGACGTAAAACTGTCTCATCTGTCCTTCACACAACAGATACAACGTGACTATCGGATCCTCGTCAAGTATTTTGGGTCCTGAGATACCCGAGGAAACCAAAGACACCTTCAGGCAGCACCTGAGCTCCTACACTCTGTGGTCGCTGACAGGTAAAACGGCAAAGCGCTCAACCTTCAGAGGGCCTTTCACACACCAGGCCCTGATTCTCAGCGTGTGGTTGCTCCTGCAGGGCTGGAGTTTGTGATCGCACAGCTGAAGTCTCTGGTGCTTTCTCTGGGGATGATCGACAGGCATCTGAGCGTGGAGCAAGCCGTGCTGCTGTCCAGACTGGAGGAGGAATTCCAGGTAGGAAGGAAACACAACGCTACCCCGCTTATCTGTCCAGGTTCACACATATTAAACTGGCCTTTAAGAGTAGTTCCTCAGGTTTTTAAATGTTTTCAAAGATGTGGACTTAATCTGCTTTATTTATAGTTAAATCCAGGATCTGAACATTTAAATGTTTTCATTATTCAGCCATAAAAAGGCCTCTGAGCTTGATCAATGACCGGATCTGACTACATTACCACCAGCACCAGATTTAGTATATTTTGATTTTATATTCATGTGACAGACCAACACAAAGGTCTAGCACATGGTAACTCGGGAGGAGCTGCAGACATCCGAAGCTCGGGTGGCACAATCTGTTGGCATAACTAGACATAATTAGTTATGCACAAATGTGGCCTTTATTGAAGAGTTACAAGAAGCTAGATATAGCAAAAGAGAAGCCAGAAGAAGTCCTGTTTGCAGTTTGCCACAAAGTTTGCAGGAGGAACAGCAAACATGTGGCAGGTCAGAGCTGATGGAGATAAATCAGGACCATCATGCAGGAGAACCTGAGACTGAGGTGGAGGTTCTCCTTCCTGCAGGAGAACCAGCCTGAGACATTATGGGATGGTTTAGATCAGAACAGACTCATGGGTTAGAGACCATCTGTTAATGTTAAAGTGTATTACTCTCCCAGCAGGAAGTCTCTTCGTTGTGGTCATGTTTCTCTTTGTGTTTTCCTCTGGACAGATTCAGCACTGGGGGAACGTAGAGTGGGCTCATGACTACGACATGTACGAGCTGCGGGC
Organism: Fundulus heteroclitus; assembly: GCF_011125445.2. Taxonomy (NCBI): domain Eukaryota; kingdom Metazoa; phylum Chordata; class Actinopteri; order Cyprinodontiformes; family Fundulidae; genus Fundulus; species Fundulus heteroclitus. The sequence continues at coordinate 2,420,335 of NW_023396890.1, forward strand.
GCGCACGGCTGCAGGAGCTCTCTTTGTTCACCTCTCCTCTGAGAGCTCAACCATTAAACAGAAACTAATGCAGGACTGAGGACGGCCCGGATCAGCTGCCACCAGTGAGAGACGCAGCAGGAGATCTGAATCATCTGAACCATCAGAGTCACATGGCTGAGGAACGGGACATATCACCAGATTGGTTCCAGTGAACTTCTGTCAAATTATCTCAGTCCACTAAATCACATCTGAGGACTTTTTATTTTAAGGTTTTCACACGTAGCAGCTGTCAGAATGGGACTCTGTAGTTTCTGCTGGGACATCCCTCAACCCTTTCAAAATAAAGCGTCACCTCAGTATGTATGATTGTTGTGGTTTGGCCTTGGGTCTTTGGTTGAGGGATGCGTTTTTAATTTTTTTGATTAACTCTTTCTTTTCTTGGAAGTTGAACAAAATAAACCCAAAGTCCTGCCTGAAGATGGAAGTTTCAATAAACCAAATCTCCAAATCCAATATGGCTGCCACACATTTAGAACCCAGCACTAACCACCGTAGTTAATTTTCCTTTTTTGACGTCTCCAAGGGTTCGTATATCACTGAAGCAACATGTTGCTGCGCATTTATTTATTTATATTTTACTTACTAAGTACTCTTACTTACTTACTTTATTTTACCTTGGAGATCCCATTGATGTTAAAAATCTCTTTTTTTTAAGGGAGTCCTGCCAAGATGGGCAGCAGCAGTACAAATAAATTTAAATAAATCATAACATTAAATACATTTAGAAGAAGAAACTAAGAAAAACGTGTACATATAAAGGAATTAAGCTTAAATCTCCTGAGTCTAGATGTAAAAGCTTTTAAAAAATATTCAGTGTCATATATCCAGTCATTCTGCAGCATATTCCAAATGGTGCAGAATATAGAAAAGCCTTTTAATCCATCTCATCACGGGAAGATGGAGCTAAAAGCAAAAGGTCACGTGAGCAGAAACAGGAAGGTGCAGTCAGGTTATCTATGCATAACGGCAGTAGTCTAGGTATCGCCATGCATTTAAAAGCAAGCTGGTGACGGTTCCTGGTAGTCTGAGCCGGCCGGCCCCCAGGAGACAGGAACTCATGGTGGTCTTTACAGGTGGAGGTTCACCTGAGGGCGGCAGGTAAGCTGCAATGACAAATGAAAACAGCAGAAGCACTTCTACATAAAAGACAATACAGTTCAACGGGTCTTTTACATCCAAAGAAAAACAAACGTATTACAAAACTAAAACTAAACTTTAGCCTCAGTTCCTTCACAAGTTTCTCCACATGGGGGTAAAAGTGAGGGAGCCATCGATCACGTCTCCGAGGTTTTAATGCTCATTAATCACTTCTATTTCCCTCCAGAGTGGTCACTGACTGCCTGGATCTGGCAAACAGCATCTGTTCTGTCTCGTCTGCATTAAGCAGGAGCTTCAATGCAATAACGAGTTCTGAATTACTTTGAAGGCTCCTAAAGGTGACTAGCCTGGAACCAGAGTTCAGCAGCTGATGTGTTTCTATTTGGTCCAACCTAACGATGCCAAGTGTTACAGCATGAAGAATCCAAACATTATCAATAAACGTTCAGTCCAATTTATGTGAGAAGTTGGAGATAGATCCATGGAATGTGAACAAAAGTTCTGGCTGATAACGGGATGACTTGTGGAACTGATTTTCTAGTGAGCAGACTAATTAGCAGCGGGAATACAAAGGATTTTCGTTCTCTAAGTCAGAATCATCTAAATAACAAGAAATAAAGGCTTGAAAGATTTCACTCTGCTGTATCTCTGTATATCTAATATATCTAACATACACATATTAGATACATATTTAGATTATATTTTATATACTATATATATTATACATATATTACAAATATATACACTAATGCATTATAATGCATTATATTTTAAATAAGACATATATAATATACAAGTTTCACTCATTATGTTAAATTTTATTTGTGATGTAGCTGTCGCTGGTTTAATGACAATTTAAAATATTTCAAGATGTAAAGCAGCACACCACCCATGAAATGTATTCTGAAATAATGACTGCTTTTAACATAAAACTCCACATTTTACTTTATATCGCATTATTGTTTTTAAATTATAAAGACATTAAATAAAGGACTTTATCAAGTTGCGTTTTAATTAGGAAAGGTATGATTATTAATATTTAGTTAATATATTAATATTAGTAATATACTGAGGCAGTTTTGCTCCTCTTTCATTTCCACCAATGAGCTGTAAGCTAATAAACATAAATCATTTCTTATTCTCATGGGTTCTTCATGATGGCATCGATAAGATAAATATTACAGTTACGTCAACAGGCGTTTATTGGGTAACCTTTGGCGTGTTTTATTTACAGTCTCCGGAACGAGTGCTGCAGCTGTCCAATCAGAGCAAAGCGCCAGAACGTATTGGCCAATGGCGTGCGGCCGTGGGCGGGGCCTAGCCACCGTTTCCTGTTGTATCGTCACCGTCCTCTCATGGACTGACTTGTTTGTTGTCGAGCAAGATGGAGTTCCTCCTGGGGAATCCTTTCAGTACGCCGGTGGGACACTGCATCGGTGAGCCGCTTTCTGCACGGCAGCTGCTTCTTCTTCTTCTGCTGTAGTTTTAGACGTTTTCAGCCGTTTTACAGGCTGCTAGCATGCTAACGTCCCTGAATGAGCCTCCGTTAGCCGCCTAGCTAACTGCCGTCTGCAGCGCTAGCTGTTACCGTGGAGACGTTGACGTTAACACACCAAATGTCTCCTTTAAGCGATGCCCGTGAAGTGCAGCCAGCGCTAACGGCGTTAGCTGCCCCGGGGGCCGGTCAGCTGGCAGCTAGCCGCCGGGCAGCGCCCTGCAGGCTAATCATGCTAACGTTGTTTCTCTGGCATTCCGCATGTGTGTTGCAGAGAGAGCCACCGATGGCTCGTTGCAAAGCGAAGACTGGGCCCTCAACATGGAAATCTGCGACATCATCAATGAAACGGAGGACGGGTGAGTGTCAGGGCGCTGTGGCCCCAGCTTCCTCCCTCCCTGGCCCCAGGAACAGGGCTCTGGCTGTGGGCTGGATCCACGCAGGGCCTCGCTGCTTATCTCATCCTCCATAATCTGCTGCTCTATGCTTGAAGCTGGAGTGAAGTTCAGTTTGTTTGATTAGTGGGTTGTAAAGTGGCCCAGCCCTGCATTCAGTGCAGTCTGCTGTCCTTACACCAGCTTTGTAGTCAGACGACTGGCTCCCTGCTTCAATGCACCTCTGTCCCTCCAGTAGGATCAAAGGGTAAAAACAGGTAATCTGTCTGTTTAAAGGAAAGTTCTTAAAAAGCTGCAGAGGTCCACAGCTCAGAGGAAAAGCTGTTAACTGGATTCTCTTATTCATGCATCTAAATCTGGCCCTCCTGGAACCCTGCCATGGAGAAGGAGGTTCCTGAACGTTTCTTCAGCAGGTTCACTTCCAGCAGGACAGCCACCCACAGAGCTTCTATGGGGGGTTTAGATCAGGGTGTCCGTCACGTTTTAGGTGTTTACCTGATTAAACACACTTGACCGTAACCAGAGGTTAAGCAGCAGACCTCTGCAGACCCTGATGACAGACCAGAAGCTAAATGATTCCTTTGGAGCCGGCCAGATCTACCGCTGCAGGTCTGGATGCTCAGTTCTGACTTTTTGCTGCCGTTCATACAACAGTTAAATGTGACCGCCATCATTCTTCTGTGTGAACGGTTCAGGACCTCAAAGCGACCCGCGTGCGCAGATAACAGGAGACGTTTCACAGTAGCATTGTTTCTGGAAGTAATGGTGAATTGTTTCTAGGAGGGATGGATGACCTGCTGGGAAGTGAACCTGCTGAAGAAAAGCATCCCCACTCTGACATGGTCCTGTCTGTCAGCGGTGAATGGTTTCTAGGAGGGATCAATAAAGTTTCATTAAAAAAAACCTAAATACCTGCCGACGTCTCTCCCTGTTATCATTAGAAAGCTGTTCAGTAATAGAGTCGCATTAATAAGACGAAGGTAAGAGGAAAGCAGCACAGCCGTTAGCGGTCTGTATGGAGCGCTAACGGCTAACTGATGACATGTAGCGAGAGAGAAAGACGGATAAAATGCGACATGACCGTTCAGACGGCAGGTGTTTTGAAAAATATCCGACATAAGGAAGTGGCACAGGTCAGATTTTTATTAGGGGGGGGGGGGGGGGGGTGAAAGGATCAGAATTAGGCCGTTCTCTGCCGTGGAAAAGACGGATATTGGTCACATTTCCCTGCAGCGTGAGCTGGACAGAGCCGGACATTTCTGGTTTAGATGAGAGCAGACACATGGGTTAGAATGGTAAATGTCTTGTACTTGTATAGCGCTTTAACTAGTCTTGACGACCTCCAAAGCGCTTTACACTACAGTCAGTCATTCACCCATTCACACACACGTTCACACCCTGACGGTGGTGAGCTGTGTTAGTAGCTACAGCTGCCCTGGGGCAGACTGACAGAGGCGAATGGCCTAGTTAAAGTCCAGACTCCTAATGAGAGAGTTGTTGATGACAGACGTTCTCCTCCCAGTCTGACTGAGTCTGTTCTTCAAAGTTCTCTCTTTATGTGCAAATCTGGTAGAAACGTCGCCTTAAAGACCCGCAGCTGTAAATGCAGCTTCTAAGCTTCTACAAGGTATTTACTTTATTTACTTGGCCATTAAAGGCATGCCACACTTTTAAGATCTTTGTTCAAAACAAGCCTTTAAATGGAAAGATGTGTTTTTTCTTCCTCTCCGTGTTCTTTGTCATAGAAAATCTTTTAAGAAATGTCGTCACATTTGCTCCTATGAAATGAAATTTAAATCTGCAGCCAGGAAGTAGAATAGAAAATTAGAAGGTTGTCTGTAAAATGCTGTAGAAGGTTCCTGGATCCTGTTTCATGCGGCTGTGGATCTTTCGGTGCCGTCTCCCTAAGGATGATGGTCTTTATTGTTTTTATTTGCTGAACACGTTGAAACAGCAGAAGTTGTTGTTTCTCTTCAGGCCAAAGGACGCCATCAGAGCCGTGAAGAAGAGACTGGGAGGCAACAGGAACTACAGGGAGGTGATGCTGACGCTGACGGTGAGTCCAAGTGGCCGTTACACCTGACAGGTGAACATTTGGCCTCCAGGTGCTCATGAAGAGCTCAGAGCTGCTCTCCCTCCACGTCTCCAGGTTCTAGAGACGTGTGTGAAGAACTGTGGTCACCGTTTTCACGCCCTGGTCACCAGCAAGGACTTTGTGGACGGCGTGCTGGTTAAAGTCATCTCTCCTAAAAACAACCCGCCCACCATCGTTCAGGACAAGGTGCTCGCCCTGATCCAGGTGAGGCTCCGGTTACCTGTCCCAGCTCTGGTGGCACGGCGGCTCATGTTCCCACCGTGGATCCTGGAGGGGGGGGGGCAGATCGTTCCTCCTCCTGGATGTTGATACTTCCAGCTTTATGTGAGACCCTGGTGTCAGCCAGGAGGAGAGGAGAACACCTTAAAGCATTTTACCTGCAGTGAAGGCTTGATGGCGTGCTGTCAGGTGTGGAAACACCTGGCTGCTCCCAGTGTTTCTACAGGAGCAGCAGCAAAGGTGACCCTAACCCTGAATACACAGATAAATCAGCTTTTAATGGTTTTCTTGCACTAAAACATTCCCTGAATTTAATCCACACACGGCTTTAGTCCCGACTGTCCTGGTAAAATGGGTTTATGTGCTGTGCTTAAAATTCATAATTTAATACGGTTCATTTCTAGATCCAAACAATATATCGAGAAATAAATTAATAAACTAACATTTGGTACTACTTAAACACCCACAAAGTACCAAAAACAGGTGCTGTTGGATACTGGTACCGGTTCCTAATATTAATATTAATGTCGTCGCTGTTTTTCTGCCGCGGAGGAACCGAGGTCAGGAAACATCAGGAAACATCAGCGGTTCTCCTGGAGAACCTGGAGAACGTCTGAGCTTCAGTTGGGCACTGCAAAAACGGATCTAAAAATACGTAAAATGTTCTTAAAGTTGGTGTATTTAAATAAGATTATCAGCCAGTGGAATAAGATTTTTCCACTTAAAATAGGAACAACTCATCTCCATCTTATTTCAAGTGCAGGATGTCTAATTATCTTATTTTAGGGTAAAATACTAATTCCATTGGCAGATAATTTTATTTATCTGCTCAGATCATTGACAGATACACTAACTTTAACAACATTTTACTTTTATCCGTTTTTGCAGTGGGTTAAGGTCTGAACTTTGACTAGGCCGTTCTGACGCATGAATGCTGATGTAAAGCGCTGGTTCTGTTCAGTTTACAGTACGACCCGGAAGCCTGAAGTCCGGCGCTGTTGGTTCTGTGTTCCTTCATGTTCTCATGTGGACGTTCTAGTAATGGCGGTTCTAGTAATGGCGGTTCTAGTAATGGCGGTTCTAGCGTTTCCTCTCAGACCAGGCCAGTGTTTTCCTGTCAGAACCTGCTTGTCTAGCGGTACCGACCCGTCTGACGGTTCTGTGTGTGCAGGCGTGGGCCGACGCCTTCAGGAGCAGCCCAGACCTCACAGGTGTGGTCCAGGTGTACGAGGAGCTGAAGAGGAAAGGCATCGAGTTCCCCACGTCGGAGCTGGAGACGCTGTCGCCCATCCACACGCCTCTGCGGGTCAGCGCCGCCGGGTCAGAACATGGCCCCGCCCCCACGGCGGTCCTGACTGACCCGTTGTTTGTGTTGTAGGCGGCGCCGGCTCCAGAGGGAGACTCCGCCCTCAGGTGCAGCACCAAGGCTAAAGCGGCGCCGCACTCGGTCCCCCCCGCCTACAGCAGCCCTCAGGCCCCCGACCTGCACGCCTCCGGCTCCATCAACCCCACACCTGAACAGGTGCGCTGACTCGGCAGAGCGGCTGTAAGTGGCGGCGCTGGTGGCTGACCCGGTTCTGCTTGGTGTCGCTCAGATCAGCCGGCTGCGCAGCGAGCTGGACGTTGTCCGTGGCAACGCCAAGGTGATGTCAGAGATGCTGACGGAGATGGTGCCGGGCCAGGAGGACGCCTCCGACTACGACCTGCTGCAGGTGGGTGGCGCCGGCCCGGCCCGGTCCGGCCCGGCTCCAGAACCTCTAACCCGCTGCTGTGACTGCCTCCAGGAGCTGAACCGGACCTGCAGAGCCATGCAGCAGCGGATGGTGGAGCTCATCTCCTGCGTCTCCAACGAGGCGGTGACCGAGGAGCTGCTGCACGTCAACGACGACCTCAACAACATCTTCCTGCGCTACGACAGGTCAGAACCGCCCTGGTGCCGACCCGATCCGGTCAGGGGGACCAGAACCGACCCGATCTGGTCTGGAGGGACCAGAACCGCCGTGGTGCTGGCCCGATCCGGTCAGGGGGGACCAGAACCGACCTGCTGACCCGATCCGGTCAGGGGGGACCAGAACCGACCCGATCTGGTCAGGACGGACCAGAACCGACCCGATCTGGTCAGGGGGGACCAGAACCAACCCGATCGGGTCAGGGGGGACCAGAACCGCCGTGGTCCTGGCCCGATCCGGTCAGGGGGGACC